>NC_028457.1:11000029-11190952 GCF_000263155.2 Setaria italica | reverse complement strand
GGATTTTATTTTACCTTTTCACTGCATTTCAGGATGAAAAACAAAACCTTCACAGATTTGTACATGCAAAAATATATTAATTAACGAGTAAATTGACAATAAGTATGAAGTAATCATTAATTCTATACCAACTCATTTAGCCTGTAAAATATTTATTTTACTGCATTGCTGTGATCAAGAAATTATTCAATTAAATTATTTGAATGCGCAGAAAAATCCATGTTAGTATGTGGTTAACAATGTTCATGTTTATCTAAAAAATCTTCACCTAACAAATTTAATAACACATGAAATCATACATAGGGTAAATTACAAATTGTATCAATTAATACACAAAGGTCATGTACATTTAACGCATTACAATACAACGTTGTAAAATTTCTTCTTCACGAAAGTTCCTTGATCATGATCGCGGCGTAAGTACGGAGCCTCTTCTTTGGATAGCAGGATGCTTGGATCAACTTCAACGGCGAATGGAGGCATGCCATCAAACTGATCATAATCATCTGATTGGTCTGTTTTATCCTCGACTCCCACGATTTTTCGTTTACCTGGAAGAACTATGTGGCACTTTGGCTCCCATGTCTCTTCTGGATTCCTCTTGGGTTTGTTGCACATGTCCTTCACATAGAACACCTGATGCACATCATTGGCAAGTACGAATGGGTCATCACTGTATCCAGTCTTGCTCAGATCTACTATTGTCATTCCGTACTGATCTTTGGTGACGGCAGTTAGCTTCACCCAATTGCAAAGAAATAGAGGGATGTACAGCGGTCCGTATTCGAGTTCCCATATCTCCTGTATGAAACCATAATACGACTCCTTGCTATTATTTCTGTCCATGGCATCTATGCGGACACCACTATTCTGGTTCGTGCTTTTCTGGTCCTGGGCTCTCGTGTAAAATGTGTAACCATTTATCTCATAGCCTTGGAATTTGACGATTGTGGTAGCAGGTCCCCTGGCTAACCAGGCAAGCTGTGGGTGAATCTCAGAGTTACCCATAAGTTGTTGGCGCAACCAGGAGGGAAAAGTTTCCATATGATGACAGGTAAGCCAAGCATCGGATTTGGTCGGGTTTTTGGAAGCTACCATCTGCCTGTGCTGCTCGATATACGGAGACACAAAAGATGACTGTTGTAGAACAGTGTAGTGTGCCTTGTCGAACAAATCAGTATCATTGCTCAAACTTGATTTCCTTCCAAGGGTGCTTATTCCTCGGAGCCTCCCCTCGTGGCGTGAAGTTGGAACCCCAATCGAGTCAATTGAATCAATAAAATCAACACAAAACTCGATCACCTCCTCTATTCCATATCCCTTGGCGATGCTTCCTTCTGGACGGGCACGATTAAGAACATAGTTTTTTAGGACTGCCATGAACCTCTCGAAAGGCCACATATTGTGCAGGTATACAGGTCCGAGAATACCAATCTCTTTTACTAGGTGAACCAGTAAGTGCGTCATAATATTGAAGAAGGATGGTGGAAATAACAACTCAAAACTGACAAGACATTGCACCACATCGTTCTGTACCACATCACCTTCGCGGGAACTCTCTTCTTGGGAGACTGCCCCTCGACATCACCAGGATCATCTCGCCTGATCTTATACCGTAGGGCTTCGCAGACGGGACAAGCATCCAATTTCTCGTATTCATCACCACGATAGAGGATACAATCATTAGGGCATGCGTGTATCTTCTGAACATCCAATCCGAGAGGGCAAATAATCTGTTTAGCTTCATATGTTGTGGACGGTAATTCATTATTCTCGCGGAGAATCTTCTTGACAATGTTCAACATCCCCTGAAATGCCTTATCGGACACACCATTTTTTGCCTTCCATTGCACAAATTCTAGTGTCGTACCTAGTTTTTTATGGCCCTGCTGGCAACCTGGGTACAACAATTTTTGGTGATCATCTATCATGCGCTGCAACTTTGCTGCTTCCTTCTCAGTTTCGCAATCTCTGTATGCATCTCGTATCACCTGACCATGGTCATCAGAAGGGCCATTTTCTGCAAACTCATCTTCATCAGCCTCGCCCATTGTAGTACCTGCAAAAGCTTGGCCTGCAACCCAGTCCGGAATGGTGTCATCTTCCTCTTCCTCCTCGCCATCTTTCATTACAACCCCTAGTTCACCGTGCTTGGTCCAAACCAAATAGTTAGGCATGAAACCGTATTTAAACAAGTGGCTGTGAATAGTCCCCCAGGAATCCTTTGAATACTCCTTCCTGTTATTGCATTGGAAGCATGGACAACATACGAACTCATTCTCTGGCTTGTTCGCTTTTGCCACTTCGAGAAAATAATGCAAGCCATCAATAAACGCCTTGCTCCGCCTGTCTGCATTATACATCCATTGCCGGTCCATCTGCATCGTATTACGCATGAAAATGGATTACACTTGACAATGGATTACGCGTGAAAATCGATTAAAGATCCAAACAACATGGTACAATACAACAACATGAAGATCCAAATACACATATTTAAATTAAAGTCCCAAACAACATGATACAATATGACAAGCCATCCACTGGTTATTATCAAGGAGGACTTTAAGCATCCTTGGACGGTGAAGACGAAGGTTCCGCTGACCCAACCTCATCCTTAGGTTTATTTGTGCCGCCTGAAATGGTAGTACTAAGTGGACGTGAAACACCCGGGACTGAGGGTGGAGCATAACGACCACCAAAAGGAGGTTCCTGACCCGCGGCAACAGCTTCTTCATGACGTTGCTGCAAATAACGAAGCATTGCTTTTTCCAGCGCGCTCTTTTTCTTTGGCTTATGCTGAGGGCCAACTATGATTGGAACCTTGCCATAATAGGAACCACGATCGCCCCCACCATCACCACTTCCTCCAGTAGCAGAAGCCATCTATGTACAAAAATTATTATCTTAACACTGCATAAGTTGTTCAACTTGAAGACCGTGATCATCTCGCGAGGATGTCCTCAACTGGGTGGCACCGCACTTCGTCATGAAAGATGTTAGATGCTACGGAAAAGGGGACACGGTCACGATGTCCGTATCCACTCTTTCTCGTAGAATCGAACCTCCTTGTTGACATACGTTGCTGCTCGGCGGAGAACATCCTCGGCGAGATAAACACGGTATGCAAGTTCAACAAGTAGCAGAAGTCATCTATGTACAAAAATTCTTTCCTTACCACTGCAGAAGTTGTTGAACTTGAAGACCGTGTTCATTTCGCGAGGATGTCCTCAGCTGGGCGGCACCGCACTTCGTCATGAAAGAGGTTAGATGCTACGGAAAAGGGGACACGGTCACGATGTCCGTATCCACTCTTTCTCGTAGAATCGAACCTCCTTCTTGACATACGTTGCTCCTCGGCGGAGAACATCTTAGCAGAAATGAACACGGTATGCAAGTTCAACAAGTAGCAGAAGTCATCTATATACAAAAGTTCTTTCATTACCACTACAGAAGTTGTTGAACTTGAAGACCGTGATCATCTCGCGAGGATGTCCTCAGCTGGGCGGCACCGCACTTCGTCATGAAAGAGGTTAGATGCTACGGAAAAGGGGACACGGTCACGATGTCCGTATCCACTCTTTCTCGTAGAATCGAACCTCCTTCTTGACATACGTTGCTGCTCGGCGGAAAACATCCTCGGAGAGATGAACACGGTATGCAAGTTCAACAAGTAGCAGAAGTCATCTATGTACAAAAATTCTTTCCTTACCACTATAGAAGTTGTTGAACTTGAAGACCGTGTTCATTTCGCGAGGATGTCCTCAGCTGGGCGGCACCGCACTTCATCATGAAAGAGGTTAGATGCTACGGAAAAGGGGACACGGTCACGATGTCCGTATCCACTCTTTCTCGTAGAATCGAACCTCCTTCTTGACATACGTTGCTGCTCGGCGGAGAACATTCTCGCCGAAATGAACACGGTATGCAAGTTCAACAAGTATGGATTTAAAAAACCATATTGAATTTGATAAGATAAACCGTCTAGACAAGGTAGCATCATTTTTAAACCACTGAAATAATGCATACTATATATGACACATCAATCTCCCTCACATTCTAGCTCAAAATACCTCTCCACTTTTCTACTTCATCATCACATTGTAGCAAATAATCTTTCCATCTCCAAAGCATAAATCAAAGCATAACACGAGGATGAGCTAGCAAACCTTCGCAACACTTGTGTTGGCTGAGTCAAATTCCCACGAAAATGAGGGAAAAAACTTCGGGCAGCACCTCCCTTGCTTTGGCACCACCGGAGAGTAGGTGAAGCTCAGCTCTCTATCAATGTGCTAGACTGGCTCGGGCTGGAGGAAGAAGAAAGTCTCTGTCTCGGGATATAGTGGGGGATGAGTTTTTATCCCGGTTAAAAACTCCAACCGAGTCAAAAGGAAACGGGACTAAAGGGGGGCCTTTAGTCCCGGTTGCAATTACCAACCGGGAGTAATGCTCCCCTCCAAATTTCCCCACCCCGGCGCACCCCCTTTTGTCCCGGGCCAACTTTAAACCGGGACAAAAGGGGTCGGATCGAAAGCCAATTCTCTACTAGTGAATATTGCAAGATATAAGTCCGATCAAGACCCTATATATGTATGTAGACGTGAAAAAGATGGCAACTTTTATCTCTCTCCTTCTCTGACAAGGATGGCCCACACGTTATTGATGGACCCACTGCTATGTCATTGTCAATGTAATGCACGACAACACATGTGTGGACTGATTCGTCCTGATGCCGATATTCTATCCATTGTCTTCAAAAATATTGCACCACATTAACAAAACCACACGGCTTCCAAAAAACCAACCGAGGGTAGACATTTTCATTGTTAGAGCATTTGCAAGAAACACTATCCTACTTGAGACAAGAGTGGGCATGGAAAAGAGAAGGAAGCCCTACTGGTGCGCTGGCAGGGATGGTGTCTGTATTGAGGGTACAATTTCCGTTGTACGTAAGAATATTCCTGAAATCTAGCCGTTGGATAACAGTAAAGCGTAATTGTATCTTTAGGCAGTTCAACTCACTATAAATAGAGGGTAACTATAACTGATGGGATGCCTGATCCGAAATTAATACAAAATTAATACAAGCCATTTATTGTTTTTTGTCTCATGTTCATTTATTCTCTTATCATAATTTCAAGCAGTAAAAGGAGAAGGTAGAAGTAGGTTAACTGCTTAAGATGAAATGGGACCGGGCCGAGGGGCCGGCCTCATTTTTCCCTTCGGTCATGATTCGGGGACTGTTGTGATGGAGCCTACTTAGGGCTATTGTACACCAACATGACCCACTTCAACGTGCATGGGTAAGTACGCAAGGCCATCCCATAAGCTGGGAATTGAGGTGTAGCTTAGCTTGTACGATAACTTGTTTGTGGTGGACCTGCTCACTCGTGTTTGAGTTCTCAACTCGGTACGGGTTCTCGCTCACCTTTGTTGGATATATTTCAGGAGTTAACCACACTTTTCTTTCAGTGGTGGACGATCAGCAACATCGAGAGTAAGGCGCATGTGGTGACTTTGTTGATCTCTTGATCTGCCGGCTCAGTCTCTTGGAGGTGCTTACAGGGACAGAGTTACCTACACTACTGGAAAACTAAGCATTAGTCCCAATGCTCAATACCGGTTGCATTTTGGCCCGGTACTAATGTTACCGGCTTGAGGGATATGGGTACCCCATGGGTCCCTACCGACAAGGATACTGGTCGGGCCTGACAAGTGGGCCCGCCCGGCCAGGGCATGCGGGTTGAGGACATGAAGTTACTTGGAGTACATGTCAAGGCAACAAGACAATCCAAATCTGCTCGGATATCATGGAACATATATTGTAGTCCGACTCAGATTACCTTCCATATAATGACCGAGTAGATTAGATTCAAATGGACTTGTAACCCTTGGTCGTCTGCCTATATAAGGTGGCCTTATAGGCGGCCAGGGGCACCCCCCGAGGGTACCCGAACTATTCTATGCACCAGTACAAAACAATACAATCCAACATATAGGACGTAGGATATTACTCTCCGGAGGCCCGAACCTGTCTAAAACTCCCTGTGTCCCTTCGTGTTCTCGCAATCACCTTCGAGTTCTTGGTTTCACAATTATCCTGACCTACAAATCAACCACTTGAGTAACCCCTTGGTAGACTAGCGGGCTTATAAATCTGACAGTTAGCGTGCCAGGTAGGGATGATTGTGAGATCCTCCTAGCGACCTCAGCGGCATCCCGCCTCGGTGTTGTTTTCCCTGAGAGCAGGAAGGACTTCCTTGCCAACCCGATCTAGATTCGCTTCGGGACCATGCTAGCAGATTCCAATCCAACTGCTTCTTTCATTGACTCGGCATCCTCCATTGACTCAGCTTCTAGCGCTACCTCGGCTTCCATCGAATCTGATCCGGCAAGGCAAGTTCTTCACCCACCCATGCCCGACAAGTCGGCGATCTCTCTCTCTCCGAGAGGGTTCCAGATCTAGTCGCTGTCGCCCACCCACCCATGCCCTTCGACCTGATCGCTGGGCTAGATCGCATCAGTAGCACTATTATTGAGTTCACAGATCTATTTGAGGTAGCACTACGTTCAACAAGGTTGGCTTAGGGTCTGTCCCCCATCCCCTTTGGTCTGCAAAACTTGTCTACCGTGTACTCCACCAAGCTCGACCTGGTTTTCCAGATCCAATCTGGAGACCCGCCCAAACCCGCCCAATTTCTGGATTGTGGTGAATTTCAGGTGCCCCACATCACCCTGACACCAAATCTGTATGGAAGCGGCAATGAGAGGAACTCCTCCACGCCCGACCATGAAGCCTTCGTGGTCTCCACTGACGAACCACCCTGGGATGGCGAAACAGAATCTCTGGAAGAAGGTTGTAACGCCTAGAACAAGAACCACACGGCACGGTGCCAACAGGAGCAAGCCAACACCTAGTAGCAACCTGTTGCTATCGTAGAGGCAGCAGGCAACCAATGCCAACCGCCACACAACGACCGCGACAACGCCGACCAGGGCGGCGCCCGGGACAAACGCAGGTGCCTGCACGCGCCCGCAATCTACCTGCCGACCTCGAGGAGGCTAGCCACAACATCTTCACTACACCCAGGCCAACCTGGGGGCTGTGTACGCCGACCATGAAAATCTCCCAGCCTCGGACCAAGTTCGGCAAATCCAAGTGCGACTCTAAGTCACCAATACCCAGATCATGGAGCAAGATAATAGCCGACCTGCACACTCTCGATCCACAGCCACCCGACACTCTCGGAGTCGATCCGAGCATAGTAGATCTGATCACCGTCGAGGCGTCCATGCGGGAGGTTGGATGGAGCCAATCCCTGCAGAAGTGGTGGAGTAGAACGCTAACCCACCCGCCAAGAATGACCATCAGCGCGACAACAACGACAACCACCGCTGTGGTAGGAGAGGCGAGTGTTGGGATACGAGGTAGGCTACGCTAGCGCAAATCAAAATTTTCTACCGCGTATAACCAGGAAGAACTGCCGTATAAGGATCACGGGATTACCACTCGACGCACTACTGGTGCGGAAGATGTAGATATGCGTCGGTGCAGTGAAGACGATCACGTAGTCGTACGTAGTCGATCAACGTAGTCGTACGTAGTCGATCACGTCCAGCAGCTCCTCAGCAGCTCGTCCACGTGCACAGCAAGATCGCCTCCGGTGCCGCGGCTCGTCGTCGGCTCGTCGTGGCTCGTCGGCGGCTCGTCGATGGCTCGTCCAAGTGCTGCAGGCGCAACATCTCCAAGGTATCCACACGTGCAGGGAGGAAGCGTCGCAAGCCGGACTGCTAGATCCGCGAGTTGCAACAGGCGAGGGCGTGGGAGGCGCAGCAAGTATGTTCAGCCAAAAGGTGTCAACCCTAGGGCGCCCCCACCCCTCTATTTATAGGGGTTCCTGACGGGCCTCTGGATCCGAGGCCCATTAGTACTCCTAAACCTAATCCAACTCGGATCAGATCCGAATTGGGCTTCCAGCCCCTTAAGTGTGTGACCCTATGGGTTCGGATACGTATAGACATGGCCCGAGTACTCCTACTCGGCCCAATAGTCGGTAGCGGCCTCTAGCAAGACGTGCCAACTCCTATACGCACACGAAGATCATATCAGACGAACCATCACAACATAATATACATGCTATTCCCTTTGCCTCACGATATTTGGTCTAGCTTCAAGCCGACCGCTCTTTCTCGATCCTGTGATTCGGAATCCCTTTGTACGTTAACTCTTAACCGTACGTAGCATGGCCATGCATTTTCGGATCCGATCACTCGAGGGGCCCAGAGATATCACTCTCAATCAGAGAGGGGCAAATCCCTTCTTGATTGACCATGTCTCATAGCATGCTTCTTGACAAACCCGAAAGCTACCTTTATAACTACCCTGTTACGGCGTAGCGTTTGATAGCCCCTAAGTAGGTCGATCCACATCTAGAATACATGCGACAATCTCAGGTCTAAGGACAAAGCGTATATGTTGTTTAAAGAGAGAACTACTTCTCGTGTTGGGTCAGTCCTAACACATGTCTCCACATGTGTCCACATTATTAGTTCAACATCTCCATGTCCATGACTTGTGAAACATAGTCATCAACTAATACATGTGCTAGTCTAATATTCATGTGTGTCCTCACATGAACTCCGACTAGGGACAACTTTAGAATAACCATACAAGTAAAGAGTTTCACATACAATTCACATAATTGCAAATCAATTCAGGTAGCCTTTAATGGATATTCAATGAACACAATATACAAATCATGGATACAAATGGAATATCATCATCTCTATGATTGCCTCTAGGGCATACCTCCAACACTCTCCCACTTGCACTAGAGTCAATCTAGAAGGTACCTAATACCCATAGCTCTTACATGCGCATCATGCTTAGCCTGCGGGAGTGGTTTTGTCAACGGATCAGAAATGTTCAGATCCGTGTGTATTTTGCATATCTTGATCTCACCCCGGTTAACGAAGTCTCGAATGAGATGAAATCGTCGCATTACATGTTTGTTCTTCTGGTGGTTCCTTGGCTCCTTTGCTTGCGCAATTGCCCCATTGTTATCACAGTAGAGATTCAATGGGCTGGACGCATTCGGGAACACACCAAGCTCAATGAGGAAATTCCTTATCCAAACACCTTCCTTCGCGGCTTCCGAAGCCGCGATGTACTCGGCTTCTGTCGTAGAATCGGCCACCGTCTCCTGCTTGGAACTCTTCCAACTAACAGCACCACCATTTAGCGTGAACACAAATCCTGATTGTGACTTTGAATCATCTCTATCGGTTTGGAAACTAGCATCGGTGTAACCTGTTACAACGAGCTCCTCCTGACCTCCATAGACGAGGAACATATCTTTAGTCCTTCTCAAGTACTTAAGAATGTTTTTCACCGCTGTCCAGTGACTCTCACCTGGATCAGATTGGTGTCTGCTTGTCATACTTAGCGCATATGAAACATCTGGGCGAGTACTTATCATTGCATACATGATAGATCCAATAGCCGAGGCATATGGCACTCTACTCATGCGATCCCGCTCATCAGCAGTCGAAGGACACTGAGTCTTGCTGAGATGTATGCCATGTGACATAGGCAAGAACCCTTTCTTTGCCTCTTCCATGCTGAACCGCTTCAACACTTTGTCAATGTAAGTATCTTGGCTTAAACCTATAAGCCTTCTTGATCTATCTCTATAGATCTTAATACCCAGAATATATGCCGCTTCCCCTAAGTCCTTCATCGAAAAACTATTTTTCAGTGAAGTCTTTACGGACTCAAGCATAGGAATGTTATTTCCAATCAGTATTATGTCATCCACATATAAGATTAGAAATACTACAGAGCTCCCACTAACCTTTTTGTAAACACAAGACTCTTCTTCGTTCTTGGTGAAGTCAAACCCTTTGACTACTTCATCAAAACGAATGTTCCAACTCCTAGATGCTTGCTTCAATCCATAAATGGATCTCTGAAGCTTGCATACCTTTCCAGCATTTTTCGGATCGACAAAACCCTCGGGCTGTATCATATACACGTCCTCAGCTAGGTTTCCATTCAGGAAAGCTGTCTTGACATCCATCTGCCATATCTCATAATCGAAATATGCAGCTATAGCTAGAATAATCCGAATGGACTTAAGCATCACTACGGGCGAGAACGTCTCGTCGTAGTCAACTCCTTGAACTTGTCGAAAACCTTTTGCGACAAGTCGTGCTTTGTAGATGTGAACATTTCCATCCATGTCCTTTTTCTTCTTATAGATCCACTTGCACTCTATGGCTTTAACACCATCAGGCGGGTCAACCAAGTTCCAAACTTGATTGTCTCCCATGGACTCTATTTCGGATTGCATGGCACTCTGCCATTTTTCGGAGTCTGGGTCCATCATTGCTTCTGCATATGTTGTAGGCTCATCATTGTCCAACAATAATATTTCCCGCATTTCGCGGAGCCTTGCCGACCTTCGTGGTTGTGGCGGTGCTTCTCTTGCCATGGGTATCTCAACTTGTTCTGCTACGTTAGCATCACTCATTGATTCTTGCCCGATTGGCTTATCTTGAACTTCTTCAAGATGCACTATCTTTCCACTCTTTTCTCCTTTGAGGAACTCTTTCTCTAGGAAAACCCCGTTCCGAGCGACAAACACTTTGCCTTCTGATCGGTTGTAGAAATAATATCCCAAAGTTTCCTTTGGATATCCCACGAAAATGCACTTATCCGACTTGGGTGTGATCTTGTCCGACTGAAGTCGCTTGACAAACACTTCACATCCCTAAATCTTTAGAAAAGACAAACTAGGAACCTTTCCAGTCCACATCTCATATGGTGTCTTAACTACGGATTTAGATGGTACCCTATTAAGTGTGAAAGCTGCTGTTTCTAGAGCGTATCCCCAAAATGACAACGGTAGGTTTGACTGGCTCATCATTGATCGAACCATGTCTAACAAAGTTCGATTACGTCGCTCGGACACACCATTTCTCTGAGGTGTTCCAGGCGGCGTAAGTTGTGGAACAATTCCGCAACTCTTTAGATGATTGCTAAACTCGTGGCTCAAATACTCGCCACCACGATCAGATCGTAAGGCCTTAATTTTCTTGCCACGCTGATTTTCAACTTCATTCTGAAATTCCTTGAACTTTTCAAAGGTCTCAGACTTGTGCCTCATCAAGTAGACATAGCCATATCTACTAAAATCATCAGTGAAAGTTATGAAGTATTGGAATCCTCCTCTAGCCGTTGTGCTCATTGGTCCGCATACATCACTATGTACGAGTTCCAACAAGTCTACTGCTCTCTCAGGAAATCCTGTGAAAGGCGTCTTGGTCATCTTGCCTAGCAAGCAAGCCTCACATGTCTCGTATGATTCAAAATCAAACGAAGTTAGAAGTCCATCAGAATGGAGCTTCTTCATGCGCTTATCACTTATATGACCCAAACGACAATGCCACAAGTAGGTAGGACTCAAATCATTAGGCCGAGGCCTTTTAGCACTTACATTACAGACAGGTGAACCATCAAGATAAATAATCCATTCACAATGGGTGCAAAAGCCATAAACATATTATTCTTAGAGATCACACAACCATTGTTTTCACTCGCAAATGAATAACCATCCTTCATCAAACATGAAGGAGATAAAATGTTTCGACTTAAACTAGGAACAAAATAACAATTATTCAACTCCATAATAAATCCTGACGGGAGGTGGAGTTGCATCGTCCCGACGGTCAAAGCAGCAACTCTTGCATTATTGCCCACGCGGAAATCAACTTCTCCTCTTTCCACGCTTCTACTTCTTATCATTCCCTGCATCGAATTGCAAATATGAGCAACCGATCCGGTATCAAATACCCAAGAATTAATAACTGTATCAGCGAGAAATATGTTGTCTATAACATAAACAACAAGCGTACCTGAGGTAGAAGTACTCTTACTTCCGCCGTTCTTCAACAAAGCTAGGTACTGCTTGCAGTTTCTCTTCCAGTGACCAAGTTGTAAAAGCACTCTTTGTCTGGAGCAGGTCCAGGTCCAGCTTTAACCTTGGGCGGTGGGTTTGGCTTGGACGTTCCAGCCTTGCCCTTCTTCTTCCAAGAATTGCCCTTCTTCTTAAAGCTGGGCTTGTTCTGTATCGCCATCACATGGCTGGTACTAGCGCTTTTCTTTATGTCAGCCTCTGCTGTTTTAAGCATGCCACACAGTTCATTCAAACCCTTCTCCGTCCCATGCATATGGTAGTTCGAGATGAAGTTCCCATAGCTAATCGGAAGAGATGAAAGAATGAAATCAGTGGCCAACTCTTGGCCCAGTGGGAAGCCTAGCTTCTCCAACCGTTGAGTGTAACCAACCATCTTGATTACGTGTGGTCCTACTGCTGCGCCTTCTGCTAGCTTGCTCTCAACAAAGGCCTTAGACACATTGAACCTTTCAGTCCTGGCCTGTGTTTGGAACATGTCTCTAAGCGCCACGATCATATCGTGCGCCTCATGGTTTGTTTCGAACTGCATCTGTAGCTCGGGTTCCATGCAAGCAAGCATAAGGCAGCTTACTTCGAGGTTAGCATCACATGCTTTCTTGTAAGCATTCTTAGCAGCAGCGGGTGCATCCTCAGCAGGTTCTTCTGGTAGTGGGTTGTCTAGAACATCTTCCTTTTTCTCAGCCCTGAGAACAATTCTCAGGTTGCGGATCCAATCCGAGTAGTTTGTTCCATTCAACTTGTCCTTCTCAAGGACCGAACGCAAAGCAAACGATGTGGTGGTGTTGCTAGGTGCCATTTAATCTACAACAAAAGTAATGCAAAATACACTAAGACAAACGTATCCATGATAGAGCAAATTACATTAAACTATTTTAACAGAATCTACTCCCACTAAAATCAATATCCCTCTATTGAAACTTAGTGATACAGGATCCACAACTAACAAGTCCACTAGTGAGCTTTAGCATCACCGCTAGCAAACGAGGTAGATCGGTAAGCAACTTTTGCTAATCATATCACATATGACTCCTGTTGTTGGGTGACATCTCTATGTCTCGGCGCCCAACCTTTATGCCCCAAGGTCCTTAACCGTTAAGATGACCTCGTTAAGCTAACCAACCTTTATGCGTGTAAGTGTCCGACACAAACCCGTCTAGTCAAGGAAAACTAGTGGCACCCTAATTTCATAGACCCACCACTAATTGTACAAGACATGGGACGGTGCAAGTTTTAGTTGGGAGGGCATACTAACTTAAACTTTGCGAGGGATCGTTCTACTTCTAACATCACAGCATGCACGAAGTAAAACATAAACAGAATAGCATTCACACAGTTGTGACACAGTATGGCCCATTTTCATATGGTGATCTCCATCTCCATAGAACCTGTTCACCATGGTGATCTCCATCTCCATGTTCCATGTGCGCCATCCTCCTGGTGATGAGTCCTCCAAGAACTAGAACATGCTATTACGCCTAATAGCTAGTAAAGAATCTAGTAATGAAGATTACATAGTTGCTTGGATCATCACAGATTGGTACGCAGACCATTAATTACAATAAAGTGACAACACATATGGCTCCTGCCGTGTTGCCGTACGCGCGACACGCAGGTCACGAATGAGTTACACACATGCATCACATACACAAGGGGGCCATACTGATCACAAGATATATACATACATCCTGCAAAAGAGAGTTAGGCGTCCTAACGTTCCAAACTTCGGAGGCCCGAAACTCCATCTTCCAAGCCGAATTTGGCAAATCTAATTTCGCCGAAAACGGCGAAGCGGTTGAATTTCATGTGTAACTTTTTCTGTAGATCAATTTTCGTATAGAAATCGCCCCGATCCGAGATCGTACCGAAAAGTTACGGCTGATTTACCGAAGCATGCGCATACGGCAAAATCCCGACCCCGGCAGTAGATCCCATCTACTATAGCACATCTAATGCGCCTGGCGTATGACCCTGGATCTCGATTCGACCAATCATATTGATCTTCCCTCACTGCAACTGGATTTACGTGTATCACTTAACTCCGATGGCGGAAACCGACCGGTAGGAGTATGTCGTTACACTACCATTGCAGCAAGGGCACGAAATCAGGACATAGATCAAACAGAGAACTCGCATATCTCCATATGCACACATCCCGAATCCAAAACTAAGCAGCTACGGCTCTGATACCACTGTTGGGATACGAGGTAGGCTACGCTAGCGCAAATCAAAATTTTCTACCGCGTATAACCAGGAAGAACTGCCGTATAAGGATCACGGGATTACCACTCGACGCACTACTGGTGCGGAAGATGTAGATATGCGTCGGTGTAGTGAAGACGATCACGTAGTCGTACGTAGTCGATCAACGTAGTCGTACGTAGTTGATCACGTCCAGCAGCTCCTCAGCAGCTCGTCCACGTGCACAGCAAGATCGCCTCCGGTGCCGCGGCTCGTCGTCGGCTCGTCGTGGCTCGTCGGCGGCTCGTCGATGGCTCGTCCAAGTGCTGCAGGCGCAACACCTCCAAGGTATCCACACGTGCAGGGAGGAAGCGTCGCAAGCCGGACTGCTAGATCCGCGAGTTGCAACAGGCGAGGGCGTGGGAGGCGCAGCAAGTATGTTCAGCCAAAAGGTGTCAACCCTAGGGCGCCCCCACCCCTCTATTTATAGGGGTTCCTGACGGGCCTCTGGATCCGAGGCCCATTAGTACTCCTAAACCTAATCCAACTCGGATCAGATCTGAATTGGGCTTCCAGCCCCTTAAGTGTGTGACCCTATGGGTTCGGATACGTATAGACATGGCCCGAGTACTCCTACTCGGCCCAATAGTCGGTAGCGGCCTCTAGCAAGACGTGCCAACTCCTATACGCACACGAAGATCATATCAGACGAACCATCACAACATAATATACATGCTATTCCCTTTGCCTCACGATATTTGGTCTAGCTTCAAGCCGATCGCTCTTTCTCGATCCTGTGATTCGGAATCCCTTTGTACGTTAACTCTTAACCGTACGTAGCATGGCCATGCATTTTCGGATCCGATCACTCGAGGGGCCCAGAGATATCACTCTCAATCAGAGAGGGGCAAATCCCTTCTTGATTGACCATGTCTCATAGCATGCTTCTTGACAAACCCGAAAGCTACCTTTATAACTACCCTGTTACGGCGTAGCGTTTGATAGCCCCTAAGTAGGTCGATCCACATCTAGAATACATGCGACAATCTCAGGTCTAAGGACAAAGCGTATATGTTGTTTAAAGAGAGAACTACTTCTCGTGTTGGGTCAGTCCTAACACATGTCTCAACATGTGTCCACATTATTAGTTCAACATCTCCATGTCCATGACTTGTGAAACATAGTCATCAACTAATACATGTGCTAGTCTAATATTCATGTGTGTTCTCACATGAACTCCGACTAGGGACAACTTTAGAATAACCATACAAGTAAAGAGTTTCACATACAATTCACATAATTGCAAATCAATTCAGGTAGCCTTTAATGGATATTCAATGAACACAATATACAAATCATGGATACAAATGGAATATCATCATCTCTATGATTGCCTCTAGGGCATACCTCCAACAGCGAGGATGTGGACTGCGGCCGACTAGGTTGGCAACATGATCTCCGTGATGAGCTGCGCAACCTCCACAACCTCTGCAACCTCTGCCCCGACCTTAATAACCGCCACAATGAGCGTGACGAGTATGAGCTCTGCCACTGCGATGAGTATGACCGCACCATCTAGCTCAAGATGTACAACACCGCGGTGAAACCTGCCAACAGCACCTACGACCAGATGGCCACCTACCTCCCGATGGTGATGGGTCCCGCTCTACTTCTATGGCTGAAGAATCTCCCTCCGAACAGCATCGACAGTTGGGGTTAGCTCGCTAGAGCTTTCACCCAGAATTATCAGGTTACCTACAACAGACCCGGCAACACGGAGAAACTTAGCCAAGTACGCTAGAGGATTGGCGAAACCATCCAGGAGTATGCCAATCGCTTCTTCGAGAACTGCAATAGGCTGGCCGGTGTTGAAGACTGTGACATCATCATGTACTTTCACTCTGGGCTGATGAACCACACCATGTTCTGCAAGATGTATGAGGCTGCTCGCAAGATGGTCGAGCAGATGATGGAAGTTGTCAACAAATAAGCAGACATAGTGGATGCGGCAAAAGTTCAGTTCCAGAACGTAAAGCACCGTCCGGCCGATGACTACGACCAACCAATCCATGACGAACCCCAAGCACGTCCAGAGTCCCGACTTCCAAAAAGGGCCCTCAAGGTCCTCGCTGCTGAGGCCGATCCTGCTAGGCCAACCTCTTTCCTCTGGGATGAGTTCAACAAAATCCTCAGCGCTCTGTGCCCCTTCCACAAGGATGCACCTCATGTTCTTCAGGATTGCATAGTCCTGAAGAAAGAGCTCGATGCCCCAGTGGAGTATAAAGGGCGCACACCGACTACTGTCAGGACGACAACTATGACCGTGATGACCACGAGGACCACGATGACTATGACTGCCGCCATGATGACCGCAGCGACCGTGACAACCGCAGGTGCAACGACTAGAACCAAAAGGAGCGCTGCGACCAGCCACACCAAGATGCCCAATGGCTCGATACCGACCAGAATGGGGAGTTCCAACGGTCAGAACAGAAGGTCAACATCATCGTGGGTGGCCCCAACACCTTCTGCAGCAACCGCAAGCAGAAGCTGTGTGAGCGAGAGGTGCACTTCATCTCCATACAACCAGTCTAGTATCCGTGCTGGTCAGAGCAATCCATAACCTTCTCAAGGCAAGATCATTGGGTCCACATCCCGGATCCCGGATCTTACCCACTGGTGGTCTGCCTGACCATAGATTGGGCCTTACTCCCTAAGGTGCTGATTGACGGTGGCAGCAGCCTCAACATCATATTCACCGAGACCTTGCAGCACATGGACTTTGGCTTCAAGCGGCTCCAACCCTATGAAGAACCTTTCTACGGCATCGTCCCCGGCAAAGGGTCCTACTTGATTTGCCGAGTTGTTTTGCCAGTCACCTTTGGCACTCAGGCCAATTATCGCACGGAGTACCTCACATATGAGGTGGAAAACTTCAAGACTTCGTACTATGCCATCCTTGGTAGGCCCATGATGGCGAGGTTCATGGTGATCCCGCACCACACCTAGCTCATCCTCAAGATGCCGGCTCCCAATGGGGTCATCTCCATCTGCGATGACGTTGAGACATCATACTAGTCCAACACCAAAGCAGTTCAGCTCACTGAAGCCCTGGAGTACTCAGCCAAGGCCACCACCATGGTAGCCAAGTCCCAGTAGATAGACAAGGACCAGCTCACGATCCCTGAGACAGCGTCAACGCCCACGGTGCTGCGGCCCAACCCCAAGGTCAAGAAGATCTGCCTCGGCCTACAAGACTTGACCAAAACGGCCCTCATAGGGCCGACCTCTCAGAGAAATAGGAACTTGCGCTCACTAGTTTCCTCTAGGAAGAACTTGGACATATTCGCGTGGAAGCCATCCGATATGCCTGGTGCCCCCATGGAGCTAGCTGAGCACTCCTTGGACTTGAGCAAGACTACACGGTCGATCAAGCAAAAACTTTGCCGCTTCACCCAAGATCGCAAGGAGGCCATTAGGGTAGATTTAAATAAACTCCTAGCTGCCAGATTCATCCGTGAATGTAAGCATCTCGACTTATTAGCAAATCCAGTCCTTGTAAGAAAGAAAATCGGTGAATTGAGAATGTGCATTGATTACACCGACTTGAACAAACACTGCCCTAAGGACCCCTTTCCTCTTCCGTGCATCGACCAAGTCATAGACTCTATGGCGGGGAGCATCCTGCTCTGCTTTCTTGACTACTACTTGGGCTATCACCCGATTGCGCTTGATCCTGCTGACCAAGACAAGACGGTGTTCATAATGTCCTTCAACATCTACTCCTACAACACCATGACCTTCGGGTTGAAGAAAGCTGGCGCAACCTACCAGAAGGCAATCCAAGGTTGCCTCACAACACAGCTGCACAGGAATGTTGAGGCCTACATCGATGATGTGGTCATCAAGACAAAGGATGAGGAAAGCTTCATAGCCGACCTCAAAGAGACTTTCAACAGCCTCCGAGCTTACGGCTGGAAACTCAACCCCGGCAAGTGCATCTTTGGTGTCCCATCTAGAAAGGTCCTGGGCTTCATGGTCAGCCAGCACGACATTGAGGCCAACCCCATTAAGGTAGATGCAATCAGAAACATGGCAAAACCATCCAACAAGAAGGACGTGATGAAACTTTTTAGCATCATGGCAGCCCTTAGTTGCTTCATCATTAAACTTGTAGAAAAAAGGCCTGCCCTTCTTCAGGTTGCTAAAAAAGGCGGACAAGTTCAAGTGGGACGACGAGGCTAGCAAGGCACTCCAAGAGCTCAAGGCTTTTCTCACCACTCCTCCTGTGATGACGGCCCTGGCCGATGAAGAAACGCTATACCTCTTCATCTTCGCAACGACACACGTTGTCAGCACCGTGCTAGTTGTGGAGTGCCAAGAGCTTGGGCATACACACATGGTGTAGCGACCTGTGTACTACGTTAGCGAGCTCCTCAGCGACTCAAAGATTCGCTACTCACAGGTTCAGAAATTGCTCTGTGCAGTTCTGATCTCATCAAGAAAGTTGTGTGCCACTACTTCCAAGCGCACAAGATCCGGGTGGTGTCACATATCCCATCGGGGAAATCCTCCACAATAGGGATAGTGAAAATTATTAATCTAGAAATACCAAAACGATCAACAATTTGGGATGGAGGAAGTATTTCATACCGGAAGAGTACAATTATCAGGCACTGTGCAAGATAAGCAACTAAAGGTAAGTCCACGAAAAGTCAACGGCCATGACAAGCTAGAGAAAACGGCACTTGTTTTTGGAGCGGAAGTCAGACTCAGAAGAAGAATCCGCTGAGGAAATTTCTCACTGCCCAGATATATCCCCGCTCGGCGCTACCGCGAGGCACTACAACCAAGCCTGCGACCCTGGAAATTCCACGAATGAAATCCACTGCCGAAACCAAATTTTCCAGAAGACCTGACCTGACGTGCAGGTTGATTCGTTGAATGCATGGATGGTATCCCGACGCGGACGGCCGTTGATTTGTGATGAGTGCGTAGGTTGCCTCGTTCTGTTTTCCTGATTAGGACCCTAGTCAACGCTGCTGGATTATAGCATCGGTTAGGTACACCAATACTATTCACGCGTTGGCAAGTACAGCCGTTTCAAATTATAAGTCATATGATTTTATTAGATTCCTAGATTTTTTCTATACACTTAGATGCATAATAATATCTATGCATTTAGCAAAGCCAAAACGCCCTATAATTTGGGATGCGAGGAGTATAATTTGGGATGGGAGTAGCTTTATAGCATGATCACTAGATTGGCTAAGTACCCCTCAAATGATTATATATTTTTTTCAAACTAGTGTATATGTCCACATAAACTTGGTTACGTATGCTGATGTGGCATGGTGACATGGATTGCCAACTCTTCACTCTGCGCGCGCCTCTCTGTCACTCGGTCAGACTCTACTCATTCACCTCTCTCCATGTCTCTTCATCAACGATAACTACGCTGACTAAGGCCGTCCAAAATTGCAAGAATCAGTCCGATCAAGACCCTATATATGTATGTAGACGTGAAAAAGATGGCAACTTTTATCTCTCTCCTTCACTGACAAGGATGGCCCACACGTTATTGATGGAGCCACTGCTATGTCATTGTCAATGTAATGCACCACAACAGCAATAATATGTGGACTGATTCGTTCTGATGCCGATATTCTATCCATCGTCTTTAAAAAAATTGCACCACATTAACAAAACCACGCCCTCCAAAAAGCACCGAGGGTAGACATTTTCATTGTTACAGCATTTGCAAGAAACACAATTATACTCGAGACAAGAGTGGGCATGGAAAAGAGATGGAAGCCTTACCGGTGCGCTGGCAAGGATGGTGTCCGTATTGAGACTATAATTTCAGTTGTGCCTCAGAATATTTCTAAAATCTAGCCGTCGGTAAACGTAAAGCGTAATTGTATCTTGAGGCAGAGAGGGTAACTATAACTGATGGGACACCTGATCCGAAATTAATACAAGCCATTTATTGCTTTTTGTCTCATGTTCATTTATTCTCTTGTCATAATTTCGAGCAGTTAAAAGGAGAAGGTAGAAGTAGGTTAACTGCTTAAGATGAAATGGGATCGGGCCGAGGGGCTGGCCTCATTTTTCCCTTAGGTCATGATTCGGGGGCTGTTGTGATGGAGCCTGCTCAGGGCCATTGTACACCAACATGACCCACTTCAACGTGCATGGTTAAGTATGCAAGGCTATCCCATAAGCTGGGAATCGAGTGGTGCTCAGCTTGTATGATAACTTGTTTGTGGTGGACCTGCTTACTTGGGTCTAAGTTTTCAACTCGGCACGGGTGCTCGGTCACCCTTTGTTAGATATATTTCAGGAGTTAATCACACTTTTCTTTCAGTGGTGGACGACGAGCAACATCAAGGGTAAGGCGCATGTGGTGACTTTGTTGATCTCGAGATCTGCCATCTCAGTCTCTTGAAGGTGCTTATAGGGACAGAGTTGTTGGAGGTATGTCCTAGAGGCAATCATAGAGATGATGATATTACATTTGTATACATGATTTGTATATTGTGTTCATTGAATATCCATTAAAGGCTACTTGAATTGATTTGCAATTATGTGAATTGTATGTGAAACTCTTTACTTGTATGGTTATTCTAAAGTTGTCCCTAGTCGGAGTTCATGTGAGGACACACATGAATATTAGACTAGCACATGTATTAGTTGATGACTATGTTTCACAAGTCATGGACATGGAGATGTTGAACTAATAATGTGGACACATGTGGAGACATGTGCTAGGACTAACCCAACACGAGAAGTAGTTCTCTCTTTGAATAACATATACGCTTTGTCCTTAGACCTGAGATTGTCGCATGTATTCAAGATGTGGATCGACATACTTAGGGGCTATCAAACGCTACGCCGTAACAGGGTAGTTATAAAGGTAGCTTTCGGGTTTGTCAAGAAGCATGCTATGAGACATGGTCAATGAAGATGGGATTTGCCCCTCTCTGATTGAGAGTGATATCTCTGGGCCCCTCGAGTGATCGGATCCGAAAATGCATGGCCATGCTACGTACGGTTAAGAGTTAACCTACAAAGGGATTCCGAATCACAGGATCGAGAAAGAGCGGTCGGCTTGAAGCTAGACCAAATATCGTGAGGCAAAGGGAATAGCATGTATATTATGTTGTGATGGTTCGTCTGATATGATTTTCGTGTGCGCATAGGAGTTGGCACGTCTTGCTAGAGGCCGCTACCGACTATTGGGCCGAGTAGGAGTACTCGGGCCATGTCTATACATATCCGAACCCATAGGGTCACACACTTAAGGGGCTGGAAGCCCAATTCAGATGTGATCCGAGTTGGATTAGGTTTAGAAGTACTAATGGGCCTCGGACCTAGAGGCCTGTTAGGAACCTCTATAAATAGAGGGGTGGGGGCACCCTAGGGTTTACACCTTTTGGCGAAAACACATCTGCCGCGCCTCCCACGCCCTCGCCTGTTGCAACTCGCGGATCTAGCAGTTCGGTTTGCGACGCTTCCTCCCTGCACGTGTGGATACCTTGGAGGTGTTGCGCCTGCAGCACTTGGACGAGCCGCCGACGAGCCACGACGAGCTGCCGACGAGCCACGACGAGCCGACGACGAGCCGCGGCACGAGGGCGATCTTGCTACACATGGACGAGCTGCTGAGGAGCTGCTGGACGTTGACGTGATCGACTACATACGACTATGTTGATCGACTACGTACGACTACGTTGATCATCTTCGCTGCATCGACGCAAATCTACATCTTTCGCACCAGTAGTGCGTCGAGTGGTAATCCCGTGATCCTTATACGGCAGTTCTTCCTGGTTTTACGTGGTAGAAATTTTGATTTGCGCTAGTGTAGCCTACCTCGTATCCTAACAGTGGTATCAGAGCCGTAGCTGTTTAGTTTTGGATTCGGAATGTGTGCATATGGAGATATGCGAGTTTTCAGTTTGATATATGTCCTGGTTTCGTGCTCTTGCTGCAATGGTAGTGTAACGACATATTCCTACCGGTCGGTTTCCTCCATCGGAGTTAAGTGATACACGTAATTCCAGTTGCAGTGAGCGAAGATCAATATGATTGGTCGAATCGAAATCCAGGGTCATACGCCACGCGCATTAGATGTGCAATAGTAGATGGGATCTACTGCCGGGGTCGGGATTTTTGCCGTATGCGTATGCTTCGGTAAATCAGCCGTAACTTTTCGGTAGTATCTCGGATCGGGACGAATTTTATATGAAAATTGATCTACAGAAAAAGTTACACATGAAATTCAATGGCTTTGCCATTTTCGGTGAAATTAGATTTCCCAAATTCGGCTTGGAAGATGAAGTTTTGAGCATCCGAAGTTTGGAACGTTAGGACGCTTAACTCTGTTTTGCAGGATGTATGTATCTTGTGATCAGTATGGCCCTTTGTGTATGTGATGCATGTGTGTAACTCATTCGTAACCTTCGTGTCGCGCGTACAGCAACACAGTAGGAGCCATATGTGTTGTCACTTTATTGTATTTCATGGTCTGCGTACCAATCTGTGATGATCCAAGCAACTATGTAATCTTCATTACTAGCTTCTTTACTAGCTATTAGGCGTTGTAGCATGTTCTAGTTCTTGGAGGACTCATCACCAGGAGGATGGCGCACATGGAACATGGAGATGGAGATCACCATGGTGAACAGGTTCTATAGAGATGGAGATCACCATATGAAAAACGGGCTATACTGTGTCATAACTGTGTGAATGTTATTCTGTTTATGTTTTACTTTCTGCATGCTGTGATGTTAGAAGTAGAACGATCCCTCACAAAGTTTAAGTTAGTATGCCCTCCCAAGTAAAACTTGCACCGTCCCATGTCTTGTACAATTAGTGGTGGGTCTATGAAATTAGGGTACCACTAGTTTTCCTTGACTAGACGGATTTGTGTCGGACACTTACACGCATAAGGGTTGGTTTGCTTAACAAGGTTATCTTAACGGTTAAGGACCTTGGGGTATAAAGGTTGGGCGCCGAGACATAGAGATGTCACCCAACAACAGGAGTCATATGTGATATGATTAGCAAAAGTTGCTTACCGATCTACCTTGTTTGCTAGCGGTGATGCTAAAGCTCACTAGTAGACTTGTTAGTTGTGGATCCTGAATCACTAAGTTTCAATAGAGGGATATTGATTTTAGTGGGAGTAGATTCTGTTAAAATAGTTTAATGTGATTTGCTCTATCATGGATACGTTTGTCTTAGTGTATTTTGCATTACTTTTGTTGTAGATTAAATGGCACCTAGGAGCACTACACCGTTTGTTTTGCATTTGGTCCTTGAGAAGGACAAGTTGAATGGAACATATTACTCGGATTGGATCCGTAACCTGAGAATTGTTCTCAGGGCTGAGAAAAAGGAAGATGTTCTAGACAACCCACTACCAGAAGAACCTGCTGATGATGCACCCGCTGCTGCTAAGAATGCTTACAAGAAAGCATGTGATGCTAACCTCGAAGTAAGCTGCCTTATGCTTGCTTGCATGGAACCTGAGCTGCAAATGCAGTTCGAAACAAACCATGAGGCGCACGATATGATCGTGGCGCTTAGAGACATGTTCCAAACACAGGACAGGACTGAAAGGTTCAATGTGTCTAAGGCCTTTGTGGAGAGCAAGCTAGCAGAAGGCGCAGCAGTAGGACCACACGTAATCAAGATGGTTGGTTACACTCAACGGTTGGAGAAGCTGGGCTTCCCACTGGGCCAAGAGTTGGCCACTGATTTCATTCTTTCGTCTCTTCCGCCTAGCTATGGGAACTTCATCTTGAACTACCATATGCATGGGATGGAGAAGGGTCTGAATGAGCTGTGTGGTATGCTTAAAATAGCAGAGGCTGACATCAAGAAAAACGTCAGTACCAGCCATGTGATGGCTATACAGAACAAGCCTAGCTTTAAGAAGAAGGGAAATTCTTGGAAGAAGAAGGGCAAGGCTGGAACGTCCAAGCCAAACCCAGCGCCCAAGGTTAAAGCTGGACCTGGACCTGCTCCAGACAAAGAGTGCTTTTACTGTCATGAACTTGGTCACTGGAAGAGAAACTGCAAGCAGTACCTAGCTTCGTTGAAGAATGGCGGAAGTAAGAGTACTTCTACCTCAGGTACGCTTGTTGTTAATGTTATAGACAACATTTTTCTCGCTGATACAATTATTAATTCTTGGGTATTTGATACCGGATCGGTTGCTCATATTTGCAATTCGATGCAGGGAATGATAAGAAGTAGAAGCGTGGAAAGAGGAGAAGTTGATTTCCGCATGGGCAATAATGCAAGAGTTGCTGCATTGACCGTCGGGACGATGCAACTCCACCTCCCATCAGGATTTATTATGGAGTTGAATAATTGTTATTTCATTCCTAGTTTAAGTCGAAACATTTTGTCTCCTTCATGCTTGATGAAGGAGGGTTATTCATTTGCGAGTGAAAATAATGGTTGTGTGATCTCTAAGAATGATATGTTTATGGCTTTTGCACCCATTGTGAATGGATTATTTGTTTTAAATCTTGATGGTTCACCTATCTGTAACGTAAGTGCTAAAAGGCCTTGGCCTAATGATTTGAGTCCTACCTACTTGTGGCATTGTCGTTTGGGTCATATAAGTGAAAAGCGCATGAAGAAGCTCCATTCTGATGGACTTCTAACTTCGTTTGATTTTGAATCATACGAGACATGTGAGGCTTGCTTGCTAGGCAAGATGACCAAAACCCCTTTCACAGGATTTCCTAAGAGAGCAGAAGGCTTGTTGGAACTCGTACATAGTGATGTATGCGGACCAATGAGCACGACGGCTAGAGGAGGATTCCAATACTTCATAACTTTCACTGATGATTTTAGTAGATATGGCTATGTCTACTTGATGAGGCACAAGTCTGAAACCTTTGAAAAGTTCAAGGAATTTCAGAATGAAGTTGAAAATCAGCGTGGCAAGAAAATTAAGGCCTTACGATCTGATCGTGGAGGCGAGTATTTGAGCCACGAGTTTAGCAATCATCTAAAGAGTTGCGGAATTGTTCCACAACTTACGCCGCCTGGAACACCTCAGAGAAATGGTGTATCCGAGCAACGTAATCGAACTTTGTTAGACATGGTTCGATCAATGATGAGCCAGTCGGACCTACCGTTGTCATTTTGGGGATACACTCTAGAAACAATAGCTTTCACACTTAATAGGGTACCATCTAAATCCGTAGTCAAGACACCATATGAGATATGGACTGGAAAGGTTCTTAGTTTGTCTTTTCTAAAGATTTGGGGATGTGAAGTGTTTGTAAGGCGACTTCAGTCGGATAAGATCACACCCAAGTCGGATAAGTGCATTTTCGTGGGATATCCAAAGGAAACTTTGGGATATTATTTCTACAACCGATCAGAAGGGAAAGTGTTTATCACTCGGAATGGGGTTTTCCTAGAGAAAGAGTTTCTCAAAGGAGAAAAGAGTGGAAAAACAGTGCATCTTGAAGAAGTTCAAGATGAGCCGATCGGGCAAGAATCAATGAGTGATGCTAACGTAGCAGAACAAGTTGAGATACCCATGGCAAGAGAAGCATCGCCACAACCACGAAGGTCGGCAAGGCTCCACGAAATGCCAGAAATATTATTGTTGGACAATGATGAGCCTGCGACATATGCAGAAGCAATGATGGACCCAGACTCCGAAAAATGGTAGAGTGCCATGCAATCCGAAATAGAGTCCATGGGAGACAATCAAGTTTAGAACTTGGTTGACCCGCCTGATGGTGTTAAAGCCATAGAGTGCAAGTGGATCTATAAGAAGAAAAAGGACATGGATGGAAATGTTCACATCTATAAAGCACGACTTGTCGCAAAATGTTTTCGACAAGTTCAAGGAGTTGACTACGATGAGACCTTCTCACCCGTAGTGATGCTTAAGTCTATTCGGATTATTCTAGCTATAGCTGCATATTTCGATTATGAGATATGGCAGATGGATGTCAAGACAGCTTTCCTGAATGGAAAGCTAGCTGAGGACGTGTATATGATACAGCCCGAGGGTTTTGTCGATCCGAAAAATGCTGGAAAGGTATGCAAGCTTCAGAGATCCATTTATGGATTGAAGCAAGCATCTAGGAGTTGGAACATTCGTTTTGATGAAGTGGTCAAAGGGTTTTACTTCACCAAGAACGAAGAAGAGTCTTGTGTTTACAAGAAGGTTAGTGGGAGCTCTGTAGTATTTCTAATCTTATATGTGGATGACATATTACTGATTGGAAATAACATTCCTATGCTTGAGTCCGTAAACACTTCACTAAAAAATAGTTTTTCGATGAAGGACTTAGGGGAAGCAGCATATATTTTGGGCATTAAGATCTATAGAGATAGATCGAGAAGGGTTATAGGTTTAAGCCAAGATACTTACATTGGCAAACTGTTGAAGCGGTTCAGCATGGAAGAGGCAAAGAAAGGGTTCTTGCCTATGTCACATGGCATACATCTCAGCAAGACTCAGTGTCCTTCGACTGCTGATGAGCGGGATCGCATGAGTAGAGTGCCATATGCCTCGGCTATTGGATCTATCATGTATGCAATGATAAGTACTCGCCCAGATGTTTCATATGCGCTAAGTATGACAAGCAGACACCAATCTGATCCAGGTGAGAGTCACTGGACAGAGGTGAAAAACATTCTTAAGTACTTGAGAAGGACTAAAGATATGTTCCTCGTCTATGGAGGTGAGGAGGAGCTCGTTGTAACAGGTTACACCGATGCTAGTTTCCAAACCGACAGAGATGATTCAAAGTCACAATCAGGATTTGTGTTCACGCTAAATGGTGGTGCTGTTAGTTGGAAGAGTTCCAAGCAGGAGACGGTGGCCGATTCTACGACAGAAGCCGAGTACATTGCGGCTTCGGAAGCCGCGAAGGAAGGTGTTTGGATAAGGAATTTCTTCATTGAGCTTGGTGTGTTCCCGAATGCGTCCAGCCCATTGAATCTCTACTGTGATAATAATGGGGTAATTGCGCAAGCAAAGGAGCCAAGGAACCACCAGAAGAACAAACACGTAACGCGGCGATTTCATCTCATTCGAGACTTCGTTAACCGGGGTGAGATCAAGATATGCAAAATAAACACAGATCTAAATATTTCTAATCCGTTGACAAAACCACTCCCGCAGGCTAAGCATGATGCGCATGTAAGAGCTATGGGTATTAGGTACCTTCTAGATTGACTCTAGTGCAAGTGGGAGACTGTTGGAGGTATGCCCTAGAGGCAATCATAGAGATGATGATATTCCATTTGTATCCATGATTTGTATATTGTGTTCATTTAATATCCATTAAAGGCTACTTGAATTGATTTGCAATTATGTGAATTGTATGTCAAACTCTTTACTTGTATGGTTATTCTAAAGTTGTCTCTAGTCGGAGTTCATGTGAGGACACACATGAATATTAGACTAGCACATGTATTAGTTGATGACTATGTTTTACAAGTCATGGACATGGAGATGTTGAACTAATAATGTGGACACATGTGGAGACATGTGCCAGGATGACCCAACACGAGAAGTAGTTCTCTCTTTGAACAACATATACGCTTTGTCCTTAGACCTGAGATTGTCGCATGTATTCAAGATGTGGATCGACATACTTAGGGGCTATCAAACGCTATGCCATAACAGGGTAGTTATAAAGGTAGCTTTCAGGTTTGTCAAGAAGCATGCTATGAGACATGGTCAATCAAGATGGGATTTGCCCCTCTCTGATTGAGAGTGATATCTCTGGGCCCCTCGAGTGATCGGATCCGAAAATGCATGGCCATGCTATGTACGGTTAAGAGTTAACCTACAAAGGGATTCCGAATCACAGGATCGAGAAAGAGCGGTCGGCTTGAAGCTAGACCAAATATCGTGAGGCAAAGGGAATAGCATGTATATTATGTTGTGATGGTTCGTCTGATATGATCTTCGTGTGCGTATAGGAGTTGGCACGTCTTGCTAGAGGCCGCTACCGACTATTGGGCCGAGTAGGAGTACTCGGGCCATGTCTATACGTATCCGAACCCATAGGGTCACACACTTAAGGGGCTGAAAGCCCAATTCGGATGTGATCCGAGTTGGATTAGGTTTAGAAGTACTAATGGGCCTCGGACCCAGAGGCCCGTTAGGAACCTCTATAAATAGAGGGGTGGGGGCGCCCTAGGGTTTACACCTTTTGGCGAAAACACATCTGCCGTGCCTCCCACGCCCTCGCCTGTTGCAACTCGCGGATCTAGCAGTCCGGTTTGCGACGCTTCCTCCCTGCACGTGTGGATACCTTGGAGGTGTTGCGCCTGCAGCACTTGGACGAGCCGCCGACGAGCCACGACGAGCTGTCGACGAGCCACGATGAGCCACGATGAGCTGACGATGAGCCGCGGCACGAGGGCAATCTTGCTGCACGTGGACGAGCTGTTAAGGAGCTGCTGGACGTTGACGTGATTGACTACGTACGACTACGTTGATCGTCTTCGCTGCATCGACGCAAATCTACATCTTTCGCACCAGTAGTGCGTCGAGTGGTAATCCTGTGATCCTTATACGGCAGTTCTTCCTGATTTTATGCGGTAGAAATTTTGATTTGCGCTAGTGTAGCCTACCTCGTATCCTAACAAGAGTTACTCACACTACAGGAAAACTGAGCATTCGTCCCAATGATCAATACAGGTTGCATTTTGACATGGTACTAATGTGAGCATTAGTACCAGGCCTAACGGCTAGTCCCTTTGGAGGCCCCCATGAGGGCCTTTAGTACCGGATGGATGCTTCACCAGGTACTAAAGGTAACTCATTAGTACCGATACTAATGTGCTTGGAGCCTTTAGTACTGGGTAGAGGCTTCACCCGGTACTAATTGGCAACCTTTAGTACCAGGTGAAGCCTCCACCCGGTACTAACATCCATCCTATAAATCCAGCTTCTTCCTACTCCTACCCGAGCCACCCACCACAACTCGGGCTTCGTCCATTCCATGGCGATCTAGGGGAGGTGCTACCAGATTTTTTACCATTTTGTGGGGATTTCACTTATTCAAGTGCTCTAAAGGTTAGAAACTTCATCCTCCCTTGTTACATGGTTAGTATACTAAGTTTTATGTTTACGTTGCAATGGATTCGATGCTATGTAAAGAAATTGATCAATATGAGCTTAGAAGAATAATAGATAGATTAAATTCATAGTTTAGTCCCTAACAAATATGATCTAAATAAATTGTGGCAAAAAATATAATTTGTTCATAGTTTAGCATTTGCAAATAGGAGCTAAATAAATTGTGGTACACAGTGATAATAAGATTAAATAGAAGTTTGTAATTAGTCATTTTTAGAATAAGATACAATGGAGAAAATTTTCATTTATATGTTATGTTTGAGCTAAATAAATTACGGGGAAAAATATAATTTGTTCATAGTTTAGTCATTTGCAAATATGAGCTAATAAATAACTTGTGGTACATAGAGATAATAAAATTTGGATGTTCGTAATACTAATTTATTATTGTCAAATTTAAAAAATAAAGTGTTGTCCAATCAACATGGCTACTGCTGCTGGAGGGAGTGGCGATGGTGGGGGTGATCATCGTTCCTCTTGTAGCAAGGGGAAAACCACAGTTGGTCCTTATGAGAAGTTGAAGAAAATGGGAACGTTGTAGAGAACAATGCTTCATTATTTGGAAAGATGTCGTGAAGATGTTGTTGCGGCTGGTCAGGAACCTCCTTTTGGTGGTGGTTATGCCGCACCACTAGTCCCGAGGGTTTCAGGCACTAACTACTACCAACATAGGAGCACTATATCACTAGATGAGCTGGGTAGCTAAACTTCATCTTGCACCAAGAATGCTTAAAGTCGTCTAGATAGTACTCAGTGATGGTTTGTCGTAGTGTATCATGTTGTTTGGGTTTGAAATCTAAATTTGCATATTTCTATCTATACTTTTAGCAACATTTGAGTTTTATGAAATTTGTATCATTTTTGTTATGCTTCATAATTCTATGGATGATGAGAATATCATTGGTTCAGTAATACTTTGTAAATGGATTGTCAATGGATGTACAATGCGGACAAATACTCCATGGAGTACATTATTGGCTTTCATGGTTTTCTCGATCTAGCAGAGTCCAACAAGCCTCTGTTTGATTTCATCTGTTGTCCATGCAAAAATTGCAAAAATGAGAAGGATTACTCATCCAGAAAGACTATTCATGCCCACATATATAGTTTGGGATTCATGCCTAACTATTTTTTTTGGGCCACTCAAGGGGAAAGAGAAGTTATGATGGAATATTATGATGATGAAGAATATGATAACTACATTCCTCACTGAACTCAAGGAAGTGCCTTTGCAGATACTGCAATGGGCGAGGCTGAAGAAGAGATAGTGTCGGAAGGTCCTATTGATGACCTAGGTCAGGTTTTGCAAGATGCAAAGGAAGACTGTGAGAATGCGAATGAGTCAAAGAAGCTCGAGCGTATATTAGATGATCATAAGAAATTGTTGTACCCAAATTGCAAATAGGGGCACAAAAAGTTGGGCATCACACTAGAAATGCTGCAATGGAAGGAAACAAATGGAGTTCTAAGAAGGGTTTTGATGAGTAATTAAAAATCATAAAGGACATGCTTCCCGAGGGGAACGAATTGCCATCCTCAACGTACGAAGCTAAAAAGGTTGTTTGCCCTCTAGGTTTGGATGTACGAGAAATTGGAGGCAGCCTAGTAAGAAGAAGGTTCCTGTGAAGGTAATGTGATATTTCCCTATAGTACTACACTTGAAATGTTTGTTCAGAAATAAGACACATACAAAGTTGATGTGTTGGCACAAAGAAGAATGTAAGCAAGATGAAATGATGCGACACCCCACTGATGGGTCCCAGTGGAGAACAGTTGAAAGAGAGATTTTTGAGTTTGAAAAGGATGCGTGGAACATAAGGTTTGGTCTAAGTACGGATTAATTCAATCCATTTGGTGAGGTTAATAGTATTCATAGAACTTGGCCCGTGACCTTATGTATGTTTAACCTTCCGCTTGCATGATGTAGAAGTTCATTATGAGGCCGATAATTATCCAAGGACCAAAACAACTTGACAATGACATTGACGTTTACTTAAGACTGTTGGTTGAAGAAATTTTACCATTATGGAAGGAACAAGGTGTACGTTTGTGTGATGAGGACAAAAAGGAGAATTTAAATCTACGAGCATTGTTGTTTGTAACCATCAATGATTGGCCCGCGCTTGGTAATCTGTCAAGACAGACAAATAAGGGATATCAAGCCTGCATGCACTGTTTAGATAATATTGATAGCATGTATTTGAAACACTGTAGGAAGGTCGTGTATATGGGTCATCGTTGATTTCTTCATGCTAACCACCCATTAAGAAATAAAGGGAAACATTTTGAAGGGAAGGAAGATAAATGTACTAAGCTCGTTCACCGTTATGGAAGTCTATATTCTAGGAGCAACCTTATTGGAAGTCCTTGAGGTCCCTAATGCAATTGATTTGATGCACACAATGAAAAATATTTGCGTGAACGTGGTTGGCTGCTTGGGTACATATGAAAAGGCAAAAGATACAATTGATGCATGTCGGGACCTGAAATGTATGAAACAACAAGATGGCCTACATCCAGAAAAGAGAGATGATGGACATTACTTACATCCTGCTAGTTACACTCTCAGCTAGGAAGAGAAGGAAAGCATGTTTGATTGCTTGAATAGTATCATGGTCCCATCGGGGCTACTCCTCAAATATAAAGGGAATAATAAATATTAAAGAGAAGAAATTCGTAAATCTAATGGCCCATGGCTGCCACATCCTAATGACACAATTGCAGCTTGTTGCGCTGAGGGGTATTCTACATGAGAATGTGAGAATGGCAATCATGAAGATATGTGCATTCCTCAACATGATTTCTCTGATGGCAATCCATCCAAATAATCTACTAAAGCTCTAGAATAACATGGTGCAATACCTTGTTAGCTTTAAGATGGTCTTTCCACCTTCCTTCTTTAATATCATGACCCACTTTTTAGTCCACCTTGTTGAAGAGATTTTTATTATCAGTCTTGTATTTCTACACAATATGTTCCCTTTCAAGAGGTTTACGGAAGTTCTGAAGAAGTATATCCGTAATCGTGCCCGTCCAGAAGGAAGCATCACAAAGGGATATGGAACAGAGGAGGTCATTGAGTTTTGTGTTGACTTTATTGACGACCTGAGTTCGATTGGAGTCCCTATATCACTCCATGAGGGGAGACTCAAGGGAAAGGGCACACTAGGGAGGAAAGCTCGGATGGACATCGATGAGAGTACATTTCATAAACCACACTTCACGGTCCTGCTACAATCATTCCTGCTGGCTCTATATATGGAGGAGCATAAGAACATTGTACGGTCCTCAAACTAGGGGAAGACTGAGGCCTGGATTACACATCATCACATTGACACTTTGGCCTCTTGGTTGTGGCGATGACTGATGTGTGATGACATGATTGAAGAACAGCTAGCATGGTTGGTTAGGTGTTCATCTATCTCAATATCAACATTCCTAGGATACAAGATAAATAGGTAAACATTTTACACGAGAGCCCAAGACTAAAAGAGCACAAACCAAAATAGTGGTGTCCCTATAGATGCAATAGACAATAATGGAAAAAAAGATAGATACTATGGTGTTATTGAGGAGATATGGGAAGTCCACTATGGACCTTTGAAAATCACTCTACTTTGGTGCCAATGGGTTTATTATCAATACTATCTGCAAAAGTCTCACTCTATTAAACAAGAACTAATTTTTGCACGGTTAAAATATTAAATATTTCAAATTTTTTAGCACCATTAAGTATCAAACAATAAATTTAGATACAATTAAACAAGTAGATAACTAAGTCATGGTAGACATGTTAATAACACTACAGACACTATTTTTTAAAATTTTTGCATGATCAAAATATCTATTTTTTTGAATTTTTAATTTAACATCAATATTATGACCATTATAACCTATTACTTACTTAAAATTAATAATTTTACTATGTTTGATATTTAGCTGCATCTAATATTTTTATAGTGTATATCTAATCAACATAAACCTAACAAATTGTTTTTGCAATTTTATGAATGTTATTTGATTTACTACGCAATAAATTAATTTAATAGCAATTGTAAGATAAAGAAAATAAAAAGATGTTTAAGCAGGAAGCCAAAACAGAAGCCTACTAATTTTAAGAGTAATTCCTTTAATATTATATTAGTTACAAGAAATTTTATGATGGTTATGAATGACTAGCAATTCTCTGGAGATATTATTTTAATCATTTATTATAACAAATTGTATAAGTGTTTCATTCCTTTTTGTAGTCCATTATTGTTGCAAACTGTATAACTATTAGTCATTCATTTTTGTAGTCATTTTTTGTAATTATATATATAAGTTATAGTCATTCTTTTTATAATAATTGTGAATAAAATATTAGAAAATTGTTGATGCCTGCTAATTATTAGAAGGATTCTTTCTATATTATATTAGTTACAAGAAATTTTATGGTGGTTGTGAATGACGAGCAATTCACTGTAACAAATTGTAACAAATTATTTTTGTATTATATTTGTTAGTATGGCACAATTAGACGATGAGCAGGCCCGATTGGATGAGGAATAACTAAGGAACTTGATTGCTCAAGGTCGCACGAATGATCAACCAAATGAAGAGGTCCATCACAGTCAGACTGACATCTACCTCAACATGTTTGGTGATGGCAATGAGGAGGAACCAATTGCCGAGGGAAGCAATGATGGGCAACAAGGCGAGTAGCAATTATTATATATAAACATGATTTGAATTCTCTGCTTATCAAGATTATTGGGAATTAATAGTTTTTTCATTTTCAGCCATCTAAATCGAGCAGGCCTAAATGGAAACGAGACAAGAAGAAAAAGCTAGAGGAACGTATCATAGTCACATACCTTAATGAGAAGGGTAAACTAATTGCTCCAGACAATGCTAAGACCAAATTGGTGAATCAAATCGGGCCAGTAAGCTTTCAGAATTGGAAAAGCCATGAAAACGATGAGAGCATGGTCCCCATAAGCGAGGTCCCCAAAAGCGTGGTCCTTGAGCAAGAGAATCAAATGATATGGGAGTACATAAAAGAAAACTTCACATTCACAGGTGTAGATGAACCACAAGTGAAAGATTGGGGATTTAGGAAGGCTGCAATTGTTTTTCAGACATACAAGAAGAACCTGCACATAGACTATATAAAGAAGGGTCTAACACAAGATTCACGAAGCACCAGAAGTTAAGAGATCACTAGGATTCATTTGTGCAATACAAGCAGTCAGAAAAGAGCTCTGAGGCAACTAAAACCAACACCGACAATGCTCATCGGAAGAAATGCTTTCATCGTCCTGGGCTAGGATGTTACAAGAAGGGGCTCATCAAATGGCACAAGATAGAAAATGACATTATTGCTATGGGAATCGTATCGGCGCCTCTCGAATGGCCGGAGCGACCAAAGCATTGGTATGATGCTCATGGCAACACACTCAATCCTGAAGATGGATCATTTGTGTCAGCCAAGAATTAAGAGATGCAGCTACAATGCTTGATGAGTTAATAAAGGTTATGGCCAAAGGAACTTTCATGCCTAATCGAGAGAAGGACGAGCTGACTATGGCACTAGGTAATCTAGAACACCCTAGACATTGCCGAGGCAAAGGCGTAATTCCATGGAAGTTTGCCTTTTGTGAGCACATTGATTCCTACACAAGTTGCCAAAGAAGTAAGGTCGAACACGCACGACAGCTGTGAGAGTTGCAAAAACATGTAGCTTTGATAGATGCACGAATGGAGGAAGAAATCGAATGGTGTGTGGTTGTAGCTCTTAGCAAACAAGCAGCTCCATCATCAGGGGCTAATGTCGACGTAAGCTCCTCTCAGCGTCGAAGCAGCATCGCTTCCACGGAAGTCCTAGTTGGAGGATCTTGTGACATGGTTGAGGACAACCAATGCCACCCCATAGACGACATCACTAGGGGAGCCCCTTGTGAGCTTGTTACTCCCATGAAAAACAAGCTCATCGTGGTGGCTTATGGTGTGGCTGAACAACTGACACAAGGCCAAACAATTCACGACGTGGAGATTCCAGCTCAGGGTTATGCCAAAGTTGGGGTGGACTGATTGGTCGACACTTGTGATGACCTAGAACTAGAGATCTGAGGAATAAGGGTACCCACAGGTCCCCACCGACTAGGATACTCGCATGTCTGACAAGTAGGTACAAGCTTGGGGACCGGGTGAACCGATTCAGCTAGGATATCATGGGATAATTGTTGTAAACCGACTCAGATTGATTTCCTTGTAACAACTAACTAGGATTAGATCCTATCCGATTGTAACCCTAGGTCGTCAACCTATATAAGGCAGCCAAGGGTGCCCCCCGAGGGCACGTTAACTCTTCTTACTTGCGATCAACAATACAATTCCCCAGAACACAGGACATAGGGTATTACTCTCTGGAGGTCCAAACCTATCTAAACCTTGCATCCTTGTGTTACTGCTGATGCTCATTATTGAAAAACTTTTAGTCACTTAAGTGGTGTTTTCATACATATTTTTATACTAACCCACGACTTGGCACCTGAAATAACCCCATTTTTGCATATGCAATGTATTTTGGAGTATATTATGTTTTGCAAGAAATTGGACTAAATGGAGCATAGTTGGATAAATCCCAAAACAAGTGACAAACCAGAGAAAGATAAAGGCCAATAGGCCCAAAAACGACCGAGTCAGCCTATGGAGGCCCTGGCCGGTAATCCTAGGGTCCTCTGGGCTCCTCTGATGCTCATTTTTGGCAAACACTCATAAAAGATTACTTAAGGGCTAATTTTGCAACGATTTGGCAAGATGATTTTGTGGTAAAGCTAAGGAAAACTCAAGATTGGAAGGTCAGAAGGCGGGGAGGGATTTTGGCATGGAGGATCTAACTTGCCTTGCGCGGGTGAGTGGGTGAGATGATGCGCTCGTTAGGTTGCATCATCGGTGGGCATTGGCAAGGCGGTGATGGCCTGCGATGGGCGGCGATGTGGCGGCATCGGTAGCAGCGCAGGCAGCCATGCGGCTGGGGACTGGTCGGAGGAGATAGGCCGGTCGGGAGGGTGAGATGGCGCGTGCGTGCGGTTGGGCGAGCACCGGGAACGTGCTGTCCGATCGCCGGTGGCGACTGGCCGGCTGCGTAGTGCCAAGCGGGCGGCGAGACGTGTCAAGCCACAACACGCCGTGAGCGATCACCCTTGATCATGTGCACGAGCTGTTGCGGTGGCGTGCGCAGGCAGCAGGTTAAGGGGCTGATTTTCTCCCTATTTCAAATTTAAACTTTAAATTTTTCAAATACAAAAGTTTGAGCTGGGTCTTTAGGATTCAACTATTACAAAAACAAACTGGTGATATTCAGGCTAGAATTGGAGATACAACTGGTTGAAAAGGGGTGGAACGCCGGCTTAGGCTGAGTTTTTGAAATTTACCCTGATTTCGGCTGAACTTGGGTTCCATTTTTGAATGTCTTCCACTCAAAATCAGAGAAAGTTCAAATAACAAAAGTTTCTTTGTTTCAATACTTACGGAATTTGAAAGGTTTTTGGGTTTGGTATTTTGCAATTTAGTTTGTTTCTAGTCTTTGCCCTTAATTTCTGTTGTTTTATCCTTTGAATTCTTGTTTTGCCCTTTTTGAATTCTATGGATGTCACACTTCGCTCATCGGCTCTTCATCTTACACACATTGTTGTTGTTGTGCTAGGCGACCTACTTGGTTCTGCACCCTGTGAGAGGTGAGCTCATAGCTTCCGCATCTTGTTTATAAGTTACCATCATTGCTTAAGATCATTGGTTATTACTTTTAGTTCTGTTGGTAAGTGTCTGTAGGAGGATGGCTGGTCAAGTGAACGGCGCAGGAAACTTCGATACTGTGCCACCTCCGTAGCAGCCAGGCTTCGGTGATCCATATGATCTGTACGACATGGAAGAAGCGGACGAGGATGAAATAGAGGAGCTGAAGAAGTTTGTGTCCGCTTGGCAGCAGGACCACAGTCACACTTGTGTGCACTACCATGGATGCTTTGTCTGCCCTTTCTACCATCTTGCTCACTGGGTTTATGGTATTCGTGACATCATGCAACATGCGTCTGGCATTGGTCGCTCAGGTCATGTTACCATGGACTCGAGGGCTAGGCATCATGAATTGGAGGACTATCTCCACAGTGACACTTATTTTACTGCATTTCGTGTTGCCGAAATAAGCTTATGCAATATTCATATCCATGACCGTGTCTATTGTCTCCGAATTGCCATGTCCATGTCTGATGCATTGCATCTGCATGTTGTGACACTTTCATGTAACAGAGATGATTGTATTTGTATCATCTGGATCAATGGATTTATCCTATCGGTGCTCGATGATAGTGCAGCAGTTTAGTATTCAAAATATGTATGGTTTCATTGTTGTGTTTGTGTGCACCTATGCCACTATACGAGTGAGGATCTGTGGGGATGTATCATGTATGTGTACTTAAGAATGTGACCTAATAAGAATGATCATGGTTTGTTCATTATTCCATAACAGAGGAACTTACGTTGCGTATCTTCTTATATAAGCTAATAGTCTTCTATAATCTGCTCCCTATTCAAGGCACAAAAGAAATCCCCTGCTGTTCGCTGCCTCTGCTCTCTTCCCCGCATCTTTCCAATCTCCACCGTCGCCCAACGAGTTACTGGTCCTCGATGCCCAAATCAACCAACATGACTTAGAGCTAGACAACTTTCTCAGAGTGCACCTACACACTCTTCTCCATGGCAAAAGACCTCTAACAGGAGTTCGGCGCCCACGTCACCATCATCATGTTCTCCCCCACTGACAAGCCCAAAGCCACAGAGCACGCACCGCCGACTCCGTCCTCCGCACCTACCTCCCTGACATTCATAGCTTGCCATCTCCAGCTTTTTCTGAAACAGCAGGGGAGGCCACCGCTAGGGCTGACAGAATGAAGCGGGTGGTGGAGGAGGCTGCTCTCCTGGACGAGGTGGAAAGGGTGCGTTAGGCTACTGCATGATTGAAATCTTGGCAGCTCAGACAAGTGGGGGGAAACCAAATTGGTGGGAGGTGAACGTGGATGCTCTTAGGGCGGATGAGCGGCCGGTGTTGCTCACGGCTTTTGAATCATCCCGGAAGGAGAAGATGCAACCTTAATCCTTTTCTGTTAGTGCTCTCACTGCAAGATAGATCATGAAGATTTTGTGTGAACTTTTATGCTACCTTAATCCTTTTGTAATCCATTCAATAGAGATTTGTATGTTCTTCTTATGCATTATATTAGCATAAGTCAGATGTATGATCCATTCTTAGAAAATTGAATAGGCTAGACTACCATTTGCGATCCTTTATTGGGAAAAAGATGCTTGGTCTGAATTTTGGCAAGGCAAGCAAGGATTTCCTTGCTTTTGAGAGATAGCCAAATAGGATCACATTATTTCTTAATTATCATCCCATATTGATTTTCAATATCTCAAAAAACAGATGCACTATTCCAACTACATTCTCATTAAATGAAACATAAAATTCGATACATCTTGGTTTCTAGGGACATGCGAGTAGGAGAACGACCCATTGGGAATTTAATGAGGGAATAGCATAAATTAGTTTCAAGTAATCATGCCTACACGAGAACCAAGGAAGACCGGCTGCATGGACGTGGAGCATGTGACACTACATGGTGATGGAACTTGGACGGTTGCCACGTTAATCCTCGGGTACAAATTAAAATTCGTTACAATTTTTAAGAAAAATATGTATAGACATATGATCTGTTATAGGAAAAGTGAATAGGATGGACCAAAATGTTCGATCCTTTGTTGGAAAAATGGTTTAAATTTTGGCAAGGTGAGCAAGAATTTCCTTAGTTTTGAGATAGAGGCAAATAGGATTACATTATTTGTTAATGTTCATCTCCTATTAATTTTCAACCTTCAAAAAATTTGATGCACTATTCCTACTACAATCACATTAAATGAAAAACATGGAATTTGAACCATCTCGGCCTCTGAAGCTATGTGAGTAGGAGAACCGCATAGCAAAGATAAACGATCTAATTAATCTCCCTAGGAAAAGCTTGGAACTCTTGGAAGCAACAAAATGAAATCATCCAATTTGAATGACAAAGTAACAATACATCATCAGCACAATGATCAAAAATAGCAATTCTTGGCGAGGTATAGACGTATGATCCGTTGTCGGGAAAGTAAATAGGATGGACTAAACTTTTCATCACATATTGATTTTCAACCACTCAAAAAACTGATGAGGAAAGATAGTCATTTGTTTCTAAATACACAAGACAAGATAGCCATTGTTGCTAGTACACAGTATAATGCGGTACAAGATAGTCCGTTCATGAATATTCAACAGGAAACATTGACTTTTTTGCTATAATGCGGTACAGTAGGATAAGAACAAAAAAAAATCATATGACAAAACATGGCATGGCAAGCTATGATGCAGCATCATGACCATGAAAAAGCGAAGCACCAAGGAAGATGAACAGATTCTTGCCAATATCCCATCAAAGAGCAAACAGAGCAGGAAAACAGGGAATTGATCTTCGGACTAGAAAACAGAGGAGTTCCCTACTAGATTGACATAACAGGAAAACAGGGGATCGATCTTTCCATCCAAAAGGAAACAGTCCATTGATCTTTCCATCCAAAAGAACACCTATGTACATGCAAAAGAAAACCCCAAATCAGAGTAATCTACAACGACCCCTCCAAGTAGTTCCCCAATGACTCTGGCGCGGGACCGACAATGGCGGAAGCTGCGTGACCAGCATTAGAGCAAACAGCGTCGATGTCAAAGTTCACCCTCCTCCTCTTCTTCGTCATCTCCAAATCCACCTCCTCCTCGCCCCTTCACTTCTTGGCAGCCCATTTCTTGGCCCTCTCCTCCTCCCTTCTCTTATTGGCCCTGTCCTCCTCCCTTCTCTTCTTGGCAGCTCCTTCTTGGCCCTCTCTTTCGCCACAACCTCCGCCAATGCCCGCTTCTGCTGCCCACGCCATAGCCGCCTCCACCCGCTTTGTCTTCTTGGCTTCCCATTTCGCGTGGTAGGCTACCACCATCGCTTCCTCTGCCGCTGCTGCTTCCTCGACCCCCTCTTCCTCCTCGTTCAAGTTCTCCTCAACATAGGTCTCATCATCGTCGTCCTCCTCCACCTTCTTGTACTCAGTCTCTTCATCGTAGGAGTACCTGGGCGACTCAAGTACAATGGAGGGCTCGTATGAGGGGTAGTACTCATCATATGGTGGCCCACGATCCTTGACAGGGCCACCATCCTTGTTGGAGGAGTAGTTGGAAGGAAGAAAAGAAGCAATCAGAGAAGAAGCCATGGTAGTTTTCTGGAAGAAGGGAGTGGAGGCAAGGCAATGGAGGGGTTGGTTAGTATAGGAGGAGGGTACCGATATATTAATGGCTCTCAGTTGCTAAGGGAAAGCCGAAGGGTCGCATCGGGAGTTGGGGGATGGAAACTGGCAAGAGGTGCGTCAACCTCTAATAATGTAACGGTCTTTTGCAAGTGAATAACATTGAAATCTTAGTGATTTCTGGTAGACAAATAAAGAACTAAAGTTAATTTTCAAGTACTAGAATATGTTGAGATTAAGAATCGATATCATTACAAAGATAAACGATCTACATAATCTCCCTAGGGTTGCCCAGGGACTCCCAGTCACCCTCGAAGATGTTGAAGCGACTGACACGATGGAAGATGACGACCTCTTTCAACCACTGCCAGGTGTGACCATGAAGGCGATCAACATCCTAAGAGGATGGAAGCATGACAAAGACAAGCTTGGAGGAAGTTTCGTGCACCATCCAGAAGTTGTGATGGCCTAGTGAAGCATCGATGTAGACTGACGCGATGAGCCAAGGAGCCTGGTGGTGCTGCCCGGTGACATAAGCTGCCACCACCCGGTCGGCAACACCATTCCAAACACCAAGGTGGAGCAGCACGGCCTAGGAGGTGATGAGTTCTAGTGGCGGAGTTGGAGCATCCATGTCGATGATCCTGAAATGCACATAGAAATTAGTTTGATCAAAGAGGGGGCAAGGTCGAATGCACGTACAAATCGGTACAGAGACTAGGGAGAGAGCACTATAATTGTGCCGAGAGGAGGAGATGTAGAAGGGTTTTCTTGCGCCAAGAGGAGAGGTAGAAGGGTTTTCCTATGCTCGAGGTCAGCTAAAGAAGAGGTGGAGGTCCATCGCATTTGTAAACAAACCACCGCTATTTTGACAAGCTAGTCTCCCAAAACAACGTTGCTAGAATGTGCATGGTTGCAATGTTGATTTTAGGGTAAAAATAAGAATTCGTTAAGAAATCTGATTTTCTGCGAATATATTTTGTACGAGATTGGATTTTTTCAGTCGCGTCTTACCGGAGTAGAAGAGACACTAGTGTTTCTTGATAAGGTGAGGATGTATTTTACAGTTTAGGAAAAGTGAATGGGCCAGACTGACATTTTCGATCCTTTGTTGGCAAAAAGACGCTTGGTTTGAATTTGGGCAAGGTGAGCAAGAATTTCATAGCTTTTGAGAGAATGCCAAATAGGATCACATTATTTGTTAATAATCATCCCATATTAATTTTCAACCTCTCTAAAATTCGATCCACTATTCCAACTACAATCAGTAACGAAGCTCGAGCAAATTGAAGGGGTACACTTGCCTTGGGAATTAAATGAGGGAATAGGATAAATTGGTTTCAAGTAACCATGCCTACACGAAAACCAAGGAAGACCGGCTGCGTGGACGTGGATGATGTGACATTACATGGCATTGGAATGTGGACGGTTGCCATGTTAATCCTCGGGTACAAATTAGAATTCATTACATTTTTTTGGGAAAAATATGTATAGATGTATGATCCGTTATAGGAAAAGTGAATAGGATGGAACAAAGTGTTAGGTCCTTTGTGGGAAAAATGGTTTGAATTTTGGCAAGGTGAGCAAGGATTTCCATAGTTTTGAGAGAGAGCCAAATAGGATTGCATTATTTGTTAATATTCATCTCATATTGATTTTCAACCTCTAAAAAATTGATGCACCATTCCAACTACAATCACATTAAATGAAACAAAAAACATAACAACAAAATAGTTGATTGGTCTTCCATCCAAAGGAAACAGTCCATTGATCTTACAAACAAAAGATAACAGCATAGCAAAGATGGCTAGTGTTCCAACGAAATCTAAAGTTACTAATTAACAGCATAGCAAAGATAAATGATCTAATTAATCGCTTATGCCCTCCCAGAAGCGGGTCTTGAAGAGGTAGAAGCGGTTCATGTGACGAAATATGATGACCTCATTGCACCACTGCTAGGTGTGACCGTGAAGGGGGTAGGTGTCATCGTTCGCCATCGAGAAGTTGTGGTGGCTAAGCAACAAGCTGATGCTGACCGATGCAGTGTACCAAGGATCATACTGGTGTTGGTCTCTGACACAAGCCGCCACCACCCGGTCGACCTCACCCTGCTGGAGACCAAGATGTTGCAGCACGGGCAAGGAGACGGTGGTGACCAGCGGTGAAGGTGCTGCAACCATGTCCATGATCCTGAAATGCTCATAGAAATTAGTTTGATCAAAGAGGGGACAAGGTCAAATGCACATACAATTCTTGCACTTAGAGGAGATGCCCAAGGGTTTTCTTGTGCTTAAGGCCAGCCGAAGAAGAACAAGTGGAGGCATGTCGCATTTATAACAAAACCATCGTTCCTTCGCCAGCAAGCCTCCCAAAATAACCGGCTGAATGGACGTGGAACGTGCATCATGTGACATTACACGTCGTTGGAATGTGGATGGTTGCCACGTTAATAATTAGGTAAAAGAAAGAATTCAATCCTTGGTAATGTGGAGACTATGATCCATTATCAGAAAATTGAATAGGCTGGACAACATTTGCTATCCTTTATTGGGAAAATGATGCTTGGTCTTAATTTTTGCAAGGTGAGCAAGGATTTCCTTGCTTTTGAGAGAGAGCCAAATAGGATCACATTATTTGTTAATAATCATCCCATATTGATTTTCAACCTCTCCAAAATCTAATGCACTATTCCAACTACAATTAGTGGTAAATCGTAGCATCTATAGGTAGCAACCATTGTGGTACATGCTTTGCTAACAAAACCTCCGATCCATATTTTAAAATACGATGTTACAAACATCAAACGTGCACAGCAGTTTTGTTTAGGGCACATGAACAAAAGCATAAGTTATTACTCAGAAATCATAAATGATTATGGAGGTGAAGTACTACAGGAGGAATATTGCGCCATCCAGTACGGCTCGTCGACGATCATGGGTGGCGTCGGCCCGTTGAGCAGGAAAGGATCCAGCTTCTCCCTCATTACGTGAGAAAGTGCGCTTGGCCTACTTTGCATTGCTAGGCGAGTTGCTTTGGTCTGCAACGACGATGGTCGTGGTCTTCTGACAAAGGTGTGAGGCTTCCCCCACTGCTCCCCTGTGGCCTTGCGATGACCCCCACAGGTGCTGCAGATCAATCAGGGCCCCATAAGGCCCGTCCTCTACTGCGATGCCTTGGTGGTGTTGTAGTCACCACACCTTGGCACCGTCGTGGTGCCCGGCGGTAGCAGTATGACGCAGGGCATCAAGGACCTCCCTCACGACCCCTCGGCTTGGACGTGAGGGACGTGAGGAATAGCAGCGTCCATTGAAGGAGATGACGGCAGAGAGAACAAACAGGCAAGGTAAGCAAGGATTTCCTTGATTTTGAGAGAGAGCAAAATAGGATCACATTAGTATTTGTTAATAATCGTCCCATATTGATTTTCAACCTCTCAAAAAATAGATGCACTGTTCCAATTATATTCTGATTAAATGAAACATAAAATTCGATCCATCTTGGTTTCTTGGGGCATGCAAGTAGGAGAACGACCCATCAGGAAATAAATAAGGGAAGACCAGAAATCGATTTCAAATAACCATGCCTACATGAGAACTAAGGAAGACTGGCTGCATGGACGTAGAGGATGTGACATTACACAGTGCTGGAACATGGACAATTGTCATGTTAATCCTTGGGTACAAATTAGAATTAATTACAATTTTTGGGAAAATATGTACAGACGTATGATCCGTTATAGGAAAAGTGAAAAGGACAAACCAATTTGTTCGATCCTTTGTGGGAAAAATGGTTCGAATTTTAGCAAGGTGAGCAAGCATTTCCTTGGTTTTGAGAGAGAGCCAAATAGTACTACATTATTTGTTAATATTCATCCCATATTAATTTTCAACCTCTAAAAAAACTGATGCACCATTCCAACTACTATCACATTAAATGAAACATAAAATAGAGCAGGAAAATAGGGATTTGGTCTACCATCCAAAGGAAACAGTCCATTGATCTTACAAACAAAAGATAACAGCATAGCAAAGATGGCTAGGGTTCCACAAAATCTAAAGTTACTAATTAACAGCATAGCAAAGATAACTACATTGATCTTCCACTGGCGCGGCTCGCTAACCCCAGCCACCCCTTGTTTTGGGCCACGACACAGTGGTGGCTCCATTTCTTCTTGTTCTTGCCCCTCAGCGGCACAGATGTTGCCATCCCCACGACATGGTCCTTGACCTTATTCAGGATCTTCCATGGGTGCCTCATGCCATGCAGACGGGCAATGCAAATGTGATGTCAGCATGGCAGAAGACACGCAGAGCGTCGCCTCGGGGGAAGGCCGTGCGGTAGCCGTGGCGACAGCCATCAGACGAGTCCCTCTCAGTTTGGGACTCGAAGTCGGAGTCAAATTTAGGGTGCGGGGGTGGATGAAACCACCCCCACTGCTAGAGGAGGTTGGGAGCACACTAGGGAGCCCCTAGTGGCTGCGGGGTGAGCATCCGCAAGTGATGGCGGTTGAGCATCCGCAAGCGACGGCGGGTTGAGCTTGGCGATGTTGATGCACAATCCCAACAATGAGCGCGACGGTGGGTTGAGGTTTGCATAGACGTAGCGTTGCCGAGAGGTTGCTACAGCTGGTGGCACAGTGGGAGAGCGACGAGAAACTACCATGGGAGTGTGACGAGGAGGAGGCGTCGTAGGATCGCTCGATGCGTGAGGGTGTGTCGGTGTGGGAGAGGCGGTGCGACAGGGAGCCGGAGTAGGTAGGGGCTGAGAGGGAGATGGATCAGTTCATGGCATCGACTGGGCTTCAAGGGTGAGCCGCATGCGTCATGGATGAGATGGTAGTGGAACTGGTGATGATGCCGATGTTGGGGGAAATGGCAATTAAATAAGGAATTCCTCACCTTCCATGGGAAGTTGCGCCCGTTTCCCTAGGAAGCTAGGAAACCAGCGCCTCTTTAGGATGGCAACCAGCTCCTCGAAGAACGTGCAGGAATAGGAAACAATACGGCAACCGCCAGAGGTCATGGAATCGAATAGTCAATCTGAATCATCGATGTGGAGATGAACGGCTATGAGGAGTAGGAAATGCCCGCCTCGTTGGAACATTTTCATTTCCATAAAGAACCATAAAGGCCAGTTCCTACGCAAGCGTACAATTGGTCTCGTGGTATGGATTGCCCACCACAAACACGTGGTCTCGGGTTCGACTCCTAAGAAGCCACTTTTTTCTTGCCATATTTTCATCAATTTTTCACTAGAGTATTCCTGGAATAAAAACACTAACAACTTCACAAACAACTTCTTTTTGCAAGTGCCTTAGGACCATCACAAATTGACAAATTTAGATAAAATCTGGTTGGTTGATCATATATAGGAACATCACAAATACAGAAATAAGGAAACTACGTTAAGATTGTTCACCATAGCTAAGAATTTCACCATCTACTTAGAGCAACTCCAAGAGACCGCTAATCTTCCCCCCAATACCTTCTTTAGGGGAAAAAAGAGAAAAAAAGAACTCCAACAGTCCACCTAAAACTCCCCAAAAAATTGGGGACGCGAAAAAAACACCTCTCTTCCCGCAAATATTCGCGACTCCCGTGTTCCCCCAATCCACCCCCGACCTCTTTCCCGCGGGTGTTTTTTTTTCCGGGCGCGCGCTCGGCGACGACACAGCGGCTCGGCAACAGCCACCGGCGGCACCAAGGACGAGGAGGGCTTCGCCTCGGGGTTCGGCGCGGGGTTGGGTCTCGACGGCGGTGGGCTCGGGATGTTGGCCGCGGAGGCGGCGCTAGAGCTGGAGGAGCGAGAGATGCTGCCCTGCCCGCCGAGCGTGCGAGCTTGAGGACTGCGGCATCGCCGCCATATCCGGTAGCTTCTTCTCCTTCGCCACGCAATGGGTGGCCGGGCCGAGCTAGAGAGCGCGCGATGGTTGCGCTCGAACTGGGGTCCTCACGCAGCCGCAGACGAGAAAGCGAATCAGCGGAGGAGAAGGCCTCTGGCGCCTGCTCTTGTCCGGGGGCCGTTCGTGGTGGTGCCAGGCCTTGGACGAGGGGAGAGACCGAGTGCTAGTTGATTCATGCTATGCGCGCGCGGCGACGGGTCAGGCACTAGCAAATAAGTGATGGCAAGGTCCCGATTTCAGGCAGGCGCGCTGGGGTCTCCAAGGACAAGCACCTGAGTCTCCGCCGTCAACATTCTGAAACTGCAGATGAGAATAAACATACAGAAGCAGTGGAGGCCACCACTACCGCAAAGGATGATGATGCAGTAGAAAAGAGACATCAAGACCCAAGAACATCAGAGATCTATAGTCCCGCTGAGCCTGGAGACGAAGTGGAGAAACTTGGAAGGGACTTGTGATTCTGCGTTTGAGATTGCTGCGGCTCTGACTAGCGATTAGATGAGCTTTGCGTATGTGCCAACAGTTGTAGAGAATTGTAGTTTTGATCCTTTAGATGTTCAGTTAGGATAGTGGTACCGTTAGTAGAATGAAATATGGGACATTGTTATTCCACAGTAGAATGAAATATTTGGTGAACAATAGGATATTGGTTGCCAAATTATCGATACAAGTGAGATCCTTAAGCGTCGTTCTTAGATTGGCGTTTGTATTTTTCCTTCTTAAGTTGATGCTTTGCCGATCGGAAAAGAAGAGGGAGAGATCGAGCGGAGAGAAAGGAGCAGCTCGGAGAACAGAGGGAGAGATCGAGTGGAAAGCTCCGGCGGAGCAATAACGACGGAACCACATGGTGGATAAGATAATGGATCCAATTATGATGATGTGGCTTGTTTTAAATTATTGGGGTATAGTTTTTAGCGTTCTGCTGTGGGCTGATATGTTTTTAGGGAAAAAAATTTTTAGCATTCCCCCAATACCTCATTTTGGGGAAGAATTTTTTGGGGAACTCTTGGAGTTGCTCTTAATCCTTGCCACCAAGCATCAATCCTGCAACAACAACAAATAAAGCAAGCTGCACATGCACAAATTTGACATTGTGCCTATAATTTCCAATGAACTTCAGCTTGGCAGTAGCCTTCTGAAGTGATTGCCGCACCGTCTTGAGCTCATTTCTAATCTCTCTAAGCTCACTGCTAGCTTTTGCCAATTCTTCCTCCCACTTTTTTGCATCCTCCTCAGCTTGCACCTTCTTCTTCATGAGCTTCACCAGAACACCAAAGGCCCTATCATCCCATTTTGGATCAACCCAAGTCATGTAACCACAGTGCTTCTTTTCATCCTACAAATTAAACACCCCTTTACAAATTGTTGTTGACAATAGTAACATGAAACCACAGAACCAATATCTATGTGAAGCAGGTAACCATTACCTTTGGGCAGCAAGCAAACCGATGGTCAGGGTTGACAAAGGTCCAATAATACATCACCACTCCTCTCAACACGTGATTGCACTTACTTTTAGGATGCCAACGGGTAGTGTCGTAGGAAGATGTCTCCGAGTAGTGATGGAATACTCGGAATCTTCAAAAAACTCAATGTAACTTGAAATCGAAGTTTAGTTTTACACTTCATAAACTATATCCTATCAACTTCTAACACCAATCAGATGCAAACCTATGTGTAGGACGAAATCAGAATCTACTGCTTTCAACCCAAATCTCCAATTCCAAAAAATCCCCTTCCCTCTGACGAAAGGGGAAAGTAGCGGCACAAAATAGGGGACTGACCTGACCATAGCTCCTACTCCTCCCTTCACTGCTAGGATGCGCCATTCCTGCTACTTGCATATCTGAGCACCAACGCCTCTAGGCTCAAGTATTTGCCACAACCAATAGGAACGTGCCGGCGAGTCCCATGCAGTGTACACCATTGCATATATATCTGTTGCTCCGGTCTGCAACTAGGAAGTGGACCACACTTATTGGAACTATAATATAAAGAAGCTGCCTTATTCAAAAATCATAAATTGCATTATGTCTTAGTGGTAGTGCTGACTCGTCATAATCAAGAAGTCACAAGTTCGACCCCCTGCTCTGGACACTCTTACCTTTTTATTTTCATCCCTTTTTTATCACACGCCAACTTGTGGGACCCTGTGACGAATTGGAACACTTTATTTCTCAATTCATGCTTGTGTGGGGGATCCTCCTCAGTTTCTAAATTTTTTCACACCTTATTTTTCAACAAATGCTTACATGTGGGACCCTGTTTCGTTTATGACATTTTCGCAGACCTTATATTGTCACAAAACCACCATGTAACAACGAGTAACAATTTCTTTTTGGCTACAGTTGCAACTTTTATGATATTCTGTAACTTTATCACTAAATTTGCTCAAATGTGAAACTTTATGACGTTTTCAGCTAGAAATGTCATAGATCTATGACGAGAAAAATGTGTCATAAAATTTTCATCATAGATCAACACATTTCTTGTAGTGATATTAGTTCTAATTGTGTAGATCCATTAATCTAATATAATAACCTTTGCTAATGACAGAAATGATGCAAACGAAGGAAGCACTCCTGGAGACGGAAAAAATCATGGCAATTCAAGAACAACTTTGTGGTTTTGTTCTGGACGTGGTAGTAAATCTAGTAGAAAAGTTAGATAATGATGGATCAAATCTGCATCACCGTCAGGACTCGGGTTTAGATAGTTGATCCAAAATGTTGAACTTGGAAAGTTGATGCAATGTAATATTATTCACATATGTGTATGTGCAAGATTTCTATATAATATTATCTCAAATGTAATATTATAAATCAAATACAACTTTATATGTATTAGCATATTAGAACTAGTATACGTAAAGGAAATAAATATGAAATACTAATACAGAATAAAGAAATAGAAAAGAAAATGAGAAAAGAAACAGAAAAGAAAAAACACCTTAGTACTGGTTGGTAATTACCAACCAATAATAAATTAGCCTAGGCTATGCGCGACGTGGCAGCCAATTTCCACCCAACCGGTACTAATGGACCCCCAGAGTATCGACCAGGAATACTGGTTGCACAACCGGTACTTCCCTAGCAGTGCTATATGTGAATTTATAGGGGCTGAGTATCATATACGTGAGTTCAGTTTGAAAAATATATATATCACATAAAAAGTATCGCAGCACGTTGTGTGATGGCTGAATAGCGAAGTTGTTAGGCTAGCCTAAACAGAAGGTTTCATGGTAGTTTCATGAGCATTAAAATCTATACCATATCCGCAATTTTGTTGACCTGGCATGATTTCATTCATTGTTGTTTCTTAGACTATATGCAAGATACAAGCTGCGTTGGAAACAGTGCATACATGGTTTTATCACCATGAAACTTATTTCATCCTCTCTTCACTCTTTACCACGTCATCAAAATTACTGACATGACATCCTAGTTAATGAGAATGAAACTCCCTTAAGGGTGGCCTTATGAAGAGAATGAATGGGAAGTTTCGTAAGATGAAAAAAGTATTTCATCCATGTAACACCCAGCAGCCACAGTTGCTTAGTTCAATGAAAATGTGCTCCCGCCTCAGGTGGAGTTACTCGATTTATCATTATATCTGGTTTTGAGAAACGCCGTGGGTAACACGCTGCGCGTGCTGGTTTTTTCCCGGAAAGCACAGCTGCATACAGCTGGCGCGGGATTCTATATCTACATATACGCCAATTACATTGCCATCCCTCATCACAGCACGTATAGCAGCCCTTCGAAGTCCAAGAATGGCGCCAAGGCTATCCATCCTCGTTTTCTCGATCTTCTTCCTGCTCACCGCTCCTCTGGCCTACTCGGAACGCCGCCAAAGCTTCCGTGCCACCATGACCCGCATCGAACCGGCCATAAACCTAACACGGGCTGCTCATAAGTCTCACCAACGGCTGTCGATGCTCGCCGACCGGCTCGACGCTACCTCGGGCGGCGCGCAGGCCCCGCTGCAGCTTGACGGTGACGGCGGCGCCTACGACATGAACTTCTCCATCGGCACGCCGCCGCAGAAGCTGTCGGCGCTCGCCGACACCGGCAGCGACCTCATCTGGGTCAAGTGCGGTCCGTGCACCCAGTGCGCACCGCAGGGCTCGCCATCCTACTACCCGAACACCTCCTCGTCTTTCTCCTTGCTATCGTGCTCCAGCGGCCTCTGCCGTAATCTGGAATCCCAGTCGCTCGCGTCGTGCGCCGTCGGCGGCGCCGAGTGCGACTACCGGTACCTCTACGGCCTCGCCGCCGACTCGCACCACTACACGCAGGGTTACCTCGGAAGCGAGATCTTCACGCTCGGCGGCGACGCCGCGCCGGGAATCGGCTTCGGCTGCACGAACATGTCGGAGGGCGGCTACGGCACCGGCTCCGGCCTCGTTGGGCTCGGCCGTGGGCCGCTATCCCTCGTCTCGCAGCTCAACGCCGGCGCCTTCTCGTACTGCCTCGCCAGCGACGCCTCCAAAGCGAGCCCTCTCCTGTTCGGCTCCGGCGCCTTGACGGGTGCCGGCGTCCAGTCCACGCCGCTTATCTCGGGCGCCAGCCCCAGCTTCTACACCGTCAACCTGAAGAGCATCTCGATCGGCGCGGCGACGTCGCCGGGGACCGGGAGTGGCGGCATCATCTTCGACTCCGGCACGACGGTGGCGTTCCTCGCGGAGCCGGCGTACTCGCTGGCGAAAGCGGCGCTCCTGTCGCAGACGACGAACCTCACCTTAGCGCCGGGCAGGGCCGGGTTCGAGGTCTGCTTCCTGACGCCCCCCAGCGGAGACGCCTTCCCGACCATGGTGCTGCACTTCGACGGCGGCGACATGGCCCTGCCGACGGAGAACTACTTCGGGGAGGTGGTTACTGGCGTGACCTGCTGGATCGTGCAGAGGTCGCCGAGCCTGTCTATTGTCGGCAACATCATGCAGATGAACTTCCACGTCCGGTACGACGTCGACAAGTCGGTGCTGTCCTTCCAGCCGGCTAACTGCAACAGCCTCTGATGAATTCAGGGATGGATCTCACTCGTCCTCTCATATTGATATTACGTGGTTCATCTTGCATCATGCATTTCCACCCATGGTACGTCCACGTGTAGTTAAGCAGAATAAACCAGTTTAGTACAAAAATGGTACAGAATGAAAATCATCGATTTGTGATGTCAGAATGACATGGATTGTAAAAGGTACGTAAAAGGGAAATGTTGTATTCAATATGTGCGAAAGTATTTTTTTTCAAGAACAGACGTCAAAGTTTAAATGATTTCAGCGTCACTTTGTTCGAATGAAATGATGCTTATTCTAACAAAAATCATAGTTCAAATGATTTCTGGTTCACTCTGTACAAATGAAAGTATGTTTTTGAAACTTCCAAAACACCAAATTTGGATACATCTCCTCACATCATCACCTACTGTTGTGATGTGGGTAAGTGGGTTCAATACATTTAGGCTCTAGGGTGACATGGGTTCAGTACATTTTGGTCCTCCTAGGGCCCAAATAAAGCCTAGCCATAGAAGGTAATTGGGCTTAATGTGTACAAATCCTGTACTATCATCGGTTTCCGTATCTCGTGAGGTTATATATCCCTTTGTAACATGGTATTCCCTAGTGAAAAACTCGGAACAGATCTATCTATTCTATATAGATAAATGATTTATCGAGTTCATATTTTCTCTTGTACGTGAAAATTACATGAAAATGGTTATCATCCAATAACTTTGTACATGCAGAACTGCTGATGCCTACCATTTTACTTGAACAGATTACAAGTGGCTGGTCAACGTCCCCTCATGTAGAACATGCCATGCAGAGTGCAATATAAATCCGTACACATACTTCTTGGATTGTCCAGAGTGCTAGCACTTTTTGCCGGTCTTAACACGTAGTTGGCATGTTGCCTTTATATAAATAGAGGAAATTCGTAACTTTGTGATATGGACTTCGCACGAAGACAAACTTTATATGAAAGTCCAAGGTTTTGACCTAGTCTACACCTTTGTAGTTGAAAGTTTTTCAATTTAAATCATTCATATGTCAAATAATATTAGCTCAATTTCCCCCTCTTTTCCCATCCTTGTAATTTCAATTTTTTACTGGATTTGGAATTTCGTAACTTTTGCATACGATCTTTGATGGAGACAAACTTTATATGAAACTGGTTCGTTTTGATAAGATCTACAACTCTATAGTTAAAAGTTTTTTAATTTGAAGTCATTTAGATACCTAAATAATGAATCAAATAGGAAGGGTAAAAAGAAATAGAGCTTCCTTTTGCATATATGTACCTGGTGTACGTGGGATGGTAAAGAGGTATTGCACGAAAGGGGTGGGCATAGCTCAGGGGTGTCCTACAGGCCTAGAAAAAATATTTTTGTTATTTCCATTTATAAATTTCTATTTTGACTATTCGTGCACGTATGATATCCCACCGGTACATACTGGCTTCAACGCCGGCATGTATATTGTATCGGCTTCGTGGTGCCGATGTGAATGAGGTAGTAGTGATTCTTTCCTTCAGCTCTGGATCTTTTCTTTTCAGCAGTTGTGACTTCTCCAATCTGTGTTCTTGCAAAACCAGACAGAGCTCGTACCTAATAACGTTACAGGGTGCACCAAACAAAGCATGTAATTGTATCCCTCCAACCAAATACACCGCAATCCCATTCCGATCCATCTGCAATTCCGTTACCATGTCAGCAACCAAATAGCACCATAGTTGCAGGTTGTAAACTGTAAAATGAACTTTTATTTATGATGCTATAAATTTACTAGAGATTTTTATTTATGAACAAACTGATAGAGTTCACACTAGTAAAATATACTTCCTCCGTTTCAAATTGTAGATTGTTTTTACTATTTTTCAAACATAGTTTTTGTTATGTACTTGGAAAAATATATATGTACGTGCGTAGCAAAAACTATGTATCCAAAAATACTAAAATGACCTACAATTTGAAATGGATGAAGTATTAAATAGTCACACAATACGCATTTTAGTGAAAGTTCAACAATATGCACGCCATTTATTCCTTTCCATTATGTACTAGCACGCGCATGTGATTGCTACAAACAGTAAACAAGGACTGCTATTAGTACACACGGGTAGAAAACTCACCTTTAGTCTCGGTTCGATAGGGTCATATATCCCGAAAATCCAACCGGGACTATCTATTCGGGATAAAAGGGGGCTGTCTTTAGTCCCAAGTCATTCACCTAGGATTAAAGACCCCCTTTAGTCCCGGTTGGTAAAACCAACCGGAACTAAAGGGGCCGCCACGCAAGCACAAGCATGCGTTTTAACAATCGGAACTAATGGGGTACGTGCATGCGTATGCAGGAGCATGCACGTACCCTCTTTATAGTACTAAAGATTTTTTTTAAATTGTTTTTCGTATTAATGCTAATTGTTTCTTCACATATATATATGTATACATTCTAGTGTACACTACTTACACGTATATGTTGTATATATATTTCATGATAGTACTATATATATATATATACAATTCTTAGTATATTATACACATCAAGCTAGTATTTATATAATTACTATATATACAATAATTTGTCCTCTTCCTTCTTAGAATCCTCCCATCATGATGTTGCTCGGTTCGTCTATTAAATGTCCATCATAATAAAATTCTCCATTGGGATTTATCACCTCGTGCACAAGAAATCCTATAAGAGCTTCTTGGGTGACCAAAAGCCTCTCCTTCTCCGAGAGTTCTTCTCTAATTTGTGTCATCTATAATTTGGAAATATGTGAATGTTACACGAACAATTAAATATAAGGAGCTAGGAAACAATTTATTATTAATAGTTTTATTTTACGTACAACTATTTTCCGACGATATCATCTTGTCCCGCACAAAATTGTTCATGTGCTCACAGACGTAGTATCCACATAAATTATTGATTTGTTCCTATCTCAAGCACTTTAGTGGGGAAAAATAAGTAATGAAATATTCATGTTATAGAATGTAAAAAATATGCAAACTTCATAGAAATGTTGTATTGAATGTAGAATTCACCATGTGAGTCTTACGGAATTATTTCCATGCACTACGAATTAAAATAATAAATGATATAGTGTTAGGTGAAAAATTAGGAAAAAAACTTTTGCATAGAGAGGAAGTCCAGAATTATTAGTAGTTTAGCATGTCTTAAATGTCTTTGTACTCCGCTGGTGGTTTCCTCAATGAATCGAACACAATAACTGTAACAACCTAGCTTAAATAAGTCATGTTTAAATCTTAAACAAAATCATGAGTGCATAAAGGGGAACTTTGAAAGTAGTGAAGGCAAGTGAAAGTACACTTTTGCCCCTCACAAGCTAAAGCGCTGCTCGAACTAGTAACTTAAATTTTTGCTTATGAACATAAAAATCTATCCAACTAAGAGTTGTAGAAATCAACTTTCCTAACAACTTTTATTTTTAGTGTTTTGCTTTGATCTAAGCAGAAGCCCTTCAAAATCCCAAAGTACAAATCTGTGTTAATTTGTTTTTAAAACAGGCAAAGTCCAAACTTTGGGGCTCTCTGGTTTGAAATTTCTAATATGAACTCAAGCTGATCTCTATACCAAAGTTTTAGAGCTTCAGGATCTTAACAACTTTGATTGAAGGAGTAAGTTCTAAATCTTCCCCGAAAGCCTTCAAAATCCAGGTCAAAGTCAACTAGTTTGGTCAACCCAGCCTCTTCGGCAATCCAGGCTAAGTCTGGAAATCAGCGCGACCTGGCACCTTAGTGCAGGTTTATCTCTCAAAAGTTGAATAGAGCATCAGAAAAATCCTTTATAAGAATTTGAGAACTAAGTTTATACAACAACTTTGATAATTGGACTCTAGTCCAATTCACCTCCAAAGCTTTTCAAAACTGCAGCTCAAGTCAGCCAAACACCCTGAAAACAGCCAAGCCACTGTTTTTCTCTAAGTCTAGGAAACCGGCGTTCCTCCAAACTTTGGAGTTTTGAATCTCCGAATCCACCGCGAATTTGAACTCAGTTCAATTACAAAAGTTGGACTTTGTTCTGAGGACTACAACTTTCGTAAAAGGAGTTAATGTTGTGCGGTTCAAGAATCGGGAGATCTAGGTGCTTGAAGATAAGCCCGGCGAAGGGATCCCACGAATCCGTCAGCTCAGGACACGCTAGAGCACGCGCGCCCAGACTGCCGCCGCCACGTGGCTCGGCCTCACCGGCAGCGCCACCTCGCCCTGTCGCCGGCTGCGATAGGATGGGTCGATGTGCCCCGCTCCCCGGTCCCATGCGACGTCGCCCTGCCGCCTCTCTGCCCTATCTCGTCTCGCTCGAGGCCTCGCTGGCCGCGCCAGGCAATCTGCCCACAACCCTGCCGCTGCCCCGGCCACTCCGCGGCCAAAGACGACAGCCGCCACGCCCGGTGCTGCCTTGCACCTAGCGCGCAATCTGCCCCACCAGGATCTCCGACTGTGCCCCGACACCTCCTGTCCCTCCCGTGAAGACCGCCAGTAGCTTTGCCCGCTCGCGCCCCGCAATGTCGCCGCCTCCACCAACTGTCGCACAGGTCGCGACAACTCCTGCCCCCCACCTCGCCAGTAGCGTGCCTCGGCAAAGCCGCTCGTCCCGCGCACGCTTGCGTCGCTTCGCCCGCACTGTTGCCTCGCCTGCCGCGCCCCTCTTTCCCCTCTATCCGCCAATGGCGCCGTCGCCATTAATGGCCGCCGCAGCGCCCCTGCTTCCCTCCGGTCCCGCCCACCAGAGCCACAACCCTGCCTCATCCACCACTCGCCGTGGCCCTATAAATGGGAGCCCAACGCCACCGGTGCCCCCTTCCTCACCGTGCTCTCCTGCTTCTACTCTCCTGCTTCGTGGCACACCCTCTCTGTGGAGCTCCCCCTTCCACTCAACCCCGCGCCTTGTCGACACCACCAGCCGCTTCGCCACCCTCTCGCGCAGCTCTAGAGCCTGCTTGTTACCCGAGAAGAGCGCTACCGCCACCGGAACACTGCCGGACTTCGCTGCCACCCGAAGCCTTCCGCCCTTCTGCCCTTCCACCCCGACCGAGCCTTCCCGTCACCCCCAACCGCTTCAAACCAGCCCAAGGTGAGCCCGCAAGCCCTCCCGACAACTCATCGTCCTAAAGCCACCAGCGCATCGCTGGGATTTTACCCACCCGCCGCCGTGCACTGCTGAGGACCCAATTGCAATTGGAAAAGTTGAATCAAGGGCCTTAGTGTTAAAACTCAGGACCTTTGCATGATTAAACCATAGACCTAGGAGGTAGCCTGTAAGTTTGCCGCGACTTATCTTTTTAAATTGGCAGAATATATGTTTAACTTTGGAAATTCACCCAAACTCGTAAAAAATACAGAAAAATGTCGAACCAATTTTGCTAGACTCAATATAAAGTGTAGTTTCTAATAAAAATACTTTTGGCATAATTCACTACTGGAATTAATGTTATATATTTTAATTCTTGGTTAAGATATTTAAATCATAACAAATCATAGAAAAATGATAAACAGTTAAATCCAACTCTCAAGTGTTTGTTTCAAACAGTAGAAGCCTGGAAAAACGATTTGGAGCCAAGCTCAGATGTTAAATCTCTATTTTAGTTTTACCATGATAATCTAAGCTTGTTTTTGCCATTTTTTTCATAACAATTAAACCAGAACTGAGAAAAATATGAAACCTTTTGGTTTAAGTCAGTGGAGTAATGTAAATTGTGGAAAAAATATGGAAACCACCAGAACTAAATAGATGTACCACTTTCCTATTTTAGGGAAGAATAAATAGGGTAAATGCATAGAAAAAGTTTCCCTTCGCTAAAAATTGTGAAAAATTCATCAAAGGCTCTGTATTATCCCTATAACTCACTGCTAAAATTTCATGACCAGTTTCATTATGGTTTCTATTATAAAAAAGTTTAAGTATATGCTACCTTAAGGTAATAAAGGTAATTTTGGAAGAGGTACAGAAGAACATTCAGAAATAGGATAACTTTCCGATCTAAAGTCTAATAACGTGGAGATGTATATGTGTACACAATCACCATCAAACAAACCTCGGCTTGTACCACACCCCACCTTCCTCATGTAGAAAAAGGAAGTGTAAAATCTTGTTTAGGTGAATGTGGCCCTAATATAACTTGTTTTTCAGCACTAACACATGTTTATGTCCTTTCCCCTTCACCTCCCGAGAGGTTGAGCCCTACGCCTTCATATTGACTTGCACAAATCTGCTCTAGGCCAATGCTGGAGTAGCCAGGTGGAATCTAAATGCCATGGCTTGTCTACCCTGGTAGGATTGGTAAAGTACTTTCGTACGCCACCTGTATATATAGGAGAAATAAAGAAGTTATGAAACTTCCAAGGTGTGGATCAATTGAGATAATTGCATAAATTATATATACGTATACCTTAATAGTGATGTTGCCAAATGGTCTATACAGCTCACATAAGGTGTGCTGAGTGATGTCATCCATAGGGTACCGTTGGTTGTCCTGCGCAACCATGGGTAATCTTGGAATGTTCTCATCAGGGACCCCTATGGAAGCACAACTGCTTCGACGCTGAGAAGGGCTGACAATGACATTGGGATATGGCAGTGCTCCAGATTGCGCCATCTCACTAACTGCTAGGGCTACTCGCTGATTAATTTCTTTATGCATTCTTACTTCTTGTGAATGCACTTTAGCTTCTAACATGCGCCACCAGCTCTCCTCTTATTGTTCCTTCCTTCTCTTCCAGCTTCTATATGTGTCGATGTCCCTACGGAAAGCAAACTTCCATGGAACAACCCCAAAGCCTCGGCAAGTGTTCGGGACTCCCGAGCGCCAAAGTAAGCTCATCGTTCTCTCTATCAACCTTCAACTTTCCCGCTTAAGCATCTTTGATGTTTTGGATAAGCCTGAGAGCCTTTTGACGTATTGTTTCGTTGAAGATAAGTGTCCCAACCTCTTGGCTCAAATTGCCTCCATGAGGGATAATACCAATTCTTCGATCGATCGGGCAAGTCAATAGTCACTGGTACGATACCTCGATCGAATATGTCTTGTTCCATGTTTTTTCCATTTGGGAATTGGACTCATGTAACCACCTCGCCCTTGACGATGATGGTACTCCTTCTTCTGGGCATTGGTTGACTTGACACAAATCTTGTTCGCACTACCTTCACTCATATTTTATTCCAGAAATGAGTTCCAATGGTCCCTTAACTTGGGTCAGTCATTAAAATATGGAGTTTAGCCCATCTTGATAAAGTTGGCATCCAGATTCTTCTTGAATGTTTGGAATTGGGTTGCTATCTTCTTCAGCATCCAGTCTTTCACAACTTTTTCTTCAACACTATCAGGAAGTGTGAAGTGTTTATTGACATCTGCCCACAACATATCCTTCTGTGTTTGTGGGAGCATGTATGGATCATTTTGTTTACCCTTCCATTCTCTAATGCTGATGGGCATGTTGTGCCTTATAATAGCCCCGTATTGACTCACGAACTTTGTAGCCACATTTTCAGGAACAATTGGCTGGCCCTCTTCTGTCACTTCAGTGATCTGAAGTCTTCCCTCCATTATCTTTGTACAACCTCGCAGCTTATTTCGCTTCATCAATCTAGAGGGCTAACAGTTTAAGATTTGTTATCTAGTACATAGTAATAATGAATATGGAATTATAGATGGGGTAAAACAATGAAAATGATATATACCTCGCCAGAACCTTCCATCACGACAAGGTTTTGTTCTGCATTGTCATCAATGCCGTGCTCGGTCTCATCATTGCTGTCACCGGACATGTTTAGGAACATGTCCGCCTGGCTACCCTTATCCTCGGTGTAGGTTCTTGGAACGTTGTATCCACTACTGCTAGCAATAATCTACTCCATTATATGCCTTGCATCCTCTTCGTCTCCCATCTCAGCTGTAAATGACATTAGTTAAACACACATGTAATCATAGATACATTAAATTAAAAATTATATCAAGTAGTACAATTAATGTATAAACATGAAATCATAGATCATACAAAACAAACTTGTGAAATATACACACGAAATATAATTGAGACCCATTAATGAGGAAGGATAAATCTTCACAGTAAGCCTCTAATAAGATACTTGTGAAATATACCATTGCTTACATCCAAACATTAAAATTGCCTTACTTGCTCTTGAAATTTGAAATACAAGATACTGGGAATGCAAATGCCTCTGATAAGATTCCTTACAGTAAGCCCTCAGATAACTACAAGTGAAAGCATGTTACATACTGGAACTTTGATCGACCATAAATTCATAAAATACCTAATATTTGGACATTGATGGCAAAAAAAAGCCAAGTGCATGACTGTTCATTTTCTAAATGACCTTTTGATCACATTAACAACCAACGAGTTCCAAAAATCAATATCACACTAATGGCATGTATATACAATTAAAAGAAACTTGTGAAATATACAATTTTTCTAAGTATCTCAAACTAATTTGTACAATTTTTCTATAATTATTTAAACTAATTTGTACTAATTTCTCTAAGTATTTAAACTAATTTGTACAATTTTCCTAAGTATTTAAACTACTTATTTGCACTAATTTTTCTAAGTATTTAAACTAATTTGCAAAATTTTTCTACGTATTTAAACTAGTTCATACTAATTTTCTAAGGATTAAATATAATTTATACAAATTACACATTAAAATAGTAAAAAAAATGGCGCTTGCTTTAGCAAGCCCTGTTAGGGGGGAGGCGGGCACCTGTACCGTCAGGGTGGCGGACGGCGAGCGGACGACAGACGGCGGGGTGAGTGCGGATGGCGGGGCGGGCGCGGACGGTGGGACGACGGCCGGGGTAGACGGATGGCAAGGCTCGCGGCAGGGCGGTATGGCAGCGGCACATGAAGGGAGGCCGAGGGAGGGTGCGGGGGAGACGAGCTGACGAGGCACCGGATCAAGTGAAGTGAGGAAAGGACAAGGTAGGGGAGAAGGGGGTGGATGTTATAACCCTCCTAGTCCCGGGTTGACTTTGCAACTGGGACTAAAAGGCCTTTAGTGCCCTTTAGTCCCAGTTGCAAATTCAACCCGGGACTGGGGGGCCTTTAGTCCCAGTTGCAAATTCATCCCGGGACTAGGGGGCTTTAGTTCCGGTTGCAAATTCCAACCGGGACTAAGGGGTGCTTTTCGCGCCGGAGATGAAAAGGCACCTTTTAGTCCTGGTTGGAGTTTGCAACCTGGACTAAAGGTTCCCCCTTCATTTCCCCTCTGCTTTTGCAATTTTAATTTATAGATGTTTTAAGTTGTTTTGCACTAGTTTTGTTAAAGAAAACTTAAAACTTTACATATTTTGAACATGGAAAAATATATTAAATTAGCAAGTATATTTAAAATAAGTTTGAATCAGTCATTAATTCTATACTAGTTGATTGAGTTTCTAAAATAATTATTTAATGCATCACTATCATCAACAAACTCTTCAATTAAATAATTTCAACACGCAAAAAATGCAGTTCATGTATGTGGTTAAATTAACATTGTTTATATTGATCGAATAAAGGTTCACCGTAGAGCATTCCAATATAATTGAAAGGTTCTGATGGCCATAGAGCATTACCTAAAGGTGCACCATATTTAGTGCATTACAATGTAGTGTTAAAAAACTTCTTCTTGACGAAAGTTCCTTGGTCATGATCATGGCATAAGTACGGAGCCTCTTCTTGGGCTAGCATGATGCTTGGGTCAACTTCGACAGCGAATGGAGGCATGCCATCAAACTGATCATAATCATCTAACTGCTCTATTTTATCCTCGACTCCCAAGATTTTTCTTTTACCTGGAAGAACTATGTGGCGCTTTGGCTTCCATAGTTTTTCTTTATCTTTTGAATTTTTCTTGGGTTTACTAGACATGTCCTTCACATAAAAAACCTGATGCACATCATTAGCAAGTATGAATGGTTCATCATTGTATCCAGTCTCGGTCAGGTCCCCTATTGTCATTCCATACTGATCTTTAGTTACGCCACCTCCAGTAGGCTTCACCCATTGGAACCGAAACAAAGGGATGTTCAGTGGTCTGTATTCGAGTTCCCAGATCTCCTCTATGAAACCAAAATACAAGTCCTTGCTCCTGTTGCTGTCTATGACATGTATACAGACACTACTATTTTGGTTGGTGCTTTTTTTCTTGGGTTCTCGTGTAAAATGTATAACCATTTATCTCGTAACCTTGTAATTTCATGATTGTGCTAGAAGGTCCCCTAGCTAACCAAGCGAGTTATTCATGAATCACGGAGTTACCCATAAGGTACTGACGCAACCAAGAGGGAAAAGTATCCATGTACGACGTATAATCCAGCCATCAGATTTCGTTGGGTATTGGGAAAATAGAATCTGCTTGTGTTCCTCGATATACGGAGCCACAAAGGTTGATTGTTGCAAAAACATGAAGTGTGCTTTATGAAACAAATCACTATAATTGCTCAAACTTGATTTCCTTGCAAGGGTGCCCATTTGCCATAGCCTCCCCTTGTGGTGTGATGTTGAAACCCCAATCAAATTAATTGAGTCAATAAAATCAACACAAAACTTAATGACCTCCTTTGTTTCATATCCCTTGGCGATGCTTCCTTTTGGATGGGCACGATTAAGAACATAGTTTTTTAGAACTGACATTAACCTCTTGAAAGGTCACATATTGTACAGGAATACTGGACCAAGAATAGTAATCTCTTTGACTAGGTGAACTAGGAGGTGTGTCATAATATTGAAGAAGGATGGTGGAAATACCAACTCAAGGCTGACAAGACATCGTACCACATCATTGTGTACCTTTAGTAGCTTAGTTGGATCGATTGCCTTATGCGAAATCACATAGAGAAACGTGCATAGCTTTACGAGCGCCAATCATACATTCTCTAGTAGAATACCCCTCAGTGCAACTGGAAGCAACTAGGTCATCAACATATGGAATTCATGGGCCTTTAGATTTGTGAACTTCTTTTCTTTCATATTTATTATTCCCTTTATATTCGAGGAGTACCCAAAGGGAACCTTGATACTATTCATGCATTCAAACATGCTATCATTCTCTTCCTTGCTGAGAGTGTAACTGGCAGAATGTAAGTACTGTTGTCTTTTATCTCTCTTTTCCAGATGTAGGTCATCTTGTTGCCTCATACATTTCAGGTCTTGTTATGCTTCCAGTGTATCTTTTGAGTTCCTATAAGAACTCATGAAGTCTAGCATGTTCATGCAAAGATTCTTCATCATGCGCATCACGTCTATTACGTTGCGGACCTCTAGGATTTCCCAATAAGGTAGCTCCCAATATATAGACTTCTTCTTCCACATGGGTGCACGTCCATTATCGTCGTTCGAAACAGGTTCGCTACCAAGATCCTTTCCAAAGACTACCCTTACATCCTTTATCATCTAAAATACACGCTTTCCATTATGGTGTGCAGGTTTTTTACGATGGTCTAATGCTCCTTTGAAATGCATCCATTTCTTTATTAACAGGTGGTTAGCAGGAAGAAATCGACGATGGCCCATATACATGACCTTCCTATAGTGTTTCATATACATGTTGTTTGTGTTGTCTAAACAGTGGGTGCAGGCCTAATATCCCTTGTTTGTTTGTCCTGAAAGGTTACTCAGCGTAGGCCAATCATTGATGGTTACGAACAACAATACTTGTAGGTGAAAGCTCTCTTGTTTATCCTCATCCCACACACGTACACCTTCTTTTTTCCAAAGCAGTAAAAGTTCATCAACCAACGGTCATAGGTACACGCCAATGTCATTGCCGGGTTGTTTTGGGCTTTGATAAGCACCGGCATCATAATGAACTTTTGCTTCATGCACAGCCAAGGAGGAAGGTTGAACAGACATAAGGTCGCAGGCTAAGTACTATGACCACTCCTCAACTTACTGAATGGATTGAATCCATCAGTACTTAAACCAAACCTTATGTTCCTTGCATCACTTTCAAAGTCTAGGAATGCTCTATCAATTGATCTCCACTGGACCACATTCGCGGGGTGTCTCAGTATCTCATCTTTCTTACGTTCTTCTTTGTTCCATCGCATCAACTTAGCATTCGCCTTGTTTCAAAACAAACGCTTCAAACGTGGTATTATAGGGAAATACCATATCACCTTCGTGGGAACTCTCTTCTTGGGAGGCTACCCCTCAACATCATCATGATGATCTTGCTTGATCTTATACCGCAGCGCTCTGCACACGCAAGCATCCAATTTCTCATAATTATTACGGCATTCGTGTATCTTTTAAACCTCCAATCCCAGAGGGCAAACAACATGTTTAGCTTCATGTGTATCTTCTAGTGTGGTACCAAGTTTTTTATACCCCTGCTTGCAATTTGGGTACAATAATTTTTTGTGATCATCTATCATGTGCTACAATTTTTCTGATTCCTTCTCAGTTTCGTAGTCTTTCTTTACATCACGTAGCACCTGACTAGGATCATTAATAGGGCCATCTTCTACAAACTCTTCTTCATCAGCCTCGTCCATTGTAGTATGTGCAAAAGCTTGGCCTGCAGCCCAGTCTGGAATGTTGTTATCATCCTCCTCTTCCTCGCTGTTTTCCATTATAACCCCTCTTTCACCGTGCTTGGTCCAAACTAAATAGTTAGGCATGAAACTGTATCTAAATAAGTGGCTGTGAACAGTCCCCTAGAAAGAGTACTCCATCTTGCTATTGCACTGGAAGAATGGACAACATATGAATCCCTTCTCTGGCTTGTTGGTTTTGTTCACCTTGAGAAAATAATGCAAGCCATCAACAAACTCCTTTGTCCATCTATCCGCGGTATACATCCATTGCTGGTCCATCTACATCGTATTACGTGAGAAATGGACATAGGTCTTCGTATTAGATAAAGGACTTGATCAATATTAGGTAGGAGAAAAATAGAGTAAATGTGTTTATAATATTTAGTCCTTACACTAAACATGAGATAAATAATTTACTACATAAGAAGTGGTCATAGGTCTTCGTATTAGATAAAGAACTTGATCAGTATTGATAATTTACACCAATCAACCTTCATAAAGATAAAAACAATTCACATGAAAATTACACCAATCAACATTCATAAAACTCACTAGGTTGACAAAAAGAAAAATGCTAGAATTCTGGAACATGGCAATAAAGATACATATACACTAAAGATTATAGACGCTCCATAATGGACTTCACGTAGTGAATTATCCTTAAATAATGGTACAATATTGCAGAATGTTTGCCCTTCAAGCCATCTCTGCACATAACTCAATCTTCTACGAAGTATATGAAGAGCTACCTCTGCTCCTCCAGTACCAGAGAATAGTGTAAGCACATTTGTGCCATGTGTAGACATTGTTATCTGGTATTGAAGGAGCGAAGGAACCAGCTCTTTAGAGTGTTCCTCTAATACCAGAGAACGGAGAGCCACCTCTGCTCCTAAAATACCAGAGAATAGTGTAAGCACATTTATGCCATGTGCAGAAACTGTTCTCTAGGATTGGAGGAGTGGAGGTGGTACATCCATTGCCAGTCCATCTGCATCGTATTACATGAAAAATGAACATAGGGCTTCCTATTAATAAAGAACATGATCAATATTAGGTAAGGGAAAAAATAGAGTAAATATGTTTATAATATTTAGCCCTTACAATAAACATGAGATAATAAATTATTGATCAAATAAATATAATTATTGTTAAATTACAGAGACTTGAAAAATTGTAGCAATGGCAAAATTCTATTACTTACACCTACAATTTATTTACCTTAATTTTATTGCAATGAATAAATATTTCAAGTTCTTTACCTAATACGAATCATATATATCCATCAAATTCTAGCTCAAAAATTTGTATAAATAAAAATCCTCTCCATTCTCTCTTATTCTAAAAAAACTTATTTTTTTCTAGCTCTAAAGCATAAAACAAAGCATAATAACAATAAATGAAGGGAGGATGAAGTAGCTTACCCTTTACAACACTTTGGATGAGTGAAATCCCCAAGGAAATGAGGGAAAAAAATCGGGCAGCACCTCCCTAAGGTTCCTTGCTCGTCATGGAGAAGAATGAAGAAATTCTGGTGAGTGGAGTGGCTCGGGCTTGGGGAGGAAGAAGATGAATTTATATGCGAGGAGATTTTATCTCTGCAGGAACACGGCTTTCCAGTTGATGGGCAGACAGCTTGGCCATCTATATCTTTTGAAGGTGAATTGGTATATACCGAATGGAATTCCCAACAGGCGTAAAGGGGTCTTTTGTCCCGGTTGGTGTTTCCAATCGGGACAAAAGCTCCCACAATCGGTAGCCAGATTTTTAGCCATTACAACCGGGATTAAAGGAGGGCTTTAGTCCTGGTTGGTCTTTCCAACCGGGACTAAAACTCCCCCCGTCGGTGGCCGTCGGTGGTACATTTTTTACCCAGGACTAAAAGCTCTTTAATCTTGGGTCCAAAGTCAACCAGAAAAAAATACGTTGGATGGAAGGTGAGTTCTCTAATGTTTATTTGAGTGCATTAGCGATGCTATTATGTACTGGCATCATTCGTCGAGTGTATCTTCCTATAGCTTCCTAGACTGGAGGAAGCTCTTTTGCTTGCCCTCGGCGGATGCGAGGAAGGCGAGGAAGGTGGCGTAGTCGGTGTCCATGTATCTTGGCGGGCTTGCCTCGTCGACCAGCTCCGCCGCCGGCCCGATCACTCGCTCCGCCGGCACGCTGTGGAAGGACGCCGCCGAGATGCGTGGGCGCGTCGAGTTCACTCGCACCCGGTGGAGCTTGCTCTTGTACCTCCCGTTGCTGTATATCTGCAACCATGCAGCAAATCATCAGCTGAGCAAATCAAATTTGATGGCCAAAACTTTGGCATGTCACGAGAATCTATAATCTTCCATCGGTCAGAGAAATAAAATCACACTCTCAGAAAACATGCATGAGAAACTTCAGAAATTTTTTTTGGTGATTTTGCAATGCTCAAATTTAAAATCATTTGGAAGATGTGGTATTGGCTAACAGTTGGATAAGCTGAAGTGCATGACGACGCTTATTGTCTGGACAGCTCACTGTCTTGACTTGTAACTTATATAGTACTACTACATCATCAGCCGGCTGGGACATTTTGTAGTAGTGCAAGCAGTGTGTCACGAAAACTAGCTGAACCCTTATCCTTGTATACTTCACTGCTGACGATGGTTTGCTCATTTTTTTTCCCGTCTGCATTTGTTTAGTTAGTGGCAGATCCACTTGTCGTCACTTAGATCCCGACCGGCAGAAAAGTCAAAGTTAAACAGCAACAGCTACACTTGTAAGATCATTTTCATATTTACGGCAGGTAAATAATGAACTGTTGCTTGTATGCTGCGCGCATGTAACAATGCAAAATGTTGTTTATTATTAGTCCCTACGCTTGAAATTACAATAATTACATTACTAACACATGTTTTTTTAGGAAACAAGATTGAAAGTAATTTGATTCATATTAAAAGTTACTACTTTATGGTTATTATGACTTTCTTTAGAATATTGAACAAAATAATGGAGTAATTGTTCAAAGCCCTGTACTAGCAAAATGGGCTACGTATAGTAGATGTCCACGCCGAGGGACAATGAAGAATGCAGACCTCAAGGTGGTCGCCCACGTTGGCAATGAAGGACCCTGGGACTGGATCGACGGTGAGCCAGCGGCCATGGTGCATGACCTGGAGGCCCTCGACCTGGTCCTGCAGCAGGAGCGTGAAGAGGCAGTAGTCGGAGTGCGGTGGCAGCCCCAGCGTGAGCTCAGGCTGCGGGCACGCCGGATAACAGTTCAGCATGATCTGGGAGTAACCCGCCGCCAGCTCACGCAGCAAGCCGCGCCGGCAGGCGATGCCCAGAGCCTCCAGTGCCGCCTCCATGAGCTCCATGAACAACTGATGGTTAGCCATGGCGTACCTTGCTGCCACTTCCCTACATCCATGCAACATGATGTGCACCATAGATAAGCTAAGCCCAATTTAGAGCATCTCCAGCAGTCTCAATTTTCCCAATCCAACTACCATATTGGAAGAACTGAGAAAAAAATAGTGCTCTAGCAGTCTCCTTTTAACTTTCCCTTTTCCTAACAATTATTGGGACAACCCAATAATTCACCCTAACTCTCCGTGAATAAAGGAGGAGTTGTGACTCTCCTAATATGGTAGTTGGATTGGGATGTGATTATTGGGAAACTACAAAAGCAACTCTTCCAATAACGGTGAAAATGATATTGAGATATCCCTATTAACTAGTTATTGGGAAACATTTATTAGGAGACTACTGAAGATGCTCTTACATGCGTACAAGATTAATCATTTACATGCGCTCTTGATTAATAAATACTCCCATAAAAGTTTTAGGCCACTTTTGATTTGTGTAAGTTAAAATTTAGTAATTTTGAACAAGTTTATTAAAAAATATGTTGGCATCTAGAACTTCAAAAAATACATATTTCACAATGGATTTAATAGAACTAATTTTATGTTATAATGTTTGCATTTCTATGAAGTTAGTTAAAATTAGATAAGTTTCACTGAAACACAACAGAAACAACTTAAATTTTTGGCACGGCAGAAGCATTAGCTTTTAACTAGCATCGGGTGGAAAATCATCCAAACTTAGGTCGTTTGACTTTGTATCTACCATCGGGTGGTATATACTTGACATTATTTTACTAGCTATCAAACTTTTGTATATTTGTCCACAAAACATCTTTCATGCATTAAGTTAAGGTAACATAGAAAATAGTGGTCCAGCCAGCACATTGGTGTTGTTAATAAAAAAGTTAAAAAGTTAGTCGTTTGGTACCAAAGATACTGAGTCTTTTTGGAGTTCTTCGACTTAGAAGAGTCTCATCACATTATAACTACAGAATGACCAAAGTCGATCTAGTCACCTAGTCAATGTGACGCATGGATGAAGTTGACTACCACTTTCTTTATAGGGAAATTCTGAATGCTTGTCGCCACTTGTCGGCAGGTAATTGACATAATATCATGGTTTATAGCCTCCATTTTTTATCCAGACATAAGCACAAACATTTTCAACAGTTTTTTCACAGAATGGGATCAAATTAACAACACCCTCAATAAATAATATTGCTGGATGATGCAATCAATAGATAGATGATAAAGAATGATGGAATAAAATTAGCACAAATAATGCATAATCAACTACTTTAGATTTTAGAATAATTTCTGGTGGTCTGCTTGGATATATATCCTTAATAAGTCATGCTTGACGATTCCATTAAATTTTTTAAACCTCAGTAAGTAAACTAACTAAAAATCTAAATTGGAAGGAGATCTTGTAAATGATGAATCATGTATGCATGTAGATCATGCCTATTTATGATGCATATCATCATACGTGCTTGTAGGTATAATAAATGATGAACGAATGGATATGCATGGGCTACTTATTATTAATAGGTACTCCTTTTAAAATTGGTCGATTTAGTTTACCAAGTTCATACTGCCTCTGTTTCTCTTTATAAGGCGTGATACGACATAGCATGGTCTTCCAAATTTAACTTTGACCATTCATTTAATTTATATTATATTATTTATGGTTATAAACTTATAATCATTAATTGGAGAGTACATTTGATTACAAATCCAACAATATTAAGTTTGAATATTGATATGCGTGTGTGCCTTATAAACAGAAACAGAGTGACACATGCGTGATGGACAATACCAAAGAATAAATACATATTTCATGATGGACTTAATGGAACTAATTTGATGTTATAGCTGTAAATATAGTTTTCTATAAGTTTAAATGCATATTTCATGATGGACGTAATGGAACTAAAATCAACCTACATAATGGACCAAAGGGATTGTTGAATTGGGTGGAAAAGCATTCAGGTCATTGTATTTTTTCAATGATACCAACTTGTGATAAATACTTGATTTTTACCAGCAGTGAAACATTTGTAATTTAGAAAAAAAACATTTTGGTTTTCAGTTTGGGAAAATGGAAAAAGAGACGGGCATATATTTGTCTTCAAAACCTCGTTCATGCATTAGTCTTTTTCTGCAAAAGGTTTTGTTAAATAGTCTCTCCGTCCCTAAAAGAAAGTGATTTAGAAAAAAAAAATCAAGACAAATTAGTTAAATTTTGAAATGACCATACTTTATCAAATTTATTAGTCATATTTTATACTAATTGATTGTTGTATATGGACATGCATATAATAAATTTCATAACATGAAAGTTTTTGCGTGACAAATTTTTAACCATGAAATGACTTTGTTTCAGGGACAGAGGGAGTATATGGTAATAGAGAAAATACTGGTCCAGCTGCGCATCTGTGTTACTGAAAAAAAGTTTATGGTTTGGTACGAAAGATACTACCCTACTGAACAGAAAGCACTTCTGCAGTTCCTCGACTTAGAAGAGTTCCATCACATTGTAACCATAGAAGTACCGAAGTCCAACACTTAGTAACAGTGACGCATGGCTGAAGTTGACTGCGACTTTCTTTATTAAGACATTCTGAATCCTTATCGGCACCTGCCGGCTGGTAATTGACATCATGGCAGGGATTATAGACTCCATTATTTGCCCGAATATAAGCATAAACATTTTCAACATTTTGTGCTTGATTGGGACTATTACAGAATGGAATCAAATTAACGACGACTGAATAAATAATATTGCTGAATTATGCAAGCAAGATAGACGATGACCAAGATTGACGCAATGAGATTAGCACAAATGAATAAATAAACTAACTTAGAATAATTTGTGGTGCTGTGTGCTCTTGGATAGATATCCTCAAGTCATGATTGAGGATTCCATCGAACATTTAACACTTAGTCTAATAAGTTAACTAAAAACAAATCTAACTGGAATTATTCCTAGAATTGGAAGGAGTAGGTGTACCTGAGGTCAGCCGGCTCGTCGGGCCACGAGGCGACGGCGGCATGGAGCGGCTGGCAGCAGCCGAGCTTGAGGAAGTCCCGCCAGAAGAGCACGGCGTCCTTGGCCTGGTTGAAGCTGGTGCCGTACCTCACCGGCGCCCTCACGTCCGGCGACATGTACCGCGCCCGCGCCGCCAGCGGGAGCTCGAAGAACCGCCGCGCCACGTTCAGCAACCCGGAGATCACCTCGCGCTCCACCCCGTGGTTCACCACCTGTGTACACATGCGCTTAGCTATGCAATGCTTGGAGATAACTAATTAAGATGCAAAGCTGCAGGCAGAGCCTGTGCTGTGTACTGGCCTGAAAGAATCCGTAGTCACGGCACGCGGCGTCGAGCGTCTCGATCACGGCGGCGCGGTGGCAGGGGTCGCGGAGGTGCGCGAGGTCGACGACGGGGAGCTTTACACGGCCGGAACCATCACCGGCGCGTTCGGAAGCCGGCAGGACGTACCTGTCCGGCAGCCTGGTGAATCCACGGTCACTAAGGTGTCTCACGCTTTTAATCAGACAGTACGAGCCTTCCTGTTCGCTGCTGCTGTCATCGGCAGCACCTCCGGCGCCACTCTCCATGCTGAACATGGGTGACGCCTTCGCAGGGTTTCTCTGGGCAACTTGCTGCAGCTGGCGGTCATCTGCAGTGATAGTTGCCATGGTGAGGGAGAGGAATGAGGAGACAGCAGAGGACTCCCGGATAGGTCTCTGATCGCATCTAGTTGACATGCTCGAATGGAATCCGTTGCTTACGTATTTCTCTCAGTGGCAATCCCGAATGGAATTGTTTGTTAGCACAGGGACGGACGGCTATTCTATATGTTGCCACGTCAACAAATCGTCATGGGCTGCCACGTGGGTACGTGTGCGTGCACCATGAGCTGATCACTCGGTTGTTAATTCTCAAGCGTGCTACTAGAGAAGCAAAGATGTTGACTGCACACAAAAGAAAAAGTAAAAATGTTGACAACGTAAACTGCAACATGGTTTTTTCTTTTTTGCTGTTAAAAATGGCGATCTTTTGAACTTTGTTCCCATTATTGAGCGAACACCGATATCTCACGACAAGAATAAGTGTTAACAAAATATGAAATTAACAGTATTACATCAAGTTACAAGAAGATCTACAACAACTTGTATAAAGTTAGTAGTATTACATAAAAAGTTTCCATGTGCCCAGCAGTTGTTAACCTTGAAAAATTATGCTATTGATGCTTCTGCAACTGCCATGTCATGATGGCACCGTTTCCACTAGTATGATGTTGGAAAGTTAAATCTAAGAAAACTGCTCCGGCACAATGAGAAATGGCTTGAATGTCCAAATGAGCTCAAGAAAAAAACAAAATCCAGAAGCATGAACACCAATTGTTCCCGTACATACCACAAGAAGTGAAAAGATCAAATAGTCACAAATGCATAAAAGCATCACTTTATAACAATGCCATACAAATCTAAGTTATTTGGAGTCACACTGCACTTATATTGTTAGTAGTTGAGTGAAGTGCAAAAGTATTAGGCATGGGCATATTTTTCTCAAGAAATGAACAAATTGGTTTGCTGCTATGATTATGTAAAAGTAGACGTCAAACAATAAATTGCTAGTGCTTCAGTAGAATCATGTTTTACGGTAGTTAAAATACTTTGAATTCATTCTAGAGGGAGGAGTCAGCATGGGTTGTCCTTGCACCCCCACCTTCCGGATCCTATTTGAGGTGGCAAAACTCATACCACGCTTAAACGCAAAAGTTTTGATTTTCCATCACTTGCGTTGCTCTGCTCTGTTATATGTTAATTGCGCCATAATTGCATGGGTATCTTATAAGCATAAAAAAACAAAGTATGGTTACTGGAACTGATTTTGGAGAAGTACTGTTTTGCGTTTTTTATTATACTGTCGGATATAATAAACATATTTCTTAGATATTTTTCATAAATAATCGTACTATGCTCAATTACCTTTATAGAAGAATACGTGTTGATGTTTTTGCGCCCATGAAAACCTGTTATGATGTACCAATAATATGTCAAGCAGAACCAAGTATGTATGAAATCCATTCAAGAATTTCTGATGCAAGCAGGGAATCAGGTCCAAGGTAGTTATTCCAACAAATCCATGGAGAAAAATCACTTAGGCCCCGTTTGGGTCCAAGGAATTGGAATCTATTTAATGGAGTAGGCTAATTTATGTTGGAATGTGGCATTCCACAACTTTCCAAAGTTTAGATATAAGCCTATCTTAAATTCATGGGGTGGGAGATGGAAATTGATTCTATAGATTATGGTTATTAGATGGAATTCAATTCTTATAGCACGCTCTTAGACTCGCTTCTCTATAGTAGAAGTGCAGCATACAAGTATCTCTCCCATATCACCAACTATAATATACAACTATATTTCACATACAATTATATTAGCTTAATTAATTTGTGTCTAAATTATGATTATTAGGATGGAATTCAATTCCAATGATCCAAACGGGGCCTTAGTCTACTTAATAAGATTAATTTGGACCACGAAATCACATACAAAAAATGTGACGCAAGCAGGGAATCAGGTCCAAGCTAGTTATTCCAACAAAACCAATCAATAATATATGTAATCTGACATTAGATGTATACATATAGTGCTCACAAAGAGATCAGTGGAATTAAATGAACATTCTTCACTTGATTGGTACTTTTAGGTGCCAAACCTTACTTATATCACATATGAATGTTTCAATGGCTTGAATATCAAAATGAAATGCCAATGCTAATAAAAATAAAACAAAGGATGGAAATTTCATGATTAAATTCAAGCTTTAGTTGGTATTAGCAAATGATAGTACTACACAATACGAGCCCCTGCTGGAGCGATTGCCTTCGAGAATGACATTAAAGTGGTTGCTAAGCCATTTGCGGTTGCTATTTGTTCTTGAGAATGTAAGTTAACTATATATTTTGTAATTGAAAGGTTTGTCAACAATGGATGTTATAATTTAATTATAAATTAAGGGAACATACCACAAAATTATTCTAAAGAATAAATGAGCATGTAACAATTGTAGCCTAGTATGAATCCAAGAATGGGTGGTGTTAGTACGATATTAATTAGTACATTTATTTTCATGCCATGTTAAATGTAGAAATATGCAATATAATATCCAAATATATTTCTAGAATCTTGACAAAAAAATTGCCTGCAACTAAATATCCCCTTCCATTCCATGCAAATAAACATCCCCTATAATTGTACAAAACATTTTACAATATGCTCATCATTGCTCTAAGCATATAAATAAAGTTTAAAATTTGCAAATAGATACATATTTTGCAGAAAACAATATGCAATAAAATGTTATATTGTAAAAATATATTAATTATATAAACACTAATGCATAAACTATAATTGTTTAGATGAAAAAACAATCAAAGTTCTAGTTAAAAAATCAGAACATGTTTTCTAATGTTATAGTATGAACTAATTTCATAGTCATATTGGATATCATTTTGTTGCATTAATTCTAAATAACAAAATGGTTCATATTGAATAAAAAAAGTTACGGTTTAAGAGAAAAATGCATTTTAAGATTGAAAATGAATTTAAACCTCCCACCGATATGACTGCCTGGATCATGACACATGTCACCGTATCGTTTATTCATCCCACTCTCCTCTCTCACCACTATGCATCTACACTGTTTGTTTACATTGGAAAACAACAAAATCTTGAAGGGGCGGTCAGCCGTCCGGGAGTTTTCATGGCACGAGATTTATCCTGGTTCAGGGCCGCGAGGCACCCTATGTCCAGTCGGTGAGCCCCCCGAGCCTCTTAGTAACAGGTTTTAGGGAATCACCCTTTTGTAAACGTGTTTATTCAATTATCAAGTGATCCCTCATGGAGGGTTACATGGTGGTATTTATAGATCAATGGGGAAGCCTAGTACAAAAGACGATCTTAGCCCTTGAGTACAAGATGTTGGTTAGAGTTGACCGGAGTAAAATGATCCTATACAACATTTACAATACAATAATCATCAATACATTTATCGTCAGCAGATTTTCTTATGTTAGTCCACATGTTCCTGAGTGGGGGTTGGAAACTCCCCGCACAACAGGCTCAGCTCCCTTCTCTTGTCCAACCCTTCCGGAATGCTTAAAACGGGCCTCCCGGTACAGCAGTCACATCATGACTACAAAAGGAGTATTTTTATCGGGGACTGTGGGGGAACATCTCCTCAGAGGTAGGAGAACCATCTCCAACATATTGCATGACTTTTAAAGTGGAAGTTCAATAGCAAACTATCTTTCGGAAGATGCATAGTTTTCCGTCCGGCCATAGCTTGATCGTGCTGGGTCAGGCCCACCTAGCATATAATGGATCAGGCCTGTGTTTCCGCCATTTTCTGGGGCCTAGATGTCAATCATCAGGCTGAGCCTCCTCTCCTCTCCTGATGTTTCTTGGAGATGGGCTGGCGCTGGCCCAACAACCGAAGAAGATGGCGCTGAGCCGCTGACCCAACAACAAAGCGTGGGTAAGAGAAGGCCTGGTAGCCGGACTCTCTGGGTTTCAGTCACCTTCAAATTGCTTTCAAATGAAAATATGCAAGCTGTATGTGATGTGAAACTGGGCTAGAGTCAGGCCACTTGTCGCCAGTTAAAACAAGAGAGCAGCTATCTGCTAATACCTTACTGTTCTTCACTGTCAAGGAACACTGGTGCAACAGTCAAAGTTTCTTCTGTTACTTAGATACCAACATAAAACTGGAATAACATAATGCATCTATTTGTTTGTGGACGGGATAAACTGAAGTAAGTATGTTTGTGGACGGGATAAACGTAGAGACGACATCATAATTTCGTTATCTTTCATTTGCCATCTTCGTAATTGTAGATCTTCCTGATGATAACCCAAATCAACCCCCTTGGAATCTAATAGCAATAATTAGAAAGCATGGATCATTGGTGTTTGCAGGAAAAATTGACTCTTCATTTATATTACTTTTCGTTTTTTGACCACCAGCAACAGAAATAACTGCTAGCTACGTTGACCTAAGTAGAGCTAAACTACCAGGTAGTAGTAATTAGAGTCAAGTTTATTGCACTGCATTTACATCTCAATGCAGGTTTCATCGCACTATTACCAAGAGTACCGTGTCAGCTTTTCAATGAAATGAAATTGTCACTCTCAGTGCATAGTTTCATTGCACAATTTCATAGATAGTCTAAATCATTTAATTTATGCATTATCCTATGACCAAATATGTCATGCATGAAACCATAACATGCTTAGTGCAAGTTTTATTGAATTTTAAGGGACTTGGTAACTGTGCCAAGTGGGTTTCATGGGGATGAAACTCCCGTCTCCTCTCTCCTCATAAATAGTATGGCAAGTCAGCAGTTTTGTTAATGAAACTAGCCTAAGAATCAACACACTTTCCTTTGATATACCTTTGATGGCACACCTGTGGAAACCACTTGTAATTTCATTCTCATGAAAATATCTATACATCCCAATAGTTGTATATTTCTATATTAGAAATAGCAAAATCAATACCACAAACAACATCAAGATACAAAACAATTAGATTTCTTGTTTTATTCATAATATATGCAAGAATATATATACACACACGGAAGTGTTTCTGTATAGCCGGCCATAGAATAAGGCCCTGTTTGGATACCCCTGCTAAAGTTTAGCATATATCACATCAGATGTTTGGATGTTAATTAGGAGTATTAAACATAGGCTAATTACAAAACTAATTGCACAGATGGAGTCTAATTAGTGAGATGAATCTAATAAGCCTAATTAGTTCATGATTTGACAATGCGGTGCTGCAGCAACCATTTGCTAATGATGATTAATTAGGCTTAATAGGTTCATCTCGCAAATTAGCATAGGAGATCTGCAATTAGTGTTATAATTAGCTCATGTTTAGTCCTCCTAATTAGCATCCTAACATCCAATATGACACTGCTAAAGTTTAGCACCTAATATCCAAACACCCCCTAAGTATATTGTGTTGCCGGACCGGATAATGGATCCCTGTCTCCACGTGATCCCGTCCCACCCAACCGCGTGGAATGCCGCCCCAGTTTCACGTGCAGGGAAAAGGGGATCCAGGTGAGCCCTGTTGTATGTCAAGATGTGATTTAGTTTATAAATTTGTTTTGGTTTTTTGGTTTGCTGCCGCTACATTTTGTGGCCGGATTTTCGAGTACTAACTGATGCCGCTGCGCACGGGAGACAACAGCGGCGGAGGTCCTTTGCTTGCCGCAATTCTCTTGACCAACCTGGTCTTACGCAGCTGATTCGTCACTATCAAGATCTATTTCCCTATACCCTTACACGGATCTGGTAATCTCTTCTTTGTTACCTAATTTCTCGTGTTTCTTTCAGGAGAGCTGGTGATGAGGAAAAGATACGTTTACGAATGAGTTAGTTGTCTTCCGAGATTAGCTCAGCAGATTCGGTCACCTGGCTGCAGACGAGCATTGCAAGACTAATCCCCAATTTTTATTGCTGCTGCAGTTTGAAACAAGCATGCTTTCTTGATTTCGTTGGTGAGTCCTCAGATCCTCAAAGTGAATTTCTCTATTTTTGCACCTTTCTTGCAGATCATAATCAATTTTACTTATGGATCTGTTGTGCACAAGAGCTTTCCATCCTTGATGGGGTCAAAGAGATATCTGCCAGTTGCCATTCTAGATTTTCCCAATAGAGATCATATGATCTTAATTTTATAGTTATTTTAGATGATTTAGGCAGTGAGATTGTTACATGAATGGTCCGGTGTTGTTCACCTTCTAATTCCTGAGATCTATAAACTGTGATCCTTTGACCAACTGCTTGCTGTCTTGTTCGTGATGCAGGGGAGGGTGATACGGCTGTTTTTTTGTGCCTGCTACATAGGCATTCAGGAAGCACAGTAAGCACTCGAGGTGAATGCTTATTCTCTCTTGTCTTTGGTTGTGTTTATTGAATTCTGTCCACATGCGCGTCCGGTATTATCATTTTTGGTAAATTGGTCATCTTTTTAAGTAGCTTGACTACTCCATTTTGGTAAATGTCTTTGTAGTAAAAATAAATGATCCAATATGGTAATTTGATGATGCCATTATGGTAACCCATCATATAAGTTCTGGTACTTTATTGAAGGCATTGCTGTATACTGGATTCTAGTAAATTTGGCCTCATTATATAGTAACTAAATAATGCCATATTGATAAATGCCTTAGTGGTCTTATCGTGCCTTTCTATAGAGCAAAACCAAATTTGTTACGCTGGTCATATGGTAATTTCATCTATTTCTGTCAGTTAATTCTCATAAATTGTGATTCTCCTAAATCATATACATCAAAATGACGGCAACTATTGCTGTTGTATGATAATTTTGTCTGACAATTTGTTTGTCCATTAGTTTAACGTCACTGCTTATAAATGCGTAATGTTAGTCTTCTGCAGCATTATTAACTTACTGGATGTAAAGAAAAAAGTGTTCATTGAGAGATCGCTAGGCATCCAGTGACACTTCCCAATTTTAAATACATCATATTAGTGGTATAATTGATTTTTTGCCAGTATAATGGAGCGAGTGGTAGCCCATTTCATGTATAGTAAAGCATCATTTTTTTAGTGTATGGTACGATTGTTTCCGTCGAAAAGGGTTTACCACAAGTAAAAGAAAAATGTGCTTTCCTTCTCTAATCACGACAGAAGACATGATGCTGGTGATTCAAGCTTGGACTTGCACCATCTGTATATACACAGTTTCACTAATCTTGACGGCATGCAAAATCGCCGCTTGGAATACCAAAATGGCGGCCAAGGTTGCTCTCCTCACGCTTGTAATGATCTTCCTCTTGGCCGCATCTCTGGCCTACGCCAAACCCTGCGGCTTCCGTGCCACCATGACCTGCAGAGATCTATCCATCAACTTCACACGGGCCACGCACAAAGTCCCACGAGCGGCTGTCGATGCTTGCCGCCCGGTTTGACGTGGCCACAGGCGGAAGCGTTAGCCCGCAGGCCCCACTGCGGCTAGACGCTGGCGGCGCCACCTACGACATGACCTTCTCCATCGGCACGCTGCCGCAGAAGCTGGTGGCCCTTGCCGACACCGGCAGCGACCTCATCTGGACCAAGTGCGGCGCATGCCTGCAATGCTTGCCGCAGGGCACCCCTTCCTACTACCCGAACAAATCGTCGTCTTTCTCCAAGCTCCCGTGCTCCACGCTCCTCTGCGCCGTCGTGGCGTCCGAGTCGCTCGCGGTGTGCGGAGCTGGCGGCGCGGAGTCCTACTACAGGTACTCCTACGTGATAGTTTCGTAGGATCACTAGATGCACAACTAGGGGTTAACAACTTAAACTTTAGATTAAAACATTGTCATAGATCTACATCAGAGAAAACAGAGAGAGAGGGAAAGAGAATCAGAGGGTCAATCATCGATCTTGGTGCTGGAGCTCGCCAAGGTGGTGAAGGTGACGGTGGCTTGACGACGATGACGTTGACAGCGGTAGTGACGTCGCGGCGAGGGTGGTGTAGCAGGAGGCGGTGGAGCTTCCCGCCGCTAACAGCGCTTAGATTAGATCGGGTTTCTGTAGGTGGGCGAGTAGGGCATGGCAGCAAACTTGGGCGTGCGTGCCCCCGGCCCCCACTCTCCTTTTTATATGCGCTGCATGACGAGGGCCCACAACCATGGATTGGGTGTGCGCCCCCGATCAGGGCGCGAGATAGAGTCTGACTCAGTCGGGGTGGAGATCAAACTAACATTCTCCCCCTTGATCTCACCTCATACTTAAACTTAGTCTTAAACTTAACTTAGCACCAATTTTATCACAATCAGTGTATGGAGCATGTCTCGTCATAATAGTCCAGTTACGTACTATTAGATTCAACAGCTATAACACAGCTTTCTATTTTGAAACATATTCTTATTCTAGGCATTTAGTTGTGGCGGATCCACCTCGGATTAGCCTAATTAAGGCACAGTTAAGTCGCCTAACATGCGACACTCGGCCTTAATCATGCGAACTCGAGATGCCGTCGGATTTCATTCGATTTAACCACTTTGACAGGACCGAGTTTAGCAAAACTCACACGAAGGTGAGTAGTTCCAGAGAATACAACAGGTCCAACAGTAGATTACAAGTTGTTACACACTTGGTAAAAATCAGAGTTTAACAAGTTCTGGAGAAAACAATAGAAGTTAAATAAGCGGAAGCTAAACGTAGGGGTCGGACATCTTTGGTGAGGCCAGCCAAGATATCAGTGATCCCTTTCCTCGCCGTCCGAGGAGGGATCCCACTCGACCGTCCAACCCGGAGGGAGTTGGGGTGGCCAAGTGCCAACAGGAGCGGACTCAGAAGCTGCGACTTCACCTGAAAAAGAAAAGCCACAACAAGGCTGAGCTACTAAGCTCAACAAGACTTAACCGACCGGGAGTAAACTACTCCACCACTTCTAGACATGCAAGACTCTTTGGCTAGGGGTTTGTTTGCCAAAAGCACTATGTATATCCTTATGATTAAAGTTTTAGCTCAGATTCTAAGTTCATTAACCGGTCTAAGTTGGTAACTTACTCTAAGCAAACATAGATCCAACCAAGAGGGGTATATAAGCATCATCAAGACCATGTCATCATCAGATTTCATTATTACTCAGTGTAGCATAGCGATCAAGCAGTCTCAAACTGTGAGAGGCAGACGAATCGATTCGAGTTCTTTAACCATGCATGGTGAACCTAACCTCACGACATCCGCGCACCACCGAAGTCGCTTCCTGTGTCGGCCTTCCCCATCAATTCCCTAACCCATGTCGGGCCTATTTCCTTTGGTGCAAGGTTCCACAGACCCGGCCTCTGCCGTTTTATGATTACACTTGCCACCACGTCCCCAATTTTACACATATACCCTCGGGTCAAGAAAAAAGATACAGCCGAGCCCTCGGGCGAGGTGGAAAAAGGGTCGGCGAAACAGACGGGGTCGGGCGAGATGGAGAAAGGGGTCAGACGAACGGATAGGGTCGGGCGAGGTGGAAAAGGGGTTGGGCGAGGCGGAAACAGGGTCGGACGATTAGAGAGGGTCGGGCGAGGTGGAAAAATGGTCAGCAGCTTACCTTCGGTTTACAGGTGAAGCTTGGGGTCGGGAAGGAGCAGACTTGGGCGGAAGGATGGAAGCACTAGGACTTGGGCAACGGCGATGCCCGGCGGTGCTCCGGCGGCGGTGGTGCTTCTTGTGGACAACAAGCAAGCTCTAGCACAGCGCGGAGGAGCAAGCAGCTGGGTAGATTGGGAAAGGCGGGTGTTGAGCGGAGAGGAGAGTTCCTCAGGAACTTAGGCAGCAGCACTTGAGCACGAAGCAGAGGAACGGCGGTAAGGCAGCGATGGCGAAGGGGACTCCGGTCGGACTCTGGCATTCCCTTTTATAGCTGCGCGGGAAGAGAGACAGAGAGAGAGAGCTGGAGCAGCATGAAGACCGGGAAGAAGCGATGGAGTGCGCTGCCATGGTGGCGATTGAGCAGCGGGACGGCGGGATAGGACTTCGGGGATGACACCTTTGGCCATTGGGCACCAGAGATAGGGCGGCGTAGGCGCGGTTTTGCCGGTGGTTGAGATTTGGCGGAGGCTGGCATTGTTGTGCGGCGGATCTGATGGGTGTGATAGGGGAAACGGCACTAGAGGCAAGGTTGTACAGGTGAGAAGACAGGTGGGCTGCGGCTGCGCGGGCGAGCACGAAGTAGCGGTCTGTCGGGGCTCAGATCTGGCAAGGTGGAAAAGGAGCTGTCGCGGCCGGGGTTGGGGTTGGTGGAGGAGGAATTGTCGCGTAGCGCATCTGGGGTGGCGCGACTGTGGAGAGGCGGCGGAAAAGCCAGGAGGCATCGGGCCTTACAGCCGGGGGTCCGGCGAGATGATGATAGGCGCGAGCTGCGAGACGCTGCAGAAAGGGTAGCAGAGGAGCTTCCGCTGCGATTGGGGAAGAGGGCGCGGGAATCCATCCGATCGCGGCCGGCGACGGGGCGGAGCGGCGGGGGTCAGAGGAATTGAGCCACGCGACGGAGAAGCTCTGAAGCGGGCATGCCACTCGAGTGCGTCTGCATCCAGGAGATCGGGGAAAGATTTTGCGGGTCCACCGGTCAGTCTCGGTTGGTCCACTACTCAGATTGAAGGGAGACACTGTTGGGAAGACTTCGAAGGATCCGGCAGGGTGAGTTGGGGGTCGGCAGGGGTCGGAGCTGAGAACCGGCGGAGAGGGGTCGGGTTCTCAGGGGTCGGGACCGGGACTGGAGGTTGAGCACTCCACTCGGGGAAGCTGAGATAGGGGATCAGGGACTCGGATTAGATTAACTCGAAAGATTTGGGGTCGGTCGTCACAATACCCCATTGCCCAAAAACTAGCCATTAGGAAGACTAGTTAGACCGGTCAGATCGGTTGCTTAGACAGGTCAGACCGGTCTAGTTTGAAAAACTAGCTGTTGGGTTAAGGTTCCGGAATTTTCTGCAATTTTCTTCGTAAAACTCCGCAACTTCCGTAATATTTTGAAAAACCTTCCGGAATAATCCGGAGCTCTTAAGTTAGCACCCCTGAGAACACCCTGACAGGTTAGAGCGGTATGCCAAACCGGTCTGGCTGAGTCAGTCCTAAAGCTCTCAATACACATTCTTATCCACCCATAGGTTGAGCCAACTATTGTTAGCTGATATGGAACTTTTACCACACTCAAAGGTTTTTCTCAATGCCAAACTCACATAGGTAAACTAAGAGCTCTTTTAGTGTTATCAATTAGCTAATGTTGCATCCCTCTTGATAGTACGGCATACCTATACTCAAGAATAAATATAAACGCTATATCATCCACTTGAGCTTGAAAGTCTTCATCCATGCCATACTTTGATCAATAGTCATTTGAGAGATCTTGACATAGCTATCATCTTGAGCACATCCATCTTGAGCTAGTGACTTAGGATTCTTCCTCGTTCATGATAAGATATACTTGAATCCTTAAGCCACTCCATTTTACCAATATTAGATGCATTGTATTGCTTCTCTCGGTAAGACTTGACTTGATACCTTGAAATTCTCAACAGATGGCCACTTCACCTTAGCAACGTTCATGGCTCTAAGTCACCAGTTGACCAAACTTTGCTTAGTACTTCATTCCAAATCCCTTGCTTGATCTCTTCATCTATTTATGCCAGTTTGAGTTTAGCTTTGCATTTGACATCAACAATGAGATCCCATTTGAAGTCTGCTTCAAATGCTTATTCTTGATTGATAAAGAATCTCTTATGAGTTGCAAGCTTCCAATAACAAGATCAATAAATAACCCAAAGGCTCATATCCTTTTGTTATATGCACATGAAGTCTTACAACTATCTATTTGTGAATATTACTATTCTTTTCTTGATGATCCCTTTACTTTATCAAACAAGCTATCATAAGATTTGGAGATTTATAGATCGACCATCATAGAGCATATCCCCAAGTTTCACTTTACTCTTGCTTGTTATTGATCATTTATTTGTATCATGGGATCACATTCTTGCTTGTTGTCTTCATTGTGAGCCATATGATACTCATTCACCACATGAGTCAATATTACAACATGAGTATAAGAATAAAACCCTACTCACAATGTTAGGCAAATAGGTTAGTCCTTTAATCGTTTTGTCATTCACTCACCAAAACCCACTTAGGGGCCTAGATGCACTTTCAATTTTTTTTGTTCTTATATGCTTTAGACTTATGGTATGATCCTCGATTTTCTCTTTCACAACATAAAACTTGATGTCAATGTGTCTGGCAGCACCACTCGACATCTTGCTCTGTAGCCAGCCAACATCATTCTGCTCTGCCACTGTCAATCTCTATTCTGCTTCTGATGATCCGTGCACCAAGATATGATCCAACTCCGCTGCTGCAGTATCAATCGGATGCACCCCTCTTTCAGAATCAGCGACTTGGAGTCTTGCACCAGTTCAGAAGGATGCGGTCTTTCCAGGTTCTAGAGATTGGTATTGATGGTTGGGATGAAAATAAGATAAGCACGTCTCTAATGAAAGCACACAGAAATGTACGCGCTTTCTCTTTTACCAAGCTTAGTTCTGTATAAGTATCATGTTTCAGGTCAGTGGGATGAGGGCACAGTCAATGCTTTTTTTTCGCTCCAAATACGGTTACAAAAATCAAACAGATACCACTGCCTATAAGTGAGCTAGATGATTTTGTTTCCTGGCCTTATACTAAATTTGGTGAATATTCTGTGAAGTCAGCGTATAATTTTGCAAGAATCTCTTCTTTTGCCTCCTTCCGAAGTAAGCCTGGATCTGGTTTCAACTTTTGCGGAACAGAATTGGAAGATGTGAGGTCTATTAAACCTCCGAGCAAGATAAAAATAATACTTTGGCGAGCTGTTCATAATTGTTTGGCTACGGGGCATCAGCTTCAGAGGCGACATATTCCTGCTAACTCTATATGTTGTTTCTGTGGCCGCGTAGAGAAAGTTGAGCATTGTTCTTAATGTGCCTTTTTGCTATGACTGTGTGGGATGTTATCAAAAAAACAGTTTGATTTTCAGTTACAAAGGAAATATCTTTGTAATGATAAACAGTGGTTTTTTGATTTGCCAAATCGTTGCAATGAGGTGCAGCGTGTGGCGGTGACCGTTACCTGCTGGCATATCTGGGAAGCCCGAAATGAAACTAGAAATTCTAAAATTACAGTGTGTCCCAACTCCCAAGGCGACAATCAAGAAATACAAGCTTATGTTGATATGATAGTTCTGCATTGTTTGAAGCTGAGTCATCACTCATCAAGGTGTGTGCAGTTCCTAAACATATTCAGAAATGGACTCCACCGCCGGCTGGTTGGCTTTGCCTCAATGTGGATGCAGTCTTCTCTTCTTCATCAAGTTCAGCAGCTGTTGTCGTTGTGCGAGACCATATGGCAGATGTTTGATGGGTTGCCGCCGGTCTTTTCAGGGCATTACTGTGCGTGAGGATGCGGAAGCACTTGCTCTTCGGTGTGTTATGGTTCTTGCTCTTGTTGAAGGTTTTCACAAAGTGATTATCCAGTCAGATTGCTTGTCACTAATCCAGAAAGGCATTGTCCCTAATAGGGACTGCTCTGTGATTAGTCCTTTTGTTGCTGATATCAAGTCTTTAGCTACCAAATTTGTTTGTATTACTTTTTCTTCATGTAAACCGTAGTGCTAATGAGGTGGCTCATTTGTTGGCTAGGGAGGGTGAGCTCATTGCTTACTCAATCTTCCGACATTATGTTCCTGGTTGCATCCAGGATGTTGTAAACTCTGAAAGTTTGTGTTAATGCATGGGCTGACCTTGATCTAAAAAAAAGCTTACTTCAGTACTCGAATTTTTTTTTCCAGGCGCCATGCTTCAACCAAACAATCCACTTTTCCAGTTGCCAGGGCAGGCAAATTCAAACACATTCATAGGCAACATCTTTGCTTAGGTAAAGGATCCGGGGTTACAACCAAACATGTATGTCCTAGTGGTGCCATTATCTCACGCCAGGGTACATGTGAATCCTGTATGGATGCCTAGATATCCTAGAATACCTACTATTTGCAAAAAGCAAAATCGAGTACCCGGTAGATATATACATGTGTCTACATTTGTTTCTTCAGTCATTCTGTTGCTCAACAACGAGACATGACCATACGGCACCTCTCAGGAAGATTGTTATAACTTATTTTTTGAAGCGAAGATTGTTATTACTTGTTACTGCTTGTATAGAAACATTTATGGAGCATGAGTTCTGTTTGTTAGTTAAGGATAATGACCATTTTAAAAAAAAAGGTTAGTGACTTCATCAATCGTTGTCAAGTCACGAGCGACCACAAAGTTAAACTAAATTGTAATTTTTTTTTCAATATTTTGTAATCTCTCGTTCTTTATTAGAAGTACGGAACATCTTAAGTTAAAAAATTATACAAAATAATGTAAAGGAATTTATATTGATTATAATACGAACTCATGCAAAAATATACAAATAATATTGTATATAAGCCAAAATATATAACCAAAAAATAATATTTATGAAAACATATTATAAAAGATTGTAACACAACAAAATAATAAAACATACAGAAGAAAAAAATTGGAAATAGAATACAAAAAATGCAGGAAAAAAGTAAACAAAAAATTTGGAGATAAAACTTTGAGGACACATTCAAGGAACAAAAATATGCGCTAAAATTGGGGAAAAAGATATACGGCGAGCCATCGTTAGCGATGCCATAGTCCATCACTAAAACTCGTAGCCCACCGCCTCACAACACTCCGGGTGCAGGCAGTGCAGGGGCGTAGATGGAAATTAATGTGTACAAAGGGGTGTGGAAAGGGGTATTGAATGGAAGAGGAATGAAGTTATGTGGTAAAAAAACATATTTTTTGAAAGTAACAAATTAAAGAGTTAATTTTTGTTACAGTGGATTTGCACAGACAAATTAAAGAGTTAAATTTTGTCCAGACAAATTAAAGAGTTAAATTTTGTTGCCGTGGATTTGCGGAGACAGCCAAAGGTTTGCAAAACATAAGGGAATGCATCTGACCTTTTCCTTATTCTTTCTTTTGCGGAACACAATACACATATACAAACATATACGTACACATACTCACTAATATTCTTACACATATATATGTTACTGAGTTGGAAAATTACTCTTGACCTAGCACAGATGCTCGTATTTTTCTAAATTTATTTAAAAAATTAACAATACTATATTTTTATTGATAGGTGACATGCTCATGGATAATGATGCAGCTAGAGTGGGCATCAACTCACCAATTTGGATCCGTGATTGATTTCTTCAATAGATATGAAATGAAGATGCGTTCATCAATCTACTGTGTGTATGTGTATGCCACCATCCGCATATTTCAAATATAAGAGTTTTTTTTTTATAGATGGTAAGGAGCATGAATCCTGGAATAATATATATTTTTGAAGGGGGGTTAATGATAAAGGTTAGGGTGGATTAAAGAGGAAAGAATCAATAGTTGAGTACTACTACCTCGGTGTTCACGATATGAATTTCGTAACTTTCTTGGAATCTACACAGATCTTGTAGAAATACCAATTAAAGGAGACTAATCTTTGACATCGGCATAGGTTTTCCCAAAAAATAAACAAGACCATTGTTTCAAAGAAATTTTCGGAAACAAACGGAGGGGCTGCTCAATATGTGGGTTGCAAATCGTCAAAACACACCTATGTTGCAGACAGAGGTAATTAAACTAAGACGATCGCAGCTAGAGCCAGAGGTGCCTAAATTTTCACGACGGCCTCGTCTACAACGTGCCGACGATGGGCGTTGCTTCCAACCCGGATCGATCCAAAACTTCGTGCGAAGATTAAACTCGCTGTCCATGTACGTATTTCGCGCATGCATCGTCGGCAGCATTCATCTGTTGACTTCGTATGACCCAGCGTAGATCCCAGCCTGTGCTATGTTGTACTATGTAGGACTGTAGGAGCATTCATCCTAATCGGTTCGAAAGGGAAAAGGATTGCTCCGGTACTCCCTTTTCTTCTAAAATATAAGACATTTTAGTTTAAATCAATACCAACTTTAAAGAAAAGAGAATAAATATTTACTATATGAAATGAGCATAATTGGATCCTTCATGAAATATATTTTCATATTTTACTTATTGGATACACTGGTAGAGAACTGACATTCCATCCAGGTGCTTTTCTCCCGATTAACATTGGACCCGGGACTAAAGTGCGTTTAATTCCGGGTAAAAAATGAGGCACCGAAGGCCACCGCCCGGGGGTGCTTTAGTCCCGGTTGTAAAGATCAACCGGGACTAAAACCCCCCTTTAGTTCCGGTTGTAACGTCTAGAAAATCTGGCACCGACGCTCGCCCCTTTGTCGCGGTTGGAATTTCCAACCGGGACAAAAGGGGGGCTTTTGTCCTTGTTGGAATTTCCAACTGGGACAAACGGTGGGCGTCAGTGCCAGATTTCAACACGGCCCTCTTTCCACCTTATCCTCCCAGGCAGCGCTCCTCCTTTCCACTTATCTTCTTCCTCTCCACATCCTCTTCTCCCTCTCCTCATCCTCTCCTCATCCACTCCTCCCTCTCTGTGCCGCCGCTTCCCCATCCCCTCCCACTGCTACCCTCTTCCCCCTCTACTGCCCCTCCCCTCCCCCCTCTGCTCGCCCCTCACTGGCAGCGAGGAGCCGCAGCGGAGCGAGGTACGGGGTAGTGGCCAGCGCGGGTGGGCGCGGCAGCCAAGCAGAGGCACGCGCGGGCGGGCGCTGTGGCGCAAGCGGCGGCAGGCACGGGTGAGCTGCAGCGCGGGCGGGCGAGCAGCGGCCCACGCGGGTGCGCGGCCTTTTTTTATTTTTTTGCAACCTTTTTACCAATCGGATTGAAGGGGGTCTTTAATCTCGGGTGAATGACCGGCACTAAGGAACCCCCATTTTGTCTCGAAGATTTAGTCCCCGATGGATTTTCGGGATCTTTGACCCCTACCAACCGGGACTAATGCCGCGTTTTCCACCAGTGATAGTTTCTAGTAGAAAAATGACCTTCCATCCTCAACAAAAATTTCGATTGTTTTTGGACCTTGGACTAAAGAACACTAACTGGGACTAAAGATGATCTTCAATAAAAAGCTCATCCGGGCAGACATCTTTAGTCCCCATGAGTTACTACAAAAGGATTGCATCCCTGACTCAATCAGATGTGCTATGTAGGTGAGATGGTAAGGAGGCCACGTGAGAGGCTTGAGATCATGGGTTCGAATCCCATGCACCACGCACACACGCATATTTTGCATGAAAAATCGTGTCACTTGTGCCTTGAAACGTGTGTGCTGGGGTCCTCCCTAGAATTTTTAATATTTTTTTTGCAAAACCTTTTAGTAAAGGTCGGGACCTTTAGTCCCGAATGATTAGTCCCAGTTGGAGGGATCTACTGAGTGCTACTCAGGTGCTCTGGCTACTAGGCTAGAGGCTCTTTCGCAACACTTCAATATTTCTTGTCGGAGGGAGCATGTTCTTTTGGTTAAAGTACTAATAATCTTAGCACATTTGTTCATTGCAAGAATAGTGATATAGCAAAAAAAATTGTCCATTTAGCTTTCATTAATAATACCATTTCCTCGATGGAAGAAACTAGGGATGGAAATGGGGAAATGGACATCTGAATTATCCGACATCCGTATCTGCAAAAACGACAATATGGATATCCGTATTCGTTTCCAAATTTAATGTGGTACTAAAATGGATACATCCGAATTCATTTTTCTTGATTTTTTCTATCCGATTTCACATTCGTATTCGACAATATCCGATGGTATCCGTATCCGACCATACGAAACAATTAGTTAGCTCTATATTTAATGATAAATGATGTTAATTTGAATATTAATAATGACATATTATCTTTATAACTATTAATTAATGATATTAATTTTATTATTATGAATATTGTATCAATAAAACAATTTAATACTTATCTCTAATTTTAATGACCAACGTCATTAAATTTCATAATAAATATGCATGAATATTAAACTTAGTTTTAAATATTCTATATATCTATTTATTAATAAAAATATTTTTACAGTTTTTATTATTCATTGATAAATGTTTAAGTATTTATTGAAATAGAAATTTATCCATAGATTATTTTTTTCATAAAGTGCACTATTTAAATAATTATTAATTAATATAATATTTTCATGAGCTATCTTTATCCATTACATACTCATACTTTAGTCTATACTTTTATAATATTTTTGTTATTCAAAAACCATCTATAAACAAAATACATAAATGTTATCTTGAAATTGTGTAAATATTCGGTGAATATCCAAATCCGAGATATTTTTTTTGTATTTGTATTCGAAAACATCTGAATTCGTATTTGTATTCGATTTAAAATATGGTAAAAAGTGCCATCCGAATCCGATTCTATACGAATCCAATTCGATTTCCATCCCTAGAAGAAACGTCTTGTCACCAGTCCAATACATTCACTTAATTATACCATTTTAGAATACAATCCAATGTTAGCCCCTAAATTGGATAAAATTAACAACATTTGGCATCATTATAAATAAGCTAAAGTAACAACTAAATCTAAATTACGCACATATGTTATTGTAAATCTATATCCCAAAGTAAATCAATATGTGATTCTTCTAAATTGTCAATTACTTAAGCGATGCACCCATGGTGTGTACCACCATGTAGACCTTATACATATATGGATCGGAGGAAGCCATGAGAATAATAGTTCCTACGTTAAAGACATCTCAAAATAACGGTTTACTTAAACACATGTCAACCATATATGTAGGTGTCATGTAATGCAAAAAAGTTATGAATTTGATGATAAGTATATAGAGTAGTTGCTAGCTAAAGCCTATCAAAACCGGATAGAGACAAGTACATGTCTAACAAATGAGACAGCAGGATAGAGTAAGCTAGGCACATTTTAGTATATAGATCCTAATTTTTTCATGAATTTCTAAGAATTATGTTGGAGCATGGGTTTAGGGTCATCTCAAATTGTACGTCATTTTGATTTTTTTAGATTCATAGGTTTTGCTATATATCCAAACATAGCATATATTTAGGTGCGTAGCAAAAACCTATGAATGTAGAAAAGTTAAAACGAACAAAAAAAACCTGATTGGCGAGGCAATTTTAAAGAGAAACTTTGAAGTGTTCGTTTTATATAATTATATATGTCTAATAATCTTCAGTTGCAGTTTATATACGATCGCAATGTGGCGGTGGTTGCTATGCATCCCCATGTTCCCATCTATATGTACTCTTCAACTGCCACTTCTAAACACATCAAGCAAAATGGCTGCTAAGATGGCCCTCCTCGCACTTTTGGTCTCCTTCATCCTTGCCACAGCTTCGGCCCATGCCAATGCCGAACACCTCGGCTTCCGTGCCACCATGATTCGCCGCACTGAAGTCACCGCCGCCACCATCAACTTTACACGGGCCGCTCAACAGTCGCACCACCGGCTGTCAATGCTTACCTCCCGGCTCGACACGGCCACGAGCAGCGTGAACACACAGACACCGCTAAAGATGGACGGCGACGGTGGCGGCGCCTACGACATGGAGCTCTCCATCGGCACGCCGCCGCAGAAGCTGACGGCCCTCGCCGACACCGGCAGCGACCTCATCTGGACCAAGTGCGGCGCCTGCGCGTCCTGCGAGCCGCAGGGCTCCCCTTCCTACTTCCCAGACAAGTCGTCGTCTTTCTCCAAGCTGCCGTGCTCCGCGCGCCTCTGCAGCGCTCTGAAGGAGGAGTCGCCCACGACGACGTGCGGCGCCGGCGGCGCGGAGTGCGACTACAAGTACTCATACGGACTGGAGGAGGATTCCGACCATTACACCCAGGGCTACCTCGGCACTGAGACCTTCACGATCGGCGGCGACGTCGTGCCTGGCATCGGCTTCGGCTGCACTAACATGTCAGAGGGCGGCTACGGTGCCGGCTCCGGCCTCGTCGGTCTGGGCCGGGGGCCGCTGTCCCTGGTGTCGCAGCTCAACGCCGGCGCCTTCTCGTACTGCCTCACCAGCGACGCTTCCAAGGCCAGCCCTCTCCTTTTCGGCTCCCTCGCCGCCTTGTCGGGCGGCGGCATCCAGTCCACGCCGCTCCTCGGTTCCAGCGTCTTCTACGCCGTGAACCTTCGCACCATCTCGATCGGCTTTTCGAAAACTGCTGGCGTCGACGGCGGCGTCGTGTTCGACTCCGGCACGACGCTGACGTACCTCGCGGAGCCGGCCTACACGCAGGCGATGTTGGCGGTGGTGCTGCAGACGGACCTTGCCCCGGCGTCGGACAGGGACGGGTTCGAGGCGTGCTTCTACTACGATGAGCCCAGCGACGGCAGGATCGAGGAGGCGGTGCCGTCGATGGTGCTGCATTTCGACGGTGGCGCCAACATGGTCTTGCCGGTGCGGAACTACTTCGTGGACGTGGGCGGCGGCGTGGTGTGCTGGGTGGTGCAGAGGTCCCCCAGCGTGTCTATTATCGGAAACGTGATGCAGGTGGATTTCCACGTCCTGCACGACGTCGACAAGTCGGTGCTGTCGTTCCAGCCGGCCAACTGCGATAGCCTCTCGGGTTCGGCTCGTCTCCTACCGAAATTTGAGGGCATCTTTCTACTGACAGCGCTCCATTTTCTGTATACTGTGTTACAGTTAGTACGGTAGTGGCAGGGGCGAAATAATCAGGACATGTTTATATTATCGTTGTTGTGAAATCAGGTTACAACGCGAATTTTAATGAGAGAAAAAACACAAAGGAAATAGACCAATGCCTCTCGACTTGGAAGTTGGAACCCCTGCACACGTAAAATGTCAGCGGGTACTATGTAAGCCACCAGGCTGCAGCTTATTGGGACAACACTAGTAGAGAATTGGCTTTCAATCCGCCCCCTTTTGTTCCGGTTTAAAGTTGGCCCGGGACAAAAGTGGGTACGCCACGGTAGGCAAAAATGGAGGGGAGATTTACTCCCAGTTGGTAATTGCAACCGGGACTAAAGGGGGGCCTTTAGTCCCGGTTGCAACGGCTAGTGGAGGGCTGTCGGTGGCGGGACCCTTTTATCCCGGTTGGAGGCTCCAACCGGGATAAAGAACCCTTTTATCCCGGTTGGAGGCTTCAACCGGGACTAAACTTCCAACCGGGACAAAAGGTGTTCCTTTTTGTCTCGGTTGGAGTTTTTAACCGGGATAAAAACTCATCCCCATTATATACGGCCAAGACAGAGGACTTTCTTCCTCCTCCAGCCCGAGCCAATCCAGCACATTGACAGAGAGAGCTGAGCTTCACCTACTCTCCGGTGGTGCCGAAGCAAGCAAGGGAGGTGCTGCCCGAAGTTTTTTCCCTCATTTTTGTGGGAATTTCACTCGGCCAACACAAGTGTTGCGAAGGTTTGCTACTTCACCCTCGTGTTATGCTTTGATTTATGCTTTGGAGATGGAAAGATTATTTGCTACAATGTGATGATGAAGTAGAAAAATGGAGAGGTATTTTGAGCTAGAATGTGAGGGAGATTGATGTGTCATATATAGTATGCATTATTGCAGTGGTTTAAAAATGATGCTACCTTGTCTAGACGGTTTATCTTATCAAATTCAATATGGTTTTTTAAATCCATACTTGTTGAACTTGCATACCGTGTTCATTTCTGCGATGATGTTCTCCGCCGAGCAGCAACGTATGTCAAGAAGGAGGTTTGATTCTACGAGAAAGAGTGGATACGGACATCGTGACCGTGTCCCCTTTTCCGTAGCATCTAACCTCTTTCATGACGAAGTGCGGTGCCGCCCAGCTGAGGACATCCTCGCGAAATGATCACGGTCTTCAAGTTCAACAACTTCTGTAGTGGTAAGGAAAGAATTTTTGTACATAGATAACTTCTGCTACTTGTTGAACTTATAAAATTCAATAAGGTTTTTCAAATCCATACTTGTTGAACTTGCATACCGTGTTCATATCGGCAAGAATGTTCTCCGCCGAGCAGCAATGTATGTCAAGAAGTAGGGTCGATTCTATGAGAAAGAGTGGATACGGACATCGTGACCGTGTCCCCTTTTCCGTAGCATCTAACCTCTTTCATGACGAAGTGCGGTGCCGCCCAGTTGAGGATATTCTTGCGAGATGATCACGGTCTTCAAGTTCAACAACTTATGCAGTGTTAAGATAATTATTTTTGTACATAGATGGTTTCTGCTACTGGAGGAAGTGGCGATGGTGGGGGCAATCGTGGTTCCTATTTCGGCAAGGTTCCAATCATAGTTGGCCCTCAACATAAGCCAAAGAAAAAGAGTGCGCTGGAAAAAGCAATGCTTCGTTATTTGCAGCAACGTCATGAAAAAGCTGTTGCCGCGGGTAAGGAACCTCCTTTTGGTGGTCGTTATGCTCCACCCTCAGTCTCGGGTGTTTCACGTCCACTTAGTACTACCATTTCAGGCGGCACAAATAAACCTAAGGATGAGGTTGGGTCAGCGGAACCTTCGTCTTCACCGTCCAAGGATGCTTAAAGTCCTCCTTGATAATAACCAGTGGATGGCTTGTCATATTGTATCATGTTGTTTGGGACTTTAATTGAAATATGTGTATTTGGATCTTCATGTTGTTGTATTGTACCATGTTGTTTGGATCTTTAATCGATTTTCACGCGTAATCCATTGTCAAGTGTAATCCATTTTCATGCGTAATACGATGCAGATGGACCGGCAATGGATGTATAATGCAGACAGGCGGAGCAAGGCGTTTATTGATGGCTTGCATTATTTTCTCGAAGTGGCAAAAGCGAACAAGCCAGAGAATGAGTTCGTATGTTGTCCATGCTTCCAATGCAATAACAGGAAGGAGTATTCAAAGGATTCCTGGGGGACTATTCACAGCCACTTGTTTAAATACGGTTTCATGCCTAACTATTTGGTTTGGACCAAGCACGGTGAACTAGGGGTTGTAATGGAAGATGGCGAGGAGGAAGAGGAAGATGACACCATTCCGGACTGGGTTGCAGGCCAAGCTTTTGCAGGTACTACAATGGGCGAGGCTGATGAAGATGAGTTTGCAGAAAATGGCCCTTCTGATGACCTTGGTCAGGTGATACGAGATGCATATAGAGATTGCGAAACTGAGAAGGAAGCAGCAAAGTTGCAGCGCATGATAGATGATCACCAAAAATTGTTGTACCCAGGTTGCCAGCAGGGCCATAAAAAACTAGGTACAACACTAGAATTTGTGTAATGGAAGACAAAAAATGGTGTGTCCGATAAGGCATTTCAGGGGATGTTGAACATTGTCAAGAAGATTCTCCCCGAGAATAATGAATTACCGTCCACAACATATGAACCTAAACAGATTATTTGCCCTCTCGGATTGGATGTTCAGAAGATACACGCATGCCCTAATGACTGTATCCTCTATCGTGGTGATGAATATGAGAAATTGGATGCTTGTCCCGTCTGCGAAGCCCTACGGTATAAGATCAGGCGAGATGATCCTGGTGATGTCGAGGGACAGTCTCCCAAGAAGAGAGTTCCCATGAAGGTGATGTGGTATTTCCCTATAATACCACGCTTGAAGCGCTTGTTTAGGAACAAGGCGAATGCTAAGTTGATGCGATGGCACAAAGAAGACCGTAAGGAAGATGAGATGCTGAGACACCCCGCAGATGGGGCACAGTGGAGATCAATTGATAGAACATTCCCAGACTTTGAAAGTGAAGCAAGGAACATAAGGTTTGGTTTAAGCACTGATGGATTCAATCCATTCGGTGAGTTGAGTAGTGGCCATAGTACTTGGCCTGTGACCCTTTGTATGTTCAACCTTCCGCCTTGGCTGTGCATGAAGCAGAAGTTCATTATGAGGCCGGCGCTTATCCAAGGCCCAAAACAACCCGGCAATTACATTGACGTGTACCTAAGGCCGTTGGTTGATGACCTTTTACAGCTCTGGAAGGAAGAAGGTGTACGTGTGTGGGATGAGGATAGACAAGAGATCTTTAATCTACGAGCATTGTTGTTCGTAACCATCAACGATTGGCCTGGATTGAGTAACCTTTCAGGACAGACAAATAAGGGATATCGGGCATGCACCCACTGTTTAGACGACACAGACAGCATGTACTTGAAGCACTGTAAGAAGGTCGTCTATATGGGTCATCGTCGATTTCTCCCTGCTCACCACCAGCTGAGAAAGAGCGGATGCATTTCAAAGGGGCGCCAGACCATCGTAAAAAACTTGCACACCGTAATGGAAAGCGTGTGTTCAAGATGATGAAGGATGTAAATGTAGTCTTTGGAAAGGGACTTGGTAGCCAACCTGTTCCGAACGACGATAACGGACATGCACCCATGTGGAAGAAAAAGTCAATATTTTGGGAGCTACCTTATTGGGAAATCCTAGAGGTTCGCAACGCAATAGACGTGATGCACCTGACGAATAATCTTTGCGTGAACGTGCTAGGCTTTATGGGTGTTTATGGAACCTCAAAAGATACATTGGAAGCACGACAGGACCTGAAAGCCATGGGGCAACGAGATGACCTACATCCGGAAAGAGAGATAATGGACAGCACTACTTACGTCCTGCCAGTTACACTCTCAGCAAGGAAGAGAAGGACAGCATGTTTGAATGCTTGAATAGTATGAAGGTCCCGTCTGGGTACTCCTCGAATATAAAGGGAATAATAAATATGAAACAAAAGAAGCTTACAAATCTCAAGGCTCATGACTGCCACATGTTGATGACCCAGTTGCTTCCGGTTGCACTGAGGGGTGTTCTACCAGAAAATGTCCGGTTGCCGCTCGTAAAGCTATGCGCGTTTCTCAATGCGATTTCGCAGAAGGCAATCGATCCATCCAAGCTATAAAAGCTATAGAACGATGTGGTGTGATGTCTTGTCAGTTTTGAGTTGTTATTTCCACCATCCTTCTTCAATATTATGACGCACTTACTGGTTCACCTAGTAAAAGAGATTGGCATTCTCGGACTTGTATACCTGCACAATATGTGGCCTTTCAAGAGGTTCATGGCAGTCTTAAAAAACTATGTTCTTAATCGTGCCTGTCCAGAAGGAAGCATCGCCAAGGGATATGGAACAGAGGAGGTGATCGAGTTTTGTGTTGATTTTATCGATTCAATTGACTCGACAATAGTAGACCTGAGCAAGACTGGATACAGTGATGACCCATTCGTACTTGCCAATGATATGCATCAGGTGTTCTATGTGAAGAACATGTGTAGCAAACCCAAGAGGAATCCAGAAGAGACATGGGAGCCAAAGTGCCACATAGTTCTTCCAGGTAAAAGAAAAATCATGGGAGTCGAGGATAAAACAGACCAATCAGATGATTATGATCAGTTTGATGGCATGCCTCCATTCGCCGTTGAAGTTGATCAAAGCATCCTGCTATCCAAAGAAGAGGCTCCGTACTTACGCCGCGATCATGATCAAGGAACTTTCATGAAGAAGAAATTTTACAACGTTGTATTGTAATGCGTTAAATGTACATGACCTTTGTGTATTAATTGATACAATTTGTAATTTACCCTATGTATGATTTCATGTGTTCTTAAATTTGTTAGGTGATGATTTTTTAGATAAACATGAACAATGTTAACCACATACAAACATGGATTTTTCTGCACATTGAAATTATTTAATTGAATAATTTTTTGATCACAGCAATGCAGTAAAATAAATATTTTAGAGGCTAAAAGAACTGGTATATAATTAATGATTAATTCATACTTATTGTCAATTTACTCGTTAATTAAATATATTTTTGCATGTACAAAATCTGTGAAGGTTTTGTTTTTCATCCTGAAATGCAGTGAAAAGATAAAATAAAATCCATTTCCAAAAAACAGGCGGGAGAACAAAACTAGGAAAAAAGACCTTTTGTCTCGTGTGCTAACAACAACCGGGACAAAAGGTCCCCTTTTATCCCGGTTGCAAACGGCAACTGGGATAAAAGGGTACTTTTCGTCTCCCGCCCGGACGTACCCTTTTATCCCGATTGCCAACTGCAACCGGGATAAAAGGCCCCCCCCGTTTATCCCGGTTGGTGGTGGCACCCGGGATAAAAGGGTACGCTCCCAGCCCCACCTGGCGGGGGCACCCTTTAGTCCCGGGTACCATTACGAACCGGGATAAAAGGGGGGGGGGGTTAAAAGGCACTGTACTCCCTTCTACCCCCCGCCAGTTACACTTAGCAAAATTTTTGCCAAGTCCCGCGCGTTCTGCTCCGCCGTCGCCGCCCGTCCGCCTCCCTCGCCGGCCGCCGCCGTCGTCGTCCCCTATTGCGCCGGCTGTCATCGTCCCGCCGCCGACCGCGCCCAGACATCGTCGTCCTCCATCGCCCCGGCCGGCCCACCTCGATCCTCCTCGTCCGTCGCACCCGGCCCCCACCTCGTCACCTCTGGCCACCGGCTCCATCCTCGTCGCCGCCTCCATCCTCGTCGCCGCCTCCATCCTAGTCGCCGCCTCGTCGCCGCTCGTCGCCGTCTCGTCGCCGTCCCGCCTACGCCATCCCGCGCGCCTTGGTGGCTCGTCGTCGTCGCCTCGGCCGCCGTCCTCGCCACACCGGCCGTCGCCGTCCCGCCGCCCGGCCGCCGCCGCCCCGCCGCCCGGCCACCTCGTCGCCCCGGCCACCGTCGATGACCGCACGCGAGAGGTCCGCCGCCGCGCCGGCCAGCAGCGCCGGGAGGGCCTTTTTTTTAAGTTAGAAAATTAAGTTATATTTTTATGATAGATTTCTAAGTATAATTGTTAAGTTAGAAAATTAAGTTATATTTTTAAGTTAGATTTTTTAGTTAGATTGTTAAGTTAGATTTTTAAGTTATATTTTTAAGTTAGATGTTTAAGTTAGATTTTTTTTAAGTTAGTGTTGGCGCTAGAAATCGGTCAACCGAATCCCAGCGTCCGACTCACGACCCGGGAGAATCTGCTTAACTCCTGTTCGAGTGATTGCCCTGGTGCAGTTCGCGCAGCGTGCCAACCAATCTGACCTATTGATTGGCAAGGAATAATACGTGTCAGGTCTAGAAATCACGATCGGCTAAATTTCCGATCTCGAGAGAACTTATCAGCGAATCGGCCGATTTACCGTATTAAAGAAATCGGCTATGAAACAGCCGATCACTATAGCCTTGTAGACGGAGAACTACTAGAGTAATCGACGCAAAGCTATGATGACAACACTAGGAACAGATCTAATCGGCAATAGATGAATTTAATAGTAGAACGTAAAGGGAGCCGAAACTACCGATTCCTAGCTGGATAACTGGTGATAAAACTAGAAAGACAGGTAAAACCTATGATTCTAGAAAATATCGATAACTAGTGAATAAATCTAAACGAAACAACAGCGATACGCCCGAAGTTAAAGCTTAGATATTACTCGATAAGCGGAACTTACAGAATCGGCCGGAGATCAAATTGATGCAGCCCTGCCAACCCTCACGAACTCGTGAAAAAGAGAAAAGTGTTGAAGAAGTCGCCTGCTTGAAAGTAAGTACGAGGAAAAAGTAGTATGTTGTATTGATTTGTTGATGATTACAGATTTACAAAGGTAGCTATTTATAGCCCCGTACAGATGGCTTCTTAACCGACTAGAATTCTATCCCTAATTCAAACAGAAAACGAATATTTACAAGCACGATTCATGCTAGGTTGGTTACTCTACGCTTCATGGGCCGATCTCCCCCTTATCCTTTTATTCTTTTCCAAGCCCATACAGGCTCAATTAACCCAACCTCCTAATCGGCTGATTCCTTATCGGCAAAAGGCAACCGATTGGGACCCCGGCACGTTCGACCTGAAACGAGACAGAAGTCATCGGCCGATCTCGCACTGTAGCACCATTCGACCGATTTCCAACTGTGCTTCTCCGATTCTCTCTCTTCTTGGCGCCGATTTTACTAGTGACGAAATCTGGCGTCAACACATGCCCCCCAGTTTCGGAGTAAAACATAGTCTTTTACTTCGAAATTCTTTATAACCTCCCCTCCGAAACAGCCGCAATGAAAATATCCTTCCGTTTCGCGGTCTTCCAGCTGATGATTACAATCTTTTCGAAACGGGCGCCCACGACAACCACTACTCCCGAAAAACTCGAAACGCCGGCACGGTGAAAATTCCGTTTTTACCCTCCTTCCGGCACCCTTTAAATAGCGGTTCACCCCGCACTTCATCTTCAAGCTCACGTCTCTCTTTCTCAGAGCGCGCGCCCTCTTCTTTCCTTAGCACCTTTCCCTTTCCGCCGAAGCTTTCTAGCGCTATCCTCCTGTTACTTTTCCCCTTCTCCTCCAATGGCGGCTCCTTCTGGCAGCTCTCCAGCGCGCGACGTTCCGGAAGCAGCACCTCCGGCGGTAGTGGCGACAGCCGTTGCTCCATCCACAGAAGAAGGAGCTTCATCAGAGATCCCAATGGCGATCCCCATCACGGCCTCATCGTCCGCATCTGCACCGGCGACCACGCCGACCACACGGAACTTCATCCCAGAGGTTAATACCGAATCTTTCTTCTATCGGCAACGTATTTACTTTAGATCTATTTCTTACTCTTTACACCCCCCCTTCCTTTTTTAGGCGGTTAGGCATCGCATTACCATCCATCTTACAGGAAATCCCGGCCTTATTTGTCTCGGACCTATGGGGAACCCAGATCCAATAGAGTTCATCAATTTAGAAACCCACAGGATACCCTTCAAACGGTCCGACATGGACCTAGACCACTGGTTGGGCACTTTTAGGTCCTGGCCGAATGAAACTCCAGGTTGGAGGGAGTGGTACCAACGGGTAGCCGCGTCGAAGAGCGTCTCATGGGACGAACTCAAAATCGGCCAGTGCATCAACCTGTCTTTATCCCAGATGGAGAAAAATGAGCCGTTGGTAATAGCGGCTTCTTACTTTTGGTCTGATGCACTCAATGCTTTCCTATTTGGGCACGGGCCTATGACCCCAACACTGGCCGATGTGGTTCTGTTGACCGGCCTTGACATTTCTTCCCCGGACACACCTTTCCACCTTTTAGCCGCAACGTCACATCAGCTGGACACAAGAGGAATCGGCGGGTGGAAGGGATTCATCAGAAGCAATAAAAGAACCGGGTCTGTTGAGAATAGGGAGCATACGGCCTTCTTGATGATGTGGTTAGAAAAACACTTCTTTTGCGGAAGAGCCGCCGGCCCGTCAACCAACACCCAAGCTTTAGCTGAAGCACTGTCCAGAGGAGACCATGTCCCTCTTGGGAAACATTTGCTAGGGGCGGTGTACCACATGCTCCATCAAATCGGCATCAGACTATCCAAGGGAGAGCCGATTGGAAATCCAGGCGGACCCTGGTGGTTTATCAAGCTATGGTTGAACCTCTACATGAGCGAGATCACTCAGCATAGGGTGGACCGTATGATGTTCCCCAACGTTGAATCGGCAGAAGATCCTACCGAACGTCGCCGATGCATGTCTTTTGGTGAAGCAGCATCGGCCTTCCCAGGTTGCACGTATTCTGCTACAAAGGTAGCCGAGTACTTCCGATGCTTCTATAACGGCTTTAATGAAGATGCAACCGTTTGGTTTCCTTATCGGCGAGATGACCCAATCTTCAAACTCCCCACCTGCTTCGATTCAATCACTGGCCGATTTGACGAAGAGCTCAATGATGAGTTAATCAAGCCAGGAATCTTGCCAGCCAACTTCTCTTCGAGGAAAGATGCCCCCACGTATGAGTTCTACAACCCCTCTATTGCAGCTCGTCAATTCGGCATGGGTCAGCTGCCGATTCAAGTGTATTTTGCTGGCCGAGTTAAATTCAGAGATGAACTCACATCCGGTCTGGACTACAGTTGGGTACGAGACCGGATTCCGGATTCTACCACCATTGACCTGAACAACTGGATAGTAGCTCCCTTTCCTGTCCAGCCATTCAAACTCTGGTGGGCCGATTGGAAGCAATTCCTCTTCTGCAATTCGGCATCGGCATACTGCAACCTCCTGGACCCTGCCAACATCGACCTGAATGCCGAGGTACTTTCCCTAGCCGATTTTTATTCCTCTTAACGTGACTGAGCACTAATGGTTTTACTATTTCTTCAGACCGAGAATCGTACTCCTCCAATACACAGCCGGAGCGGACGGCTAATAGAGAGTCATCATCCATACACCTCTTATCCTCTCATCGGCTATGATGCTCCGTCCGTGGACGTGATTGCTAGCCGATCAAAACAAGTTCAAAAGAGGATTGCCAAGAAGACCAGTCGCCGAGTCTGAGCCCGTATAGAATCGGCGGATCCTCCTGTGCTCGTATCGGCAGAGACTCCAGCTGCACCACCCTCTCAGGCCATTAAAGATGCCGATACCCAAGTCGTCGCACAAGCTGGGGCAGCCACCGCGTCATTGTTGTTAGAGGCCATTCAGGTAAAACTAAGTTTCATTCCTCCCGATTGTTGTTCTGATATTAACCCTTCTTATCTTAGACTGCACAGAGCACTCCCATGGATACCCAACAATCGGCAGCAGCCCAATCGGCCATCGACGCGCCCCCGCTCCCATCCGTTGAGGTATAGCACTATTTCACCAATTTTCCTTGGTATTTGCATAATGTACTTATTCAATTCTCTGACACAGGCCATCGGCACACCAAGCGCTCCTCAACCACTGGTCTTTTCTCAGGGAGCTGGTCCAAGGACCGCACCGATCGTTGTGGAGTCTTCTTCCTCTGACGAACCCATGGCACAAGCCCCTGAGCAAGGCATGATGGCTTCCCAGCTGCAACACGAAGAAATTCGCTTCAAAGTGGTAAGTTATATTCTGACTTTTAGTTAGCCGATTTGCTTCCACTTTCAGCCGATTTATTTCTTCCTCTTTATTATCTCCAGGAACAAGACACCCCCGATAACAGCCTCTTCTCTTTTGCGATCGCCCTCTCTGACGATGAAGAAGTCGCTTCCCGCCAAGTCGCCTTGAGTTCCATTCCTGACGACGTCCGAGCCAAACTTGCTAGTATCCGATCCCTCCTTCAAGGGGACATCGGCCGATTAGTAGAAGATGCTTCACCGATTCGGCAGCTCTTCGGTGACGTCAGCGGACGAGTACCAGAAGAGGCGGAGGAAGCCTTGGCGCCGGCAGCATTCATCGAGTCTATGAGGATCCCGGTCTTCAGAGCCCTTCGTCACATGGCCGATCACGCCAAGCTGGCCAAGACTCGTGAAGAGGAGGACGCGTTCAAGCGTCAAGCTCAAGAGGCGCACCGGCGTATCCATTTTCTGGAGGACTCCCGCCCGGGGATCATCGGTGAGATAGACCGCCTCAAACGTCGGAGGGCGGAGCTCGCCAAGGAGATGGAGCAAGTGACCAAGGCAATCAGTGCCGAAGAGAAAAGGCTCCAAGAACTCCCTTCTGTCATTGCCAATTTGAAAAGGGAGAGGCAGCATTTGGCCCACGAGGCCCTAAAACTCCACCGCAGCGCATCAGAAGTCCCCGGATCGGCGGATGAGGACCAACGGGTCCTGGATTCTGCCGATCAGATCCGGCGTTGGGCGATCACGGCTATCGATACCCTTCTGGGTAATCTGTAAAACACTGACTATTTTGTACGAACTCTTACTATCTGCTTTGACCGTCCTTCGCGACGTCCTTTCTATTTATTGCCTTTCTTATTTCCGATGGGACGTATCCTTACCAAATTTCCATGCCTCTTTTTCTTCTAAGTACCGGCCTAGGCACTTCCTTCCGAGAGCACCAGTTTTGGCTTTCGGTTTTATTCTCTCACTCCTCTCGTCGGCGCGGCTTTCCATCATGTCTTCGTCGGCTTCCTCCTCCTCTGTCAACCAGGTGAAAACTTGGCGTCGACTCCCCTTTCTCCTATTACATCTTAGGAAGAGGATGCCCCTTTTTAATCTTTCTTTGTTTCAGCCTCAACGTCTTAGCCCTGAGCTCATACGCGCCATTGAGCTCATACACTCTGAGGACCCATTGTCGTCAGAGGATAAGGAGCTGATCAGGGCCCATCGTGAAGAACTTCGAGACCACGTCACCGCGGAGGCTCGTGTGGTCTTGGACTTTGTGGAGAGCAATGGTAGCCGGCGATCTCCAACCGACAGGAGCCATCCGCTTCCTCCGCGAGTCGTTCTTGAAGACGCGGCGGCGGGAACTTCGCGCCCGCCCATGGATTGGAGCCATCCTCTCCCTCGTCAAGTTGAAGCGGAGGCTTTAGTGAAAGAAATAGAAGAAGAATACCTCCGCATCATGAACGAGTTGGATCGGACTGGGAGGGAGCGCAAGAAGAAGAATAATTAGTTATTTGTATTTTTTGATCTAAGGGCGACTTGTGTTTTGTCGGCCGTGTAACCCATCGCCCGTACCGAATGAATACATCTGCCGATTTGGACGACTATGTGTTTGAACCGTTTTGTATCGGCTGTGTGTGATCGTATTACGGTTAATCCCTTATGCTCCGACCCATATACTGGGGTAGTATCTTTTTAAGTACCTTCCGTTCAGAGCTCAAGTAAATTCTTCTCCCTCTATTATTTCCAAAATGTAAGCATTCCCTGAAGCACATCTGCCGATTTTATACGGCCCTTCCCATGTAGGGGACCATTTTCCGAATTTAGGATCTTTCGACCCAATCGGCAATACTAACTTCCATACTAAGTCCCCAGGGGAGAATTGTTTGACTTTGACCTTCTTATCGTACCACCTGGCTACTTTCTTTTGTTTTTCTTCAATGCTTATCAGAGCTCTCAATCGTTGGCCAGCCAAATCATCAAGTTCCCTTTTCATAAGTGACAAGTAGTCATCGGCCGTTAACTGGTCCTGGAGCGAAATACGCCTCGATCCCGCTCTCGATTCCCATGGTAGTACTGCATCGTGACCGTACACCAACTGATAGGGAGATAACTTGGTAGCCCCATGACAAGCCATCCTGTACGCCCATAGGGCCTCAGTCAAACATAGATGCCACTTCTTTGGCTGTTCCTCGATTTTCCTTTTGATCAACTTGATTATCCCTTTGTTGGAGGATTCTGCCTGACCATTGGCTTGGGCGTAATACGGAGAAGAATTTAACAATTTGATTCCCATATCGGTTGTAAATTCCCCCGATGTGAACATTGTTCCCTGATCGGTTGTTATAGTCTGAGGGATGCTGAATCGGTAGACGATGTGATCCCTTACGAAGTCGGCCATGATAGCCGATGTCACGGCTCTTAACGGAATTGCCTCTACCCATTTGGTAAAGTAATCAGTAGCCACCAGAATAAATTTGTGCCCTTTGCTTGATGGTGGGTAAATTTGGCTGATAAGGTCTATTCCCCATCCCCTGAACGGCCATGGCTTGATAATGGGATTCATAGCCGATGCGGGCGCACGCTGGACATTCCCGAACTTTTGACAATCCTGGCACCCCTTATAATATTTGAAACAGTCTTCGAGGATAGTTGGCCAGTAGTATCCATTATTCCTGATCATCCACTTCATCTTATGGGCCGATTTGTGCGCTCCACATACCCCTTCATGGATTTCTCCCATTAGGGTCTTGGCCTCCTCTGTTTCAAGGCATTTGAGTAGAACACCGTCGATCGTTCGGTAGAACAGGTCGTCTTCGAGCAGTACGTATTTAGTAGCATGAAAACGTACTCGTCGTTCTACCTTTTTAGACGGATCCTTCAGGTAGTCGGCAATTTCTTTTCGCCAGTCATCGGCCGCGAGTTCTAGAGCCATAGCGCCTAGAATTGGCCGATATCCAGATGCGTGATGGGCGAGCTTGTTGGCGCCCTCGTTGTGGTCCCTTGGGATGTGCTCGATTACTGCCGATCTGAATTCTTTTAAGAGCTGTAAGCAATTTTCGTAATAAATCCTTAATACGTCGTCCTTGCATTCGGATCTTCCGGTCAGTTGATCCACAATAAGCATGGAATCCCCGTAGACTTCAACAGACTCGGCCTTGACTTCTCTTAATAGTTGTAGGCCCTTCAATACAGCTTGGCACTCCGATTGATTGTTAGTAGCGGCGGCTTCTATCGGCAGAGAAAAATCATAGCTTGCCCCCCGAGGCGATATGAGAACGATGCCGATTCCTGATCCGACCCCACATGACGACCCATCGAAATATAGTGTCCAAGGTGCTGGCTCTACGAGGGCTATCTCTGGTCCGCAGTGTTGAGCGACGAAATCGGCCATGACCTGACCCTTGACGGCTTTTGCTGATTCATACCGCAGGTCGAACTCTGACAATGCTAATATCCATTTGCCGATTCGTCCCTTCAAGATCGGCAGCGATAGCATGTATTTTACTACGTCGTCTTTGCATATGACCACGTATTCTGCCAACAGTAGATAGTGCCTGAGTTTGGTGCATGAGAAGTAAAGACATAGGCACAAACGCTCCACCGGAGGATATCTTGTTTCAGCGTCCAGAAGTCTTCTACTGACATAATAAATTACTCGTTCCTTGCCTTCGAACTCCTGGACTAGAGCTGACCCAATAGCTTTTTCATCGGCTGATAAGTATAGCTTAAACGGCTTACCAGTTTGAGGAGGAACCAATACCGGTGGTGAGACCAAGTATTGCTTGATATCTTCCAATGCTTTGTGCTGCTCCTCCCCCCATATGAATTTCTGGTCAGGCTTTAACTTCAACAGTGGTGTGAATGCCTGAATCCGCCCAGATAGATTAGATATGAATCTTCTGATGAAATTCACCTTGCCGATTAAAGATTGCAATTCGGTTTTGTTTTGCGGGTGTTGGCGCTAGAAGTCGGTCAACCGAATCCCAGCGACCGACACACGACCCGGGAGAATCTGCTTAGCTCCTGTTCGGGTGAAAGCCCTGGTGCGATTCGCGCGGCGTGCCAGCCAATCTGACCTGTTGATTGGCAAGGAAGAACACGTGTCAAATTCAGAAACTACGATCGGCTAAGTTTCCGATCGAGAAGAGCTTATCGGCGAATCGACCGATTTACTATGGTAGTGAAATCGGCTATAAGACAGCACGATCACTATAGCTTTGTAGATAGAAAAATACTAAAGTAAATCTGTACAAAGCTTATAGAAACAGCCCTAGGAAAAGATCTAATCGGCAATAAACGGATCTAACAGCGGAAAGTAATGAAAGCCGATACTACCGATTCCTAGCGAGATAACTGGTGATAAAAACTAGGAAAACAGGTAGAAAACCTATGAATCTAGTCGATATCGATAACTGATGAACAACTCTAAACGAAACAACAGCGATACGCCGGAAGTTAAAGCTTAGATATTATTCGATAAACGGAACTTACAGAATCGGCCGGAGATCAAGATGATGCAGCCCCGCCAACCCGCACGAACTCGTGAGAAGAAAAAATGACGGCGAAATCGCCTGCTCGAAAGTAAGTACGAAGAATATGTATTGATTGATTGTTGTGTTTATAGATTTACAAAGGTAGCTATTTATAGCCCCGTACAAATAATCTTCTTAACCAACTAGAACTCTATCTCTAATTCAAACAGAAAACAAATATCTACAAGCGCAATCCGTGCTAAACTAATTACCCCACGCTCCGTGGGCTGAACTCCACCTTATCCTTTTATCTTTCCAAGCCCATACAGGCCCACATTAGTCCACTTTCCTGATCGGCCGATTTCTTATCGGCAAAGGATTGCCGATTGGGAACCTGACGCATCCGCCTTGAAGCGAAGAAAAAGCTCCCGACCGATTCCGCATCATAGCACCTTTTGGCCGATTTCCATCCGCACTTCTTCGACTTCTTTACTCTTTGGCGCCGATTCTACTGATGACGAAATCCGGCGTCAACACATGCCCCCCAGTTTCGGAGTAAAACATAGTCTTTTACTTCGAAATTCTTTATAACTTCCCCTCCGAAACGGCCGCAATGAAAATATCCTTCCGTTGCGCGGTCTCCCGGCTGATCATTGCAATTTTTGAAACGGGCGCCCACGACAGCCACTACCCCGAAAAACCCGACGCGCCGGTGCGGTGAAAATTCCATCTTTACCCTCTCTTCAGACGTCCTATAAATAATATTTCACCGCAGCTCATCTTCAAGCTCACGTCTCTTTTCCCAGCGCGCGCACATCTTTTCTTCTTCATCTCTCCCTTGCCATCGAAGCCTTTCCAGCTCTATCTCCTGTCGCCTCTCCCCCTTTTCCTTCAATGGCGACTCCTTCCGGCGATTCCCCCGCACGCGATGCTTCAGGGACCGTACCCCCGATGGAGGTAGCGACGGCCGTCACTTCTTCCGCAGATACAAGAGCTTCATCAGAAATTCCAATGGTGGTCCCCATCACAGCTCCATCATCTGCGCCAGCGTCGGCGACCACGCCGATTACCCAGAATTTTATCCCGGAGGTAAGTACCGAATCCTCCCCTTATCGGCAACATTTTTAGATCTTTTCCTTACATTCCTATGCCCTTTTTCCTTTTTAGGCAGTTAGAGATAGAATTACCATTCACCTCACGGACAGTCCTGGCCTTGTTTGCCTTGGTCCCATGGGAAACCCAGATCCGGCGATTCTTATAGATTTGGAAACTGACCGGATACCTTTCAAACGGTCTGATATGAACTTAGATCAATGGGCAAGCACTTTCAGATCTTGGCCGAATGAAACCCCAGGTTGGAGGGAATGGTACAAACGGGTGGCCGCCTCAAGGAGTGTCTCATGGGATGAGCTTAAAATCGGCCAATGTATCAACCTCTCCCTGTCACAAATGGAGAAAAATGAACCGCTAGTGATGGCAGCCTCTTATTTTTGGTCTGACGCACTTAATGCGTTCTTATATGGACATGGTCCTATGACTCCCACTCTGGCCGATGTGGTTCTCTTGACCGGCCTGGACATATCCTCCCCTGACACGCCTTTCCAACTTCTGACCATACCGTCGCATCGGCTGGACACAAGAGGAATCGGCGGCTGGAAGGGCTTTATTAGTAATAACAAGAAGACCGGCACTGTTGATAACAGGGAGCACACTGCTTTCCTGATGATGTGGCTGGAAAAACACCTTTTCTGTGGAAGAGCCGCTGGCCCAACAACCAACACCCAATCTTTAGCCGAGGCACTGTCCAAAGGAAGCCACATCCCTCTCGGGAAACATCTTCTGGGTGTCGTGTACCACATGCTCCACCAAATCGGTACAAAACTTTCCAAGGGAGAACCAATCGGCAACCCAGGTGGGCCTTGGTGGTTCGTCAATCTATGGTTGAACCTTTATATGAACAGGATCACCCAGCAGCCAGTGGACCAGATGACATTCCCCAATATTGAATCGGCGGAAGACCCTACCGAGTGTCGCCGATGCATGTCTTATGGCGAAGCAGCGTCAGCTTTTCCAGGCTGTGCGTATTCCGCCTCAAAAGTAGCCGAGTACTTTCGGTGCTTCTATAATGGATTTAAGGAGGACGCAACTATCTGGTTTCCATACCAGCGAGACATCCCAGTCTTTGAACTCCCCTCCTGCTTCGATTCGACTTCTGGCCGGTTTGATGAAGACCTTTATGAAGAATTGATCAAACCAGGACTCTTACCGGCCAACTTCTTTTCGGGGAAGGATGCCCCTTCGTACGAGTTCTACAATCCATCTACTACCGCCCGACAATTCGGCATGGGTCAATTGCCGATACGGGTATATTTCGCTGGCCGAATCAAGTTCAGAGAAGCGCTTAAAACCGGCCTGGATTATTGTCGGCTGCGAGACCGAATTCCGGACTCCAGTACGATTAATTTGAATGAATGGCTACTATGTCCATTTGCCATCCAGCCGTTCAAGCTTTGGTGGGCCGAATGGAAGCAATTCTTATTCTGCAACTCAGCATCGGCATACTGCAATCTTCTAGATCCGGCCAACATTGACCCCAACGCCGAGGTATTTCTGATTACCGATTTTGTTCTTTTCGACGTAATTGAACACTAATAATTTCATTGTTTCTTTAGGCCGAGAGTCGAGCCCCTCCAACATACAGCCGCAGTGGTCAGCTAATGGAGAGCTATCCGTACACCACCTACCCTCTTATCGGCCACGACGCTCCGTCAGTTGACATGATTGCTGGCCGATCGAAGAAGGTTCATAAGAAGGTCACCAAGAAAACCAGTCGCCGAGTTCGAGCTCGTACGGAATCGGTGGATCCTCCTGTGCCCGTATCGGCAGAAACCTTGACTGCACCGCCCCAGGCCATACAGAGTGCTGATACTCAAGCCATCACACAGGCCGGGGCGGCTGCTGCCTCACTACTGTTGGAAGCTTTACAGGTGAGTTCAAGCTTTGCCCTTTCCGATTTGTCAACTCGGTATTAACTCTCCTTATTACGTACCTCTTAGGGTTCCTCTATGGAAATGCCCGAATCGGCAACAACTCGACCAGATGCCAGCGCACCCTTGCCTCCATCCATTGAGGTACGGTGCTTATCTTACAGACCCCCCTCGGGTACTTGCATAATATATCTAACCGATTCCTTGACGCAGACCCTCGGCACACCGAGCGTTTCTCGACAACCGATCCCTTTTCAGGGAACTGGTCCGAGCACCGTGCCGATTGTTGTAGAGTCCTCTTCATCGGATGAACCTATGACACAGGCGATTGAACAAGACACAACGGCTTTACAAGCGCGGCATGAAGAGATCCGTTTTAAGATGGTAAACTCTTAAGCCAGCTCTACCAGCCGATTTGTTCTGTTCCCCGGCCGATTCACCCCTTTTTCTTTATTCTTTCAGGAACAAGACTCTCCCAACAACAGCCTTTTCTCTTTCGCGGTTGCTTTATCTGATGACGAGGAAACCACATCCCGTCAAGTCGCCTTAAGCTCCGTTCCTGATGACGTCCGGGCTAAACTCACCAATATCCGATCCCTCCTTCAAGGGGATATCGGCCGACTGGTAGAAGACGCCTCGCCGATTCGGCAGCTCTTCAGTGACGTCAGCGGACGAGTACCAGAGGAAGCGGAAGAGGCCTTGGCACCGGCGGCCTTTATTGAGTCCATGAGGATTCCCGTTTTTAGAGCCCTTCGTCATATGGCCGATCGCGCGAAACTGGCCAAGACCCGTGAAGATGAGAATGCTTTCAAGCATCAGGCTCAAGAAGCGAATCGGCGGATCCATGTCTTGGAAGACTCACGGCCGGCGATCATTAGTGAAATAGATCGCCTCAAACGACGGAGGGCGGACCTTGCCAAAGAGATGGAGCAAGTGACCAAGGCAATCAGCGCCGAAGAGAACAAGCTTCAAGAGTTACCCTCAGCTATTGCCGATCTGACACGGGAGAGGCAGCGTTTTGCCCAGGAGGCTCTGAGACTCCTCCGCATCGCATCGGAAGTCCCTGGATCGGCAGAAGAAGACCAACGGGTCCTTGACTCTGCCGATCAGATCCGGCGTCGGGCCATCACGGCTATCGATACCCTTTTGGGTAATCTGTAAAACACTGACCGTTTTGTACGAACATTTACTGCCGTCTTTGACTGACCCTTCGTGATGCCTTCTATTTACTGCCTTCCTTATTACCGATGGGACGTGGCCTCATCAGATTTCCCTGTATTTCCCCATAAATATCGACCTCGGCGCCTCCTCCCGATAACATTGATCTGGCTCCCATCTCACTTTTCCTCTTCCTCTCATCGGCGCAACTACTTTGTTATGGCCTCGTCGTCGTCCTCTTCCGTCAACCAGGTGACGCTCCGCCTTCTCCTTTCAGATCTTAGGAAGAGAATGCGCCAACTTACTCCCTCTCTATTTCAGCCTCAACGCCTCAGTCCGGAACTTGTGCGCGCCATCGAGTGCCTACACTCTGAGGACCCTTTGACCCCGGAGGACAAGGTTCTGATTTTAGCTCATCAAGCGGAGCTCCAAGACCACATTACCGCAGATGCTCGAGTAGTCTTGGACGCCGTGGTGAACGAACACCGCCATCTATCTCGAGCCATGAGGGGTCGTCGCCGTAACGTTCCCGGTGGTGACATCACTTCGACGACCTGCACGATCTTGGGTTTCCTGGAAAGGAACGGTAACCCGCGGCTTCCTACCGATAGGGCCCGTCCGCTTCCTCGGAACCCGCGGCCTTCCACCGATAGGGTCCGCATGCTTCCTCGGCCCATCGTTCTGGCGGCGGCGGAGGCCTCGCGCCTTCGTGCTCTGGAGCGGAACGGGGAATCTTCTCAGAAGATGGATAATTAGTTTGTTTTTGTAATTTTTTGTTCTAAGGGCGACTTAATGTTTTGTCGGCCATGTAATCGGTCGCCCGTACCGAACGAATGTAATCGGCCCGAATAAATGTAATCGGCCATAATGAATGTAATCGGCCGTTCCGGTCGATTTCATGTGCGTCTTAAAACCGAATCGTATCGGTCATGTTTGACTATGTTTCTTCCTTTAGGCCCTGACCCATATACTTGGGTAATATCTTTTTAAGTACCTCCCATTCAGAGCCCTAGTGAATTCTTCCCCTTCTGTCGTTTCCAAAATATATGCATTCCCTGGAGCGCATCTGCCGATTTTATACGGCCCTTCCCAGGTAGGAGACCATTTGCCGAATTTAGGATCTTTCGACCCGATCGGTAGTACCAACTTCCATACCAAATCCCCAGGGGAGAACTGCTTGACTTTGACCTTTTTATCGTACCACCTGGCCACTCTCTTTTTATTCTCTTCGATATTTATTAGAGCTCTTAGTCGTTGGCCTGCCAAATCATCAAGTTCTTCCTTCATCAGAGCCGAGTAGTCATCGGCCGACAACTGGTCCTGAAGTGAAATGCGCCTCGATCCTGCCCTCGACTCCCATGGAAGTACTGCATCGTGACCGTATACCAACTGATAGGGAGATAATTTGGTAGCCCCATGACAGGCCATTCTGTATGCCCACAAGGCTTCGGTCAGACATAGGTGCCACTTCTTCGGGTATTCCTCAATCTTCCTTTTGATCAACTTAATTATTCCTTTGTTGGAAGATTCTGCTTGACCATTGGCTTGAGCATAATACGGAGAAGAATTTAGCAGTTTAATGCCCATATCGGTCGTAAATTCCTCAAACTCCCCCGATGTGAACATTGTTCCTTGATCGGTTGTTATAGTTTGAGGGATACCGAATCGGTAGACGATATGGTCCCTTACGAAATCGGCCATGATAGCCGACGTTACAGTTCTTAGTGGGATTGCCTCCACCCATTTGGTGAAATAATCTGTAGCAACCAGAATAAACTTGTGCCCCTTGCTCGATGGTGGATAAATTTGGCCGATAAGGTCTATTTCCCACCCTCTGAACGGCCATGGTTTGATTATGGGATTCATTGCCGACGCGGGTGCACGCTGGACATTTCCAAACTTTTGACACTCCTGGCAACCCTTATAATATTTGAAACAATCTTCGAGGATCGTAGGCCAATAGTACCCGTTGTTTCTGATCATCCACTTCATTTTATGTGCTGATTGGTGGGCTCCGCATACCCCTTCATGGATTTCTCCCATTAGAGTCTTGGCTTCTTCTGTCCCAAGGCATTTAAGAAGAACACCATCGATCGTTCGGTAGAACAGATCATCTTCGAGCAATACGTACTTGGTAGCGTGAAAGCGCACTCGTCGCTCCACCTTTTTAGATGGGTCCTTCAGGTAATCGGCAATTTCTTTGCGCCAATCGTCAGCTGCAAGCTCTAAGGCCATGGCGCCCGGAATCGGCCGATACCCAGATACGTGTTGAGCGAGTTTGTTCGCTTCCTCATTGCGGTCTCTTGGGACGTGCTCGATTACTGCCGATCTGAATTCTTTTAAAAGCTGTAAGCAATCTTCGTGGTGAATTCGTAATATGTCATCTTTGCACTCAGCCCTTCCGGTTAGTTGATCCACGATTAGCATCGAATCTCCGAAGACCTCGACGGAATCGGCCTTGACTTCTCTCAATAATCGTAAGCCTTTCAGTACAGCTCTGTACTCCGCTTGATTGTTTGTGGCGGCGGTTTCTATCGGCAGAGAAAAATCATATCTTGCCCCCCGAGGCGATATGAGAACGATGCCGATTCCCGATCCGACTCCGCATGATGACCCATCAAAAAATAACTGCCAAGGTGCTAGTTCCACGAAGGCGATCTCCGGTCCACAGTGCTGGGCGACGAAATCGGCCATGACTTGACCCTTGACGGCTTTTGCCGATTCGTACCGTAGGTCAAATCCTGATAAAGCCAAAATCCATTTACCGATTCGTCCTTTCAATATCGGCAGTGATAGCATGTATTTTACTACATAGTCTTTGCATACGACTATACACTCTGCCGACAGCAGGTAGTGTCTGAGTTTGGTGCATGAAAAGTAAAGACACAAACACAAACGCTCTACTGGAGGATATCTTGTTTCGGCATCCAGGAGTCTTCTACTGACGTAATAAATCACCCGTTCTTTGCCTTCAAATTCCTGGACTAGAGCTGACCCAATAGCTTTCTCATCGGCTGATAAATATAGTTTAAACGGCTTACCCGTTTGAGGGGGAACCAGGACTGGGGGTGAAACCAAGGATCGCTTGATGTCTTCTAACGCCTTGCGCTGTTCTTCCCCCCATATAAATTCTTGGTCTGGCTTCAACTTCAGAAGTGGTGTGAACGCCTGAATCCGTCCAGATAGATTAGATATAAATCTTCTGATGAAGTTTACCTTGCCGATTAGAGACTGTAGCTCAGTTTTGTTCTGTGGAGCAACGACTTTGTTGATGGCCGCTATGGTCTTCTGATTGATTTCTATACCTCGCTCGTGCACCATGAATCCTAAGAACTGTCCGGCGGAGACGCCGAAAGCGCATTTGTTGGGATTCATTTTAAGACCATGCTTTTTGGTACACTCTAGCACCCTTCGCAAATCGGCTAAGTGTTCCTCATGGCTTTTGGACTTGACCACAATGTCATCGATGTAGATCTCTACCAGGAGGCCAATGAGTTTGTGAAAAATGTAGTTCATGGCTCTCTGGTATGTAGCCCCAGCATTCTTTAAGCCGAAAGTCATCACCACCCACTCGAATAAACCAAGATGGCCTGGACATCTGAAAGCTGTCTTGGGTATGTCCTCTTCGGCCATAAGTATTTGATTGTATCCGGCGTTTCCATCCATGAAGCTAATAATTTTGTGCCCTGCGGCAGCGTCGATCAGCACATCGGCCGTAGGCATGGGGTAACCATCCATCGGTGTGGCCTGATTAAGATTTCTGAAATCGACGCAAACGCGCAGCTTCCCGTTTTTCTTGTACACCGGTACGATATTAGAAATCCACTCGGCGTAATGACATTGCCGAATAAATTTCTCTTCAATTAGCCGAGTTATTTCAGCTTTTATGTCTGGTAAAATTTTAGGATTGCATCGCCGTGCGGGTTGTTGGTACGGCCGATACCCTGGCTTTATGGGTAGCCGATGTTCAACAATAGATCGATCTAATCCGGGCATCTCGTGATACTCCCAAGCAAAACAATCCTTGAATTCTCTTAATAAATTTGTCAATTTACACTTATACTCTGGATCTAAATTTGCACTAATAAAAGTCGGCCTTGGTTTGATCCCGTCACCTAAATCTACCATCTCCAATGAATCGGCCGACGTGAATCCGTGTCCCAGCTTCCCGTCTTCTCGGGCGAACTGATCCATCTATTGCGCTTCTTCGGAGCCGACTGCTCGGATCGGCTGTAGGCCAAAATCGGTGACCTTCAGGAAATCGGTTTCCCAAACCCTACCTGATATGCACCTGACGGTTTCGCAGCTCCATTGCTGTGCGTCGGCCGCCGCGATGCTGTACGCGGAGTCGGCTTTGACCACCTCGATGTTATCGCCGACCCATTGTACAAGGCATTGATGCATAGTTGACGGGATGCAGCAGTTTGCGTGTATCCAGTCTCGGCCAAGAAGCATGTTATAGGACCCTTTGCCATTAATGACGAAAAACGTGGTAGGAAGGGTCTTACTGCCGATGGTGAGGTCGACGCAGAGGGCACCGCGAGCGTTTGACACCTTGCCTTCGAAGTCCTTGAGCATCATGTCCGTCCTGGTTAGGTCGTCGTCGCTCTTTCCCAGCTTTCGGAGTACGGCGTACGGCATGATATTGACGGCAGCTCCCCCGTCGACCATTAATCTAGTGAGGGGGCGACCGTCAACGTGTCCTTTAAGGAACAATGCCTTCATATGTTGTCGTTCGTCGTCTTCGGGCTTTTCAAACGTGGCCATCATCGGTTCTAAAGCCAACCGTGCTGTTTGTTCCTCTATTGCCGACACGTCCTGTTGATCGGCAGGGGTCATGAACTCTATCGGCAATATGAAAACCATACCGATTTCGGCTGCCGATTCATCGCCCGCGGACTCGTCGTTGCCCTTGTCGTTTCTTTTGGGGCGCCACACCCGAGGCCTTCCTTGTTTCTTGTCCATCGCGCTCTCTTCTTCTTGCTGTTCCCATTGGCGGAGGCGTTGGACTCTCCGTTTTTGCGATTTGGTTAAACCGTCGGAGCACCATCTGGGGTTTACTGGCCATCCTTCTTTCCCGGCGCGTTCCCATTCCGGTTCGCGTCCTAACGGGTTCTCGTCCGTTACCCGAGCATCGGCCATGTCTTCGAGCCGACTGTGAACGCTGGCTTTGCTATTTGTTTGATCGTGTCGATCGGTCCTGCCCCCCTGCCTATTATGGCTCCTACCTTCTGACCGGTCATATCGGTCACTTCTGCCCCCCAGCCGATCACGCATGGAAGGGCGCTGATCATCTGGATTGCGCCAATTCCTGCTGGTCGGTTCTGGCCTTCCATCTCTGGAGCGAGACCTGGTGAACGGCCGATTACCCCGATAGGGACCGTTGCACTCCGGGCAAGTATCGGCCGATGGTAGTCTGAGGTTATTTTCCCAACAATGGATGAAGAATGGGCACCTCCAGTGCTCTTCGTGCCAACACATCGCTTCCTCTCGGGACCTCGAACATTCATGTTGGCGTTGATACTTTTGGAGCAGGAACCGGGAAGTAATGCGTGGACCATCTGACTCGCCATCATCGACCTCCATCCGTCGCTTTCCCTTGATGTCTTCAGACATAACTTGATTTCTGGGATCGACAGCGCCACTCTTTTTGCCGACTCGGACGTCAGCACTTTTGTTTGGAGAGAGTTCCTCTCTGTGTCAGCCATGTTGGTAGGAAAAGGGTGCTGGTCGTTTTTCATTGGTTTGGCCGGTTTTGCCGGCACTTCAAATTTGAGTCTGCCTTGCTCAATGGCCGACTGTATTTGTTGTCTGAAGATTTTGCACTCGTTGGTATCATGTGACGTGGCATTGTGCCACTTGCAATACTTCATCTTCTTCAATTGTTCGGCAGAGGGTATCGTGTGGTAAGGCGAGAGCTTAATCTGCCCTTCCTGGAGTAGAAGATCGAAGATTTTGTCAGCTTTAGTTGTATCGAAACCAAATGCTTCCGGCTCCTTTTTGCCAAACGGGCATGATATCGGCTTTTTTCCCTTAATCCACTCTGCAAGTCCGATTTCGGCGTCTTCTTCATCCTCTACTTCTTCCAGGAATGCTACTTTCTTCTGGAAATTCCTCCTTGGATCGAATGAACGCACCTCTTGCCCGGACAATCGGTGGACGATCTGGCTCAAGCTCTCGAACTCTTGTGAAGCATATTTTTCTTTAATGTGTGGCAGCAGGCCTTGGAAAGCTATATCGGCCAACTGTGCATCGGTTAGGGCCAGGGAGTAGCATTTGTTTCTGATTTCCCGAAACCTCTGTATGTACGAGGGTATCGGCTCATCACTTCGTTGCCGGAGGCTAGTCAAATCAGACAGCTTCATTTCGTGGACTCCAGCATAGAAGTATTTGTGGAACTGCCTTTCTAGATCGGCCCATGTGATAATCGAGTTTGGTGGCAAAGTGGTGAACCATTGGAAGGCCGATCCAGACAAGGATGACGAGAACAATCGTACCCGCAGGGCATCTTGCGTAGCTGCCTCTCCGCATTGGATGATGAATCTGTTCACATGTTCCACGGTAGAAGTGTCATCCATTCCGGAAAATTTAGTAAAATCAGGAACTTTGTACCGATGGGGGAACGGCAACAAGTCATACGTAGATGGGTATGGTGTCCTGTAGGTATAAGTTTGTACCTTCGGCTTCAAGCTGAATTGTTCTTGCATTACCTCCGCGATTTGCGCCGACCAATCTGGTTGTTGCTGGGGAATAGTTGGTGGTGGGATCGGCACATGTTGATAAATCGGAGGTTGAATAAAAGGAGGTTGATGAAAAGGTGGTGTCTGGGTGTAAGCCGGTGGTGTAGTAAAGGACGGCTGCTTGTAGGCACCACTTGTTTCATCATATAGCATGAGCTCTGACGTTTTGTTGACCTCCGGAGTGATAGACTGGTATGGTGGTATGATCGGCCGAGTGGCCGTTTGGGAGGGTGTATGGAACGGAGGATTTCCTTGGCTGACCGATTGATTCAAACCGGTCGTGTTTAAGGGTGCCCCCCAGGGTAAAGGGATAACTGGAGGGAGTGGTGTAGAGGACGGCTGGATGGAGCCGTATCCCAAAGCAGTTGATGACGTAGACGCACCAGATCCTTTGACAGAGGATTGGATCGGCTGTGAAGACTGATAAGCCTGATTTGGTGGAATCGGCTGAAAATACGTAGGTCCCCTGTACCCTTGTGGTATACCTCCGGCGAAGGAGTTGACAACAGCATTGTGCACCATGTTTGAAAGTACCGGGGATTGGTTGATGAAGGCGTGATGAAGAGATTGTTGAATCATATCGGACATTTTATCCGAATCTTCTGAAATTGTGATCTGGCGGGGAGTAGGGAAAGGAGACTTTTTAACAGTTTCCCCGCTTCTTGAACGACTGAAGGATTTTAAACAAGTTTTACGGACTTGTTCCAAATATTGATTCAGATCTTCTTTTTGGTCGTCCTTTAGATCTGCTTCCGTCACTTCGATGACGTTATCTTCGGAGACTTCAGCAGTTTTCGACATGACAGCGGTTGTATTGGTCCCACCAGGCGTGCCAAAAGTGTGTTGGCGCTAGAAGTCGGTCAACCGAATCCCAGCGACCGACACACGACCCGGGAGAATCTGCTTAGCTCCTGTTCGGGTGAAAGCCCTGGTGCGATTCGCGCGGCGTGCCAGCCAATCTGACCTGTTGATTGGCAAGGAAGAACACGTGTCAAATTCAGAAACTACGATCGGCTAAGTTTCCGATCGAGAAGAGCTTATCGGCGAATCGACCGATTTACTATGGTAGTGAAATCGGCTATAAGACAGCACGATCACTGTAGCTTTGTAGATAGAAAAATACTAAAGTAAATCTGTACAAAGCTTATAGAAACAGCCCTAGGAAAAGATCTAATCGGCAATAAACGGATCTAACAGCGGAAAGTAATGAAAGCCGATACTACCGATTCCTAGCGAGATAACTGGTGATAAAAACTAGGAAAACAGGTAGAAAACCTATGAATCTAGTCGATATCGATAACTGATGAACAACTCTAAACGAAACAACAGCGATACGCCGGAAGTTAAAGCTTAGATATTATTCGATAAACGGAACTTACAGAATCGGCCGGAGATCAAGATGATGCAGCCCCGCCAACCCGCACGAACTCGTGAGAAGAAAAAATGACGGCGAAATCGCCTGCTCGAAAGTAAGTACGAAGAATAAAGTAACTTGTTGTATTGATTGATTGTTGTGTTTACAGATTTACAAAGGTAGCTATTTATAGCCCCGTACAAATAATCTTCTTAACCGACTAGAACTCTATCTCTAATTCAAACAGAAAACAAATATCTACAAGCGCAATCCGTGCTAAACTAATTACCCCACGCTCCGTGGGCTCAACTCCACCTTATCCTTTTATCTTTCCAAGCCCATACAGGCCCACATTAGTCCACTTTCCTGATCGGCCGATTTCTTATCGGCAAAGGATTGCCGATTGGGAACCTGACGCATCCGCCTTGAAGCGAAGAAAAAGCTCCCGACCGATTCCGCATCATAGCACCTTTTGGCCGATTTCCATCCGCACTTCTTCGACTTCTTTACTCTTTGGCGCCGATTCTACTGATGACGAAATCCGGCGTCAACAGCGGGGCTACGACTTTGTTGATGACCGCTATGGTTTTCCGATTGATCTCTATCCCACGTTCGTGCACCATGAATCCTAAGAACTTTCCGACGGATACGCCGAAAGCACATTTATTGGGATTCATCTTAAGACCGTGTTTCTTGGTGCACTCTAGTACTCTTCGTAAATCGGCCAGGTGCTCTTCGTGACCTTTGGACTTGACTACGACGTCATCGATGTAGATTTCTACCAGAATGCCAATGAGTTTGTGAAATATGTAATTCATGGCTCTCTGATATGTAGCGCCCGCGTTCTTCAAGCCAAAAGTCATCACCACCCACTTGAATAAACCAAGGTGGCCTGGGCATTTGAAGGCCGTTTTAGGTATGTCCTCTTCGGCCATAAGTATTTGATTGTACCCAGCGTTTTCGTCCATGAAGCTAATAATCTTGTGCCCCGCGGCAGCGTCGATCAGTACATCGGCCGTCGGCATGGGGTAACCATCCATCGGTGTGGCTTGATTAAGATTCCTGAAATCAACGCAAACGCGTAGCTTTCCATTCTTCTTGTATACTAGTACAATGTTGGAGATCCACTCGGCATAACGGCATTGCCGAATAAATTTTGCTTCGATTAGCCGAGTTATTTCAGCTTTTATGTCTAGTAGAATCTTAGGATTGCAGCGCCGTGCGGGCTGTTGGTACGGCCGATACCCTGGTTTTATGGGTAGCCGATGTTCAACAATAGATCGGTCTAAACCGGGCATCTCATGATACTCCCAAGCAAAACAATCCTTAAATTCCTTTAACAAATTTGTCAATTTACACTTGTATTCTGGGTCTAAATTTGCACTAATATAAGTCGGCCTTGGTTTGGTACTATCGCCTAAGTCTATCATCTCTAATGAATCGGCCGACGTGAACCCGTGCCCTAGCTTCCCATCTTCTCGGGCGAACTGATCCATCTATTCTGAGTCTTCGGAGCCGACTGCTCGGATCGGCTGTAGGCCAAAATCAGTGACCTTCAGGAAATCGGTCTCCCATACTCTGCCGGATATGCACCTGACGGTTTCGCAGCTCCACTGCTGCGTGTCGGCTGCCGCGATGCTGTATGCGGAATCGGCGTTGACTACCTCGATGTTGTCGCCGACCCATTGTACGAGACATTGATGCATTGTTGACGAGATACAGCAATTTGCGTGTATCCAGTCCTAGCCGAGTAGCATGTTGTAGGATCCCTTGCCATTAATAATAAAAAAGGTGGTGGGAAGGGTCTTACTGCCGATGGTGAGGTCGACGCAGAGAGCGCCGCGAGCGTTTGACACGTTGCCCTCGAAGTCCTTGAGCATCATGTCCGTCTTGGTCAAGTCGTCATCGCTTTTTCCAAGCTTCCGGAGCACGGCGTATGGCATGATGTTGACTGCAACTCCTCCGTCTACCATCAGTCTAGTGAGGGGGCGGCCGTCAACATGCCCTTTAAGGAACATTGCCTTCATGTGTTGTGGTTCGTCATCTTCGAGCTTCTCGAACGTGGCCATCATTGGCTCCAAAGCCAATTGTGCCGTCTGTTCTTCTATCGCCGATACATCCTGTTGATCGGCGGGAGTCATGAATTCCATCGGCAGTATGAAAACCATGCCGATCTCGGCTGCCGATTCGTCACCCGCCGATTCGTCGTCCCCTTTATCGTTTCTTTTGGGGCGCCACACCCGAGGCCTTCCTTCTTTCTTGTCCGTCGTGCTCTGTTGTTCCTCTTCTTGCTGTTCCCATTGGCGGAGACGTTGGATTCTTCGTTTTTGAGACTTGGTCAATCCATCGGGACACCACCTGGGGTTTATTGGTCTGCCCCCTGACTTGGCGCGTTCCCACTCCGGTTCGCGTCCTAACGGGTTTTTGTCTGCCACCCGAGCATCGGCCATCTCTTCGAGCCGGCTGTGAACGTTGGCCTTGTTTTCTGACCGGTCATGCCGATCAGTCCTGCCCCTCTGCCTGTCATGGCGTCTATCTTCCGACCGATCATATTGGTCACTTCTGCCCCCCAACCGATCACGCACGGGAGGGCGCTGGTCATCTTGGTTGCGCCAATTCCTGCTGATCGGTTCTGGCCTTCCGTCTCTGGAGCGAGACCTGTTGAACGGCCGATTGCCTCGATATGGACCGTTGCATTCTGGGCAATTATCGGCCGAAGGTAGCTTGAGGTTGTTTTCCCAACAGTGGATGAAGAACGGGCACCTCCAGTGATCTTCGTGCCGTCGCATTGCTTCTTCCCAGGACCTTGAGCGTTCATGCTGACGTTGGTACTTCTGGAGCAGGAACTGGGAAGTAATGCGTGGCTCCTCTGATTCGCCATCGTCATCCTCCATCCGCCGCTTCCCCTTGACATCTTCAGGCGTAGCTTGATTTCTGGGGTCAACGGCGCCACTCTTTTTAGCCAATTCGGACGTCAGCACTTTTGTTTGGAGTGAATTCTTTCCCGTATCAACCATGTTGGTGGGGAAGGGGTGCTGGTCGATCTTCATTGGTTTGGCCGATTTTGTCGGCACTTCAAATTTAAGTCTGCCCTGCTCAATGGTCGACTGTATCTGCTCCCTGAAGATTTTGCACTCATTAGTATCATGGGATGTGGCATTGTGCCACTTGCAGTATTTCATCTTTTATAGTTGTTCGGCAGAAGGTATTGTATGGTACGGCGAGAGTTTAATCTGTCCTTCCTGGAGGAGAAGGTCGAATATTTTATCGGCCTTTGTCGTGTCAAAACCGAACACCTCCGGCTCCTTTTTGCCGAATGGGCATGATATCGGCTTCTTTCCCTTGATCCATTCTGCAAGTCCGACTTCAACGTCTTCCTCGTCCTCTAACTCTTCCAGGAACGCCACTTTCTTCTGAAAATTCCTCCGTGGATCGAAGGAACGTACCTCCTGTCCAGACAATCGGTGGACAATCTGGCTCAAACTCTCGAACTCCTGTGAGGCGTATTTTTCTTTGATGTGGGGCAGAAGGCCTTGAAAAGCTATATCGGCCAACTGCGCGTCGTTTAGAGCCAGGGAATAGCACTTGTTCCTAATTTCCCGAAACCTCTGTACATACGAGGATATCGGCTCGTCACTTCTTTGCCTGAGGCTGGTCAAATCGGACAGTTTCATCTCATGCACCCCGGCGTAGAAGTATTTGTGGAACTGTCTTTCTAAATCGGCCCATGTGATAATCGAGTTTGGCGGCAATGTCGTGAACCACTGAAAGGCCGAACCAGACAAAGATGATGAGAACAACCGTACCCGTAGGGCATCCTGCGTGGCTGCTTCTCCGCATTGGATGATGAATCTGTTCACGTGCTCTACGGTCGAAGTGTCGTCCATCCCCGAAAACTTAGTGAAGTCAGGAACTTTATAGCGATGGGGGAACGACAATAGGTCATATGTAGACGGGTATGGTGTTCTGTAGGTGTAAGTTTGTACTTTCGGCTTTAAGCCGAATTGTTCTTGAATCACCTCCGCAATACGTGCCGACCAATCTGGCTGTTGCTGGTGAACCGTTGGCTGAGGTATTGGCACGTGTTGGTAAACTGGAGGCGGAATAATCTGAGGCTAGGTGAAAGCAGGTGGCATCTGATTGAAAACCGGTTGCGTATTGAACATCGGCTGTTTGAATGAGCCACTCGTTTCATCATACAGCATGAGCTCTGCTGTCTTGTTGACCTCCTGGGCGACAGGCTGGTATGGCGGTACGGTCGGCCGAGTGGCCGCCTGGAAAGATGCCTGGAATGGAGGGCTTCCTTGACTGGCCGATTGATTCTGACCGGCCGAGGCTGATGGTGCCCCCCAAGGCGCTGGGCTAACCGGAGGGAAAGGTGCAGAAGATAGTTGGATGGAATTATACCCCATAGGAGCTGATGATGAGGAAGCACCTGAACCCCCGACAGAAAATTGGATCGGCTGTGAAACCGAATTCGAATAATTCTGGTTTGGTGGAATCGGCTGAAAATATGTCGGTCCCCTGTATCCTTGAGGTATCCCACCAGTGAAGGAGTTGACAACGGCGTTGTGCACCATATTTGAAAGTACCGGGGACTGATCAACGAAGGCGTGATAAATGGACTGTTGAATCATATCGGCTATTTTGTCCGAGTCCTCAGAAATCGTGATCTGGCAGGGAGCAGAGAACGGAGTCTTCTTGATAGTCTCCCCGCTTCTGGAGCGACTGAAAGACTGTAGGCAAGCTTTCCGGAACTGTGCCGTATACTTATCTTGTTCTTCCTTCTGGTCATCCTTTAGATCTGCTTCCGTCACCTCGATGACATTATCTTCGGAGACTTCAGCAGCTTTCGACATAATGGCGGTTGTACTGGTCCCACTGGGTGTGCCAAAAGTGTGTTGGTGCTAGAAATCGGTCAACCGAATCCCAGCGTCCGACACACGACCCGGGAGAATCTGCTTAACTCCTGTTCGGGTGATTGCCCTGGTGCAGTTCGCGCGGCGTGCCAGCCAATCTGACCTGTTGATTGGCAAGGAATAATACGTGTCAGGTCCAGAAATCACGATCGGCTAAATTTCCGATCTCGAGAGAACTTATCAGCGAATCGGCCGATTTACCGTATTAAAGAAATTGGCTATGAAACAGCCGATCACTATAGCCTTGTAGACGGAGAACTACTAGAGTAATCGACGCAAAGCTATGATGACAACACTAGGAACAGATCTAATCGGCAATAGATGAATTTAATAGTAGAACGTAAAGGGAGCCGAAACTACCGATTCCTAGCTGGATAACTGGTGATAAAACTAGAAAGACAGGTAAAACCTATGATTCTAGAAAATATCGATAACTAGTGAATAAATATAAACAAAACAACAGCGATACGCCCGAAGTTAAAGCTTAGATATTACTCGATAAGCGGAACTTATAGAATCGGCCGGAGATCAAACTGATGCAGCCCTACCAACCCGCACGAACTCGTGAAAAAGAGAAAAGTGTTGACGAAGTCGCGTGCTTGAAAGTAAGTACAAGGAAAAAGTAGTATGTTGTATTGATTTGTTGATGATTACAGATTTACAAAGGTAGCTATTTATAGCCCCGTACAGATGGCTTCTTAACCGACTAGAATTCTATCCCTATTTCAAACAGAAAACGAATATTTACAAGCACGATTCGTGCTAGGTTGGTTACTCGACGCTTCATGGGCCGATCTCCCCCTTATCCTTTTATTCTTTTCCAAGCCCATACAGGCCCAATTAACCCAGCCTCCTAATCGGCCGATTCCTTATCGGCAAAAGGCAACCGATTGGGACCCTGGCACGTTCGACCCGAAACGCGACAGAAGTCATCGGCTGATCTCGCACTGTAGCACCATTCGACCGATTCCCAACTGTGCTGCTCCGATTCTCTCTCTTCTTGGCGCCGATTTTACTAGTGACGATATCTTGCGTCAGTAGTTAGATTTTTTTTAAGTTATATTTTTATATATGTGTCCCCTCCGCCATCCCGCCGCCGTGACCACCGCCATCACAACCTAGTAGGCACCGCCCGTGGTTCCGGGAAACCGTCCCCGCCTCCGCCGTACCGCCGCCCTGACCGCCGCCGTCACAACCTAGGCACCGCTCGTGGTTCCAGGGAACCGTCCCCGCCTCCGCCGCCCTGACCGCCGTCGTCACAACCTAGGCACCGCATATGGTTATTGCTAGAAATTCGTAGAAATTCGTAGAAATTCGTAAAAATTCATAGAAATTCGTAAAAATTCGTAGAAATTCGTAGAAATTTGTATAAATATTCCGGACTTTGTAGGATTCATGTTATTTTATGATTTCATTATATACATGTATGATTCCGGACTTTGTAGGACTTTGTAGAAATTTGTAGTAAGACGATTTCTATGACTGTCATGTATGATTCCATGTATATTTCCATCAATAGTTGAAATGGCAGACGATGAGACCGCAAGGTATATCATGGAGCAGATAATCGCTGGTGATGGTAGTGGCGACAACGTTCCACTATCATACACGGATGAAGAGGGCACCCAGGCGGACATGTTCCTCAACATGTCCGCCGATGGGAATGAAGAACAACAGCCGCAGCAACAACTTGCCGTGGTGGAAGGTTCCAGCGAGGTATATATAACCATTCTTGTATTGTTTCACGCCACCGTTACTACTACGTACTAATTAACGAATCTTGAACTGTTAGCCCTCCGGATCGACACAAGGGCAGAAGACCCGAGGTCGTACAAAGGTGATGGAAGGGAGGCTTGTCATCACGGAAGTGACAGAAGAGGGCAGGCCGGTTGCTCCCGAGAAAGTAGCAAAGAAGTACGTGAGTCAGATCGGGGCAATCGTCCGGGACAACGTGCCTATCAGCATCAGAGAATGGAAGGGCAGAAGCACTAATCCGTACACCCTCCTGGAGACAGAAAAGAATATGCTGTGGGAAGATGTGAGAGACATTTCACATTCCCCGAAGGATATAGTGAGAAGGATGTCAAAGAGTGGACGCTTAAGAAGATGGCTACTCAATTCCAGACATTCAAGAAGATGCTGGATACCCACTACATTAAGAAGGGCCGAACTCCAGACTTCAACGCGTGGCCAAAGTTGAGGGACCACTGGGATGCATTTGTTGAATATAAGAGGAGTGAAGACGGTGTGAAAAAGATCACGACCAACACAGCAAATGCTAGTCAGAAGGGCTACCACCATCATTTGGGGCGAGGTGGGTATGGCTCAGCAATTCCCAAGTAGAGGAAGATGGAACAAGATCTGATCGAATGGGGAATCGTACCTACAACTATTGAATGGCCCAAACGATCAAAAAATTGGTACTACGCTCATGGAGGCTCCTAAGCCAAGAGGATGGGACGTTGATTTTTAATGACACAATACGTGAGAAGGCCGAACATCTCATGAAGAACATTGAAGATTCTAAGGCTGGGAGGTTGAAGGTGGACCGAGAAAATGATGAGCTCACATTGGCCCTCGGTAATCCAGAGCACCCAGGACGTTGCCGAGGGTTCGGGGTGGTTCCGTGGAAGTTTGCTTTCCGAGGCGACAGCGCCTCGTACAGAAGCCGGAAGCGAAGAAAGGAACAGATCGAGGAGAGCTGGCGGCAGATGCTAGAATCTAAAGTGCAGGTACAAGAACAAAGAATGATGGATGAAATCAATCGGCGGGTGGCCCACGCAGTTGCGGAGTTGGCCCAATCTGGAGCATTGCCGATTATTAACACCGCCATCCCTTCTCAACGCCTCTTGAGCAGTTGTGCTTCTACAGGGGTCCCCGATGCGCAGACGCCTAGGTTACCCGTGGAAGGGCAACGGTTCCTCGTGGATGCCATCACACAACGGACCTCATGTGAGCTGCATGCACCGGTCGGCAACCTCACTATTAAGGTATACTTATACATAATATTTATGCAATCTTGTCAATTGATCCAGGCCTCGAGATCGGAGTTCAACTTGTTTACTTCTTCTATATGTACAGGTAGCGTACGGGAGTGCATTAACAACCCTGGCGGGGCAGAGCAGTCATGGCATGGAAATTCCACCAGGCTACGCCAGCGTCTGCGTAGAGCAAATAGTTGATATCCAGTATGAAGGTCTAGAGCTCGACTTCCCGGGAGGCGACGGGGAAAAGACATTGGCAGATGCGCTTCATGGGATCATTATATGGCAAAAACGCTACATCATTATTCCCGGCATGGAGCCATCTCCTCAGACCTCAAGACCGCACCCCGTAGATCCCCAGCAGCGACCTTCTCCTCATACCTCGAGATCGTCATCTCCTGCTCCAGGACCTTCCCTTCCATCTATATCAAGGTCTCCATCTCCACCACATCGTGGTGCTGGGAGCGACGACGACAATAACAACACCCCTCTCTGATCACCGTCGCCAGCACCAAGAGCGGCCCCCTTGAAGGAACCTGCACCACCACTAAAGAAGTCACGAGCACCGCCTCCCAAGCAAAGATAGAGAAAGAAGAAAACAAAGGAGCCTGAAGTGACTCGTAAGGAACGCTGGGAGGCAATGTCTCATGCGAAATAGTGGGCAGAAATCCAACAAGAGGCCAATGAGTGGTTCAAGAAACAAGCCGAAGAAAAAAAAGCAAGGGAGATGGAGCCACCGCCAGTAAGTCGGCGAGATTTAAACTTTTTTATCAGGATGGAAGAAGGAGCCAAGAAAAGGATACCACTCTTGTCAAACTATGAACAGGCTCTAGTAAAGGCTGATGAAAAGGATAAAAGGAAAGGAAAGTCATCTTCCAGCGGTCTAGTCCCCAACCTCAGCCATTTATCAAAAAAAGATGCTCAACGGGTAAAAGCAATGCCCTTGGATCAACAAGCAAATGTATTGAAGTTCATGGAAGAAACAGGTCTGGGACTTGATGAATGCATAGGGCAAGTTGAGACGCCAACTGTACCGCCCCCTGAGCCAAGATGGCCTTATGAGCTAGGCAAACCTCTAGTAAAGCCTTCATTGGTACGGAAGCTATCAACAAAGATGTACGCATTCCATCAATGGTACATGATGGCATCCGCCGACTCGAGGGAGATGATCGGCATCAAGGTAAAACCGATAGATTTTCACGGTGAAGGGGAGAAAGTGCTGTGGCTAGACTTCAAGGATATATACGAAGTGTACCATCATGATGCCCTGGACGTCTCTCTGATCAGCGCTTGGGTTCTGTAAGTGTCCGTTTATCTTTACATGTAAATTTTGGCGTGCGTCACCGTACTAACTTCATCTTCCATTTCATGTAGGATGCTAATTCAGACATGCCGCCGAGAGGTGTACCTACATGTAGGCTTCATGGATCCATCTGTAGTTAACCAACAACAGATACAATTAGCGCCGGAAAAAACCTTTGCGAAAGTATACAATTTCCTAGACAAAAAAACATTCAAGGATTTCATACTACTTCCATACAACTTCAAGTAAGTGTGTGTATACCGTCTACTTTCGATGTCTTTTTCCTTATCTCTACATGTTAGTTAGCTCTAATATGCATGAACATTTTACGCACGCAGCTTCCACTGGATCCTTATTATAATTGAGCCTAAAAGAAGCCACGTCACTGTCTTCGATTCGTTAAGGAAAGATCCGGTGGACTACCAAGAAGTGCAAGACATGCTAGGCTTGTAATAATTCTGGACCTTTAACTCTATGCAAAAGTTTATTTCCTAAATTTTATCCCTGTTACACTATATCATTCATTATTCTAATCCGCAGCGCATGGAAACAATTCATAAGGACACACAAAGGTCCATTCAAAGAAAAACTTACATGGAACACAGACTTCCCGGTACGTATGAAGTCTGCACATTTATTACATTGTATAACACGAATATTTCATAACTTATTTTATTCCGCACTGAAGTGCTTAAGACAGGAACCCGGGAATAATCTATGTGGCTACTACATCTGTGAGCACATGCACAGTTTTATGGGACCCAAGGGACCGAAGATGACGCCGCACAACTTTAAAGTACGTAAAATAAAACTATTACTAGTTAATTATTTTCTAGCTCCTTATATGTATTTGTTCGTGTAACATTCACAAATTTCCAAATTATAGATGTTAAATATTCAACAAGGACTCTTGAAGGAAGAAAGAGTAGCAGCAATATGTGAAGGTCTCATTAGATTCATAATGGACGAGGTGGTAGATCCAAAAGGAGAATTTTATTACGATGGACGACAATTAGACACTCCGATCAGCAACACCACGACGGGAAGATTGTAGACAGATATTTTGATTTATTTATATATATAATACGCGCTAATTATGATCGATTTGTACTAAGCTAGTTGAATTGTGTATATGAATTGTGTATAAGGATTGTGTATATATATAGTAATTGTATAATTACAAATCCCATTCGTTTAAATACTAGTTGATTTCGTTCTAAAAAAATCTCAACTACTAAAGGTTAACAAATTAAAAGGGCCGCGGTACTACGTATACGTGATGCATGCATGAAAAATTCAGGCGCCACGGCAGTGCCATGCAGGCGCCATTTAGTCCCGGTTGGAATCCAGCCGGGACTAAAGGGTAACCCTTTAGTCCCGGTTAGGAAATCCAACCGGAACTAAAGGGGGGACCTTTACTCCCGGTTAAAAGACCCAGGACTAAAGACCCCCCTTTGTCCCGGTTGGTTTATCCCGGATGGATATCCGAGAGATATACACCCTACCAACCGGGACTAAAGGCCAATTCTCTACTAGTGCAAGCATTCCACATAGGAAAGTCAACGTGGTGTTGTAGTACCACATTGCTATTCTATGGGAAACCAAGATACAAGGAGGATACAGTGAGGGGTTCAAGTTGTGAAGCATGAACTAGAGAACGCACCGTATGATTAATGCTCATTTAGGCTGTTTAATTTAAATTTCATGGGTAGTGTGGTATCGAGATTGAGATGACGTTAATTATGTCTTTCCTATAAGTTGGTTAGTAACTTTCCCAATTTATTCTAGGATTCTTCTTTTTTGTGGGCCATTTGTGGCATGGATGAAAGCCCGAGCTGCCCTAGCAGGCCTCGAAAAGGAAATTGTATGCGGATGGAACCTGTCCTTTAAGTAACAACTCTTACTAAGATTTAAGTATTTCAACCTATTCTACTTTATTTCTGTCCTGGCTCGGGTATTTTATCTAGCTGAGCCGCTCGGGTATTTTGTGTGATCATCACATGACTTGTGACTCATCCATTGTAATTCTACATTACCAACACCAACAGTGCCATGTCAACCTTCGAAGAAGGATAAGCATATCGGCTACGTGTGGCTCCATTGGTTGCACGTGCAGAGATATTGGGCACGGTTCCTTGGATATCAGGCAGATCGAAACATGGGCTGTTTGTTCTAAAACAACATGGGCTGTTTCACCCTCCTCCCTATAACAGGTGAGGGGTTCTCCTTTAATTTTACGATGTCTTCCTATCCAATTAAACCCATCCCCTCTTTTTCGATCTGCGTATTTCCTAAACTGAATAACTGAACATTGAATTTTTGCAAGAATTGGAAATTACGGAATTTACTACTGCTTCAGCTAACACATTGCTAGTCAATGTACTATGTTTAATTTAAATTATGATCATTTTCTGGATTAATTTCCTTACTTGTAGCCCTTCTCTACTATATAAAAAACAAAACGGACACAGAATTGCAGTCCGTCGTTTGGCCGCGGCGCGATGGCCCTCGCTCCGACCTTCCTCGGCCGTCGCTTCCTGGGTCCTCCGCACGGAAGCCGTGGATTTGACCCTTCCCTGGATTGCGGCGTTCCAGGCTTCCTCCGCCGTCCATTCCAGGTCGTCCACGCAGAACCCTGGCCCTTCCCTGCGCTCAAAACACCCCCACGACGCCGCCGCCGATCCTTCCCTGCGCTGCCGGCTGGCCTCCGCCACCTCTCGTTGGGACTAGACGACAACGTGCGAATGCGGCAGCAGCTTTCTCCCATCAAGGATTTCTATGGAGATTTCCCCGCACTGCACAAGGTGCCCCCTCAATCCCCACCCCATTCAATTCCTAAGGATTTTCCTTAATTTCTCGAGTGGGATTGTGAATCAAGCTGTGGCGTGACTTCAGTGGATTCGGCAGCGAGGGACTCAAAAGGAGCCATGCGCGGAGGCCCCCCGCAGCGATCTTGCCGGGTGGGTGTTTCGCCAAAGCAGTGGATCACTGGAGCCATGGACTTTCCGCTGCCCGCATGATCTCTTCGACTCTTACGTCCTCACGGCCGTTGCCTTGTGCTCTGCTCTTCATCCTTACTATCTAGGTATTTCTCTCTGTTTTGTTTTTCTTTGCGCTGCTGGTGTGCTTATTCGTAGCAGTTCAATCCAGTTGATTCTGAAGCTAAGATTAATTCTAGGGTTTTTTGTTAATTGGTAATGGCAATCTTCTATTCAAATTAAATCATGTGTATTCAAGGTAAAAGAACGTACACCAATTAGCATGTTGTTTGCTCTACAATCTCTATCTCTTACTCCTAAAAAAAGCAAAGAGGCAACGTTTTTACGGTCCGTCCCGTCCCCTCCCTCCTAGCCTTTGCAATATGGACTATTGAGTAGTTGAGATTTTTTTGGAGGGCGCAACAATGTCTGCAATGTTGGTATGATATATACTGTAGCATGCCCAGATTTTGATTCCGATAAAAAAATTGTTCTGTTCTTCCTGATTCTTGCCTGTAGTTTACTTGTGTTTTGTACTGCAGAGATTTTATTGCTTAGGGAGATCATGGCTGCCAGGTGCATTTTATTTTCCTTTTGACAACCTTTCAAAATGATAGAATCAAACTTGCTTTGCAGAGCATTTGACATAGAAGACTCTGAAGGTGATGTTAATTTCTATGTTCCTTAACTGAGAAGGCCAACCCGGGATTTAATTTTTCTGTGGATTGCATCACAAACAAGATACTTCAGTGTCTTTATGAACCTTCAACCTGGAGGGCTGTACTGAGTTTCTCCAAGCACTCCTCGACAACTACCTGACATTCAAACTTATCTTAGGAGTGTAAAGATCACTCAGGAATTATAGGAGTATCTGTTACTTTGTCTATATATTTCTATCAACTATTAGGTTTGGTCATGGTAAGGGGGAGATATTATTGGACTCAGACCATGGTGAGAATAGGATCTGTCAATATTCTGTGGTGAATGTATAGATAGGTGTGTTGTTTTATACATGGTTTTCCATCGTGGGATTTTAGAAAACTGATACTTAAAGTTATCAAGTTAATGAGTCGTTAACTTAAGTCTCAAATTGCCATATTCTTTGGGATGAATGTAACAACTATACCTAAATTAAGTGCTTTAATTCTAAACCCGTGTCAAATTAAATCCCTAAGCTACGAAGTGAAATGACCTTTACAAACCTAAGAAGCTCTCTTTTGGGGTTTGTTTTAAAGCTTGAAATTCTATATACAAACTTAAGTTTCTGCCCAAATAAGAGTTTCAAAACTTTTAAATTCCAACAACTTTTGTTAAAGGCACCTTGACTAATTCGGAGTGGAAGGGAGTCAAAAACAGCAACCAAAGCCGGTCTTCCCTGCAGGACCCTGAAAATCTCTTGAGTCCTGGAATTCGAGTTTTCCTCCATCTTTGCAAGCTTTGATCTCCCGTTTTCCTATCTAAACTCGAGTCAGACCCTTAATAGAAGTTGTAGTACCTCAAGAGTGTTCCAACTTTGTTACACTGACCCAGATCCAAATCGGGCCTGAACTTGTTCAAAATCCCGGTCAAAGTGAGGCAAACCAGTCAACTCACCCCGGATGCTTAAAAATCCTAAGTCTGGAATCCCAGATTTTTAGCTAACTTTGGCCGGAAATATCTTTGAATCCTTTCACAATCTAAACCGACACCTTAAACAAAGTTTGAAGAACTACCAGAGTTGAACAAGTTTGTTTAAGGGAGTTTCGGGTGTTGTGTTGAAAGATTCGGAGAAGGATCGCTCCAAAGCTGGTCTGGCTTGCAGCCTGAAGGGAGCCTCGACGCCCGTGCGCCCGAGCATGTTCACTCGCGCGCCGCGCGCCGCGTGGCCGCCGGCCACTAGCAGCTCGCCGGCGCCCTATCCCCAGCGCGACAGCGACCGGACGAGACCCACGGCGCCCAACCCGCACCCGCGACAGGACGGAGCAAGTGCAGGGCTAGCCGATCGCCGGCCGAGCGCAAGTCGCCTTCCGCCTGCCACGGCTCTGCTCCGCCAATCCTGTTTCGCCCGTTTGCCAAGGAAGCTGAGATGCCCCCGACGTCCCATGTCTCCGCCCGCTCGCCCAACCCCCACGGTAGCCTTTCCGCCTCGCCCGCCCGACAGACCGGAAGCCCCAGACGCGTGCCGCCCAAGGCCAATCGCCGCCAAAGACCACCTGGAGCTCCGCCTCCTCTGCCCAATGGCGTCGTCGGCCAATGGCCGCCTCGCTCGAGCACTCGCCGCTCCCGGCCTTATCCTTTCCCCACCGGAGCCCCACCTCGACCCTCCGCGCCACCCCGGCCGTATAAAAGGGAACCCCCTCACCGGCAATGCCACCCCTTGCCACCGCCCGCACCTGCACCGCCGCTTTCTCCTTTGCGCCCTGCTTTCTCCTCTAAGCCACCGCTTCCTTTCCGCGCCGCCACTGAGCTTCCGTGGAGCTCACCCCCTTGCACCACCACCACACTTCGGCGACTTCGCCACCACCCGCAAGCCACTTCTTCCAACACACCCGCCGCCTGCTCCTCCGCGCGGTGCTAGAGCTTGCTGGTGTCCACCAGAAGCACCGCCGCCGCCGGACCACCGTCGAAGTCTCGCCGACACCCAAGCCTTCGTGCGTACAACCCTTCCGCCCAGCCTGCTCCTGCTCGGCCCCAAGGCTTCGCCGGTAGACCTGGAGGTAAGCTACTTAACCCCCCTGTCTTTCCGTCTCGCCCGACCCCTGTCTTTCCGTCTCACCCGACCCCTGTCTTTCCGTCTCGCCTGACCCCTGTCCTTGTTCGGTTCGTCCGACCCCTGTCCTTTTCGTTTCGCCGACCCTTTCTCCGCCTCGCCCAAGGGCTCAGTTGTAATTCTTTTTCTTTGACCCGAGGGTATCGGTGAAATGTTTTTGGGGATTCGTCTATGTTGAGTCTGAGGACCTTGGTAAGGTTTTCCTTAAACCTGAGGGTCAGACCCTAAGTTTTCCTCAATCCGACCCTCTCATCCTGCTCTCCACCAACAGAAGTTGAACTCCCCCACCTTTCCTGTAGCTTTGCTACAAGTGTCCGTGTTAAAACGTGAGAGTGTTGAAATAACCATCTAAAAAGTTTAACCCCTGCATTGCATTTCCGTGTAGAGTTGAATCTCGCCGACGGGACGTACGAGCTTCATCCAGCCCCGGAAGAAGACCCCGCCGAGGAACAGCTGCACCCCTTCGAAGGAGAGCTCGAACCAGCGCAAGACCCCAAGGACCCCCAAGCTTTTTCTGAAGGCAAGCCCCGGTGCATGAACTCCCTATTTTATTTCATGCCACTTATTGATTACTTGATTGCGCATTTACGTTTCGAGGAGTTGTAATGGAACCTTAGATGCATAACTTAGTACCTTGTTTTTGAATACTAGTTTCTAAGGCCGAGTAGTTGCATTGGTTAATAGGTTTCGGTAAAAGTCGAGTGATCTCCTGTCACTCGCGAGTTATAGGAGTTGAATGTTTCAGAGTTGTCACAACTATAAGGACGACGGACGGGGTCAGGCTTGTGTTCGACGCTTGGTGGATTGCCCCGTCTGTCTAAATGAAAATGAACTAAGGTCGAAACGTGTCGGCGTTCGTGATCAAGTGATTGAAAGTACTAATCTCATACCTAGTATGGGATGGGGAAGCCTAGTACCTGATTGAACTGGGGCGTGGCATACCTTTCGGTTGTCCTTGGAATGTCGTTCCCATGGTGCATCATGTGGGTGCAAGTGCGGTCACAGTGCAGCAATAGACCGGGACTGTGGAGCATTGCATCCCAAAGGAAGTTGGCCCTGACACGTGCCTAAGGGATCGATGGGGGACGGCTGACAAATGAAGCGACCCTTCGTGGTGCGCGGATGTCATGAGATTAGGTTTGCCATGCATGGTTAATAAATTCGAATCGATTCGTCTGCCTCTCACAGATTGGGACTACTTGATCGCTATTCTGCACTGAGTAAAGATGGAACATGATGATGATTTAATCCTGATGTTTGTCAAGGAATTGCTTGGAAACCATGTTTGTTTAGTATAAGTTGCTAATCTAGAATGGATAAAGAACATAGAACATGAGCTAAAATGTTGAAAGTAAGGACTAACTTTAGACGCTTTGGCAAGAAAACCCCAGAGCCAGAAAGCCTTGCATGTCTAAGTCTCGGTCGTGTCCTTCCGACGGGTCAGTCTTGCTGAGTACTAGTTGCTCAGCCTTGTTGTGGCTAATCTTTTTCAGGTAATGTCAGTAGCTTGGGTGTTGGTACCACTTGGCCGACCCAGCTTCCGCCAGGCTGGACCGTCGAGTGGGATCCTTCCTCGGATGGCGAAGGAAGGAGTTTTTGATGTCATGATCGGCTCTGTCATGATATCTTGTATCGACGTTTAAGCTTCCGCTAGTTTTAATTTGACCTCGAACCATGCAAAAATTTCGGTTTGAATTTCCAAAAACTCTGATTAATAAATTGTTGAACTATGTTGTCATGATGGAATGTTGTAATCTCTGTGCTACTCACCTTCGCGTGAGCGATGCTTCTCGATCCTGTTTATGTGGTTTATTGGAGGAAATCCGACGGTCGACCAAGTTGACTTGCTTAAAGTGCATAATCGCATGTCAGGCGACTTCAATGCATTTTAGTCAGGTTAATTTGGGCGGTTCCGCCACAATGAATGCATTAGTTTATGCCATCTGCATGTTTTAGCTACTTTTCTCATTTATTCTCTTTGAAGGTGGAGAAGGTATTGTTCCCAGGAAGTCAGACTACCAAAATGTATTGCTTTTTCAGGTAATTATTATATTTTGCCTCAACACGAATCTGGCTAGGAGTTCAATGACGAATCTGTCAATATTATTCGTCATGTGTGGCTGAGGGATTCATGACCAATTAGCCATCATTTTTACTACATTAGTTTCATGATCCCCTTCTTTAGCAGTACGTATTAGATGTATAACTTTAGTTGCTACTACATGGTTAATATTAACACTGACAAGTGCATTATGGACTGCGGACAATTGTATTATCGAGTGCAAACAAGCTTGGTCTAATTCTTTCGCTGTTGTGATCACTGACTAACATACATATGTGTATAGCAATGGTGGCGTGGTAGTGATTTGGCTTCTACCACATGGAAGATGCTGGACAGTAGATAGGCTGATAGGCATGATTTTCAGGACAACTGTGATTGTTGTTATGTGCTCAAGGCAGGGAGATAGTGGAAAGTTTCTGATTGCTGTGTAAACGACCAATTACTGCAAAGGGTTAAAGAAGAGTTACTGAAACTTTCTCTTGGGACTCCCTTGCAAGATACGGTATGCTTTATGTCATTTGGTAATTTTATGCCCGTATCGAGTATGAGGTTCTCATGAATCGAAAAAAAATATTTTTCTGTTATGTATATTTTGTGTATTTGAAGCTATTATTTTGAACTATTCTTTGTATAAGCAGAAAGATACCGGGTTATAGGTTAGACCTTACTAAATTCGAAACGTGTTTGCTAGCTGAAGGACAAAGTGATGCTGAAGTCAATTGCCTTTGTGTTTAGTTTCTGGAGCATAGTGCATACTATATTAGACAAAGTTATTCTTCTCTATGCTACTACGGAAAATATATGAAGATTTGCTTTCAGGTATTCAAATTCTATGTTGCACAATAGGCAATGCATGTATATGTTAGCTCTAACCATTTGCCAGAGAAGATGGCAACCGGTGGTGGAGAGGAGCAGTTGTAGCAAATGAGCCAAAATTTACCTTCTTTGAGCTTAAGTGAAGTCATTAGAGCTTAATGGAACCAATGAACAGCCTTGCACCCAAGTAAAATGACCCCTTTTGCCCCTCACGAGCTAAACATGTGTTTAAGCCATAACTCAATTTTTTTCTTAAGAACTTAAAAATCTGCCTAACTAAGAGTTGTATAACTCACAAATTCTAACAACTTTTGTAATTAGTTTTTTGCTTGAAACTGATCAGAAAAGGGTCAAAATATCGAATTACAAATCTGGGCCGAAAGGTGCAGATCAAATAAAGTCAGAACTTTGGAGCCCTTTTTCTCACATTTTCGAATGTATGCTCATGACAAACCTTTTATGAAAGTTTTAGTGCTACGAGTCCTTAACAACTTTGATTTTTGAGCATAGGCCAAAATCTGCACAGAAGGTTTTCAAAAATGAGGTCAAACGCAGCTAAAATGGTCAACACTGTCAAAAATGGCTGAAGTGTTCAAGTCTGAAAGTTTCGGATTTTGCCAAACTTTGAAGCGTTTTATCTTCAATTCAGCTTCAAAATTGAAATCAAGACAATTACAATAATTGAACTTAGATCCTAGGCCTACAACTTTTGTAAAGGGAGTAGGGGTTGTGCAGTTCAAAAATCTGGAGAAGATCGCGCTCGAAGATTGCCCTATCGTCCGATCCCGCAAATCCCGCACCAGAGCTCACGCCGAGCACGCGTGCGCCGCGCTCCCCTCGCCGGCCGCCCCGTGGAACGTGCTCCTCGTCGCTGCCCCGTCGAGTCGCCCCCTGTCGCTGCTCTATCCGGACGCGCCCTGCGACGCTCTGGCACGCCACCGCCGCCATGCCCGCCAACGCACGCCCGAGACAAGACGCAACAGCTCCTCGGCCTGACCTGCAGCGCCCTGATGGAGCCGTTCACCCATGCACGCCTGCTTCGCCTGCAGCGCCCGCCTACAAGTGCACCCGCCAAGTCACCTCCCATGTCCGCCAATGGCGCCCGCCGTGGACGATCCACCCCGCAGCAGCGTACTAGCGCCCCATCCTCCAAACCACCCTCCTCAAGTCTCCTCACCCCCAAGCCGCCCCGCTGCCCTCCCCCTACCGCCGCTGGCCCAATCCCGAAGGCCGGCCAAGCCTGTCTATTTTGTTGTGCTGTGCGTTCTGTTCCAGAGGAAGAAGAAGGCCAGGGGTCTAGTTGCGAGTGGAAAAGAAAGTCAGGGGATTATGGGGAAAAGTCGTGGGATTTATGTTTGAGGTGGGTTTTTGTCCAGGGCTGTAGGCGCAAGATCCAGGGGCCTCTACGCATTTAACCCATAGACTGGAGGGCTAGATTGGAAGATTGCCTCGGTTTTCTTTTTTTTTCCTAGATCTAAAAAGGCTGAAAGTTTAAAAAGGCATAGAAAAGTGTAGAAAAATGCTAAAAATGCAAGATAAATTTTGTTAGACTCAATATTCTGTGTAGTTTCATATAAAAATAAGTTTACACATGTCTCTGTTAGAATTAATGTTATATGATTTAATCCTTCTTTAAGCTAGTTTAAATCATAGCAAATCACAGAAAAATGCTAAAAAGGTAAATCCAACTCTCAAGTGTTTGTTTCAGAGAATAAAATCTTAGAAAAATGGTTTAGAGCGTAGCTTAGACATTTAAGTTACTGTTTTAGTTTATTAATTGAAATCTACGGGTAGATTTTTCTTTTTGCATAATGATAAATCCAGAGATGATAAAAATATGAAACCACTTGGAATAATTCAGGAAAGAGGTGTAGTTCACAGGAAAATTATGAGACTTGGTTTGAAAGTTAATGAAAACCTCTTTCCTTTTTAGAGAAAGATAAAAAGGAATAATATATGAAATGCCTTTCAGACTCTTGGTTTTGCATGTTGAATCATTTGTTACTTGTTATTAATTGCTTGGAAAACTATGCTTGTTTAGTATAGTTGCTAACTTAGAATGATAAACAACAGTAGAACTGGTGGCTAAAATGTTGAAAGTAAGGACCTACACTAGTCGCTTTTGGCAAAACAAAACCCAGAGCCAAAAAGCTTACATGTCTAGGTGTTAGTGGATTAGTACCACAGGTCGGTTAAGTCTTGTTGAGCATAGTTGCTCAGCCTTGTTTGTGGCACCTCTTTTCAGGTGAGGATGATGTTTCTGAGTTCGCTGCTAGTTCTGCTTGGTCTACCCAGCTCCCTCCGGGTTGGACGGTCGAGTGGGATCCCTCCTCGGACGGCGAGGACAGGGGTCAGTGATGTCATGATCGGCTTCTTCATGATATCGTGCATCGACGTTTAGTTTCCGTGCGTTTTATTTCCGCTGCTTGAACACTCTACAAACTATGTTTGAATTTCTGAACTTTATGTTGTAATAAATCGATGCACTTTGTTTAATCTGGGTTAATCTCTGTAACCACTCACCATCGTGTGAGTTTTGCTTTCTCGATCCTGCGTTACGTGGTTTTATCGGAGGAAATCCGACGGACGACCAAGTTGACTTGTTTAAAGTACATGATCGCGTTTAGGCGACTTAAGTGTGCTTTAGCCAAGTTAATTTAAGCGGTTCCGCCACAGCAGGGCGGCCCAGTTGGAGGCGAGGCAGTGGTGATGGCAGGACAGAGTATGATTATGTAGTCAATGGGGGATCTTGTAGAAAAATGAGGGGTCCAATAACAGAGGAGATTAGCATACATAGTGTTTAAGCAGTCAAATTAGCTATTCCTTCAACAAATTTTGGAGGTTAGGGGGGCTATGGCCCACCTTGGCCACAATGAAGCTCCGTCACTGGATGTAGTAGAGAGTTGATGAGTTGATTCTTTGATAACATGACCGAACGAATGAGTTGTCCCTTGAACTTGGTTGGTTTTGCTCATCAGAGCTCATTTGTCCTGCAACCGTGACATACTCAGGTAGCTGCTTGTGTATACTGTGTTTTGTGTTCATCACACAATAATGTAAGATGTTTGTGGTATTGTTTTCTATACCATGGACTTAACCAGGCTGCCCGAAGGCTGAAACAAAGAAAAGTGAGAATATTTTTTAAAAAATTGTGAACATGATGCATGAAAGACTATAATTGTGGACAATGAAATTAAAATACTATCTTCTTTGTGAGCATGGTGTTAGGGATCATCAGTGTAATATAATCTATGATAGTTTCGTGCTTATAGATGTGAGCCCGTAGCAACGCACGGGCACGATCCTAGTAAGACTTAAGAGTGCACATTTTATCTTTTTTCAACGAGCTTGTTAGAGGTACCATCTGAGCTAAAAATATGAAAAAAATCACATGACAACATGTTCCCAAACTTTGTAATGTACGCAGTTGCAACAAACCAAATCCATGTTAGCAACATCCAAATCAAAGCATTGCAACATCCAACATTGAGGTCAAGGGCTTGTTTGCACCACCAGTGACCTCGCTCGGAGGAGGTCCTCATGTGACGGGTCGCGCCACCAACGACCTTGTGAAAAGAAGGGCAAGAATGACGAGTGGGAGTTGGCACTCGATTTTGTAGCCTTTGGGGTTTGGGAATGTGTAACACCTAGAATGAGCAAAGGATAAAATACGCTTTGTATGTTGAAATATGTAAAGTTGATGAATAAAAGTTGACTTTTAGATCCGTCACTCGGATGGACGAATAAGACCATGGTTGTGTGCAGTTCATCGAATCCATTCCGTTTGATCACTCATATATCTCGTTTGGAGTTCCAACCATGAATTATGGATGGTTCATTATTTTACTCATGACTGCTACTACAGTGCTCGCGAGGCTACAGCAGCTGAACCAACTCCTATCAGGTTTTGTGACCGAGTCTTGTTCTAGTTTTTTATCTTTCATGTTTTTGCCTGGCCAGCCCACCTCTCTTTTCTAAGCCCTACACCCCTACATCTCCTACCCTTGTGCCGCCACTCCCCTTGCTCCATCGTTGCTGTTCCTCTCCAAAAATTGGTTGGACTTCCTTTCCTGTCTCTGTTTTCCCCTGATTGAGTTTTCCTTTCCTTGCTGTTCACGGTGGTGCTACAACATGGGTTGCAATTTAGGTGCAATCGACGGGGATGCCGTGACGTTCATCACTAGGGAGAGGAAAATGACTAGGATTTAGCATTGGGATTGCCGCCGTCACCATTGCCCTTGCTGTTTTTCAGATATGCCTATTTTAATAGGACTATTCTGCAGTTGTTGTCAGATTTTGAACACATTCTTCTAAAGATACATCCCATCAATGGCATGGCGCATCGTCAGCTCTCGCCAGTATGGCAAATACTTAAAGAAGATGTCTATCTTCTTAAATAGCATGTATGTGATGTATGTAGTTTTAGCCTTCTTTCTTCCCCTTTTTGAATTATCAACACCACCTAATGACTTCTTACCAAGTTTGAACTAGACCTTCTCGCACATTTCAAATACTATTTTAGCCGTAGCCAGTTTTGGAGCAAAAATCATTCTCATTGGTGCCATCAAAAAAGTCCTTCATCTTGCGGTATTTATGCATCTTCAATAAGAAGCGCCTGTGCCGCATGAACATTGTCTTCATATATCCCTTAAGGTACACATATGGTGTTCCATCCAAGCAAGCTATGCATCCTATCTTACCTTTTACCTAACCTATCAGGGCAAATTGGGTAGGATAATCATTGATGGTAACAAAGATAATAGCCCTTAGTGTGAAGTGCTCATGTCTGTACTCATCCCACATATAAACCCCATCTTTCCAAAGCTTCTACATATCTTCCATCAATGGCTTAAGGAAAACATCTGTGTCAATGCCAGGTTGTTTCGGGCCTTGTATGAGAATGGTTAGCAAAAGGAATTTTCTCTTGTGATATAGCCATAGGGTAAGGTTGCATATGGTCATCAGCACTGGTCATGTGCTGTGCGTGCTACTTCTTTCACCAAACAGATTCATGCCGTTTGTACTCAACGCGAACCATACATTCCTTTTTTTCATCTGAAAACTCTGGATCATTGGCATCGAAGGTCCTCCACAGCCGAGCATCAGAAGGATGTCGAAACTTTCTGACATCCTTTATTGGGTGATCAGCATGTCAAGTCATAATTTCAGCGGTCTTTGGGTTTTAGAACAAACGTTTCAGGTGGTCCACCATCGGCAAGTACCACATCACCAAGGTAGGGACTCTGCGCGGAGTTGTCGTTTTAGTACCTATACAGGACTCGTCCTCCACTTGAGCACCAGAACTGTCCTTTGCAACCTTCTTCCTCTTATTTCCGATGGAGGATCTAGCATGATCCTCACAGAAATCGGCATTACTTTTGTAATGGCTAGCATCACAATTGGCACACTTTTGCAATGCCGCATACTCACCGTAGTACAATATGCAGTGGTTCTTGCACGCGTGTATTCTTTGCACACACATCTTCAATGGATTGATAATCTTCTTTGCTTCATATGTGTTTTTTGGCACATAGCTAGGCTTGGAGAGCAAATTGCCTAGCAGAGTAAGAAGATCGTTGAAACTATTGTCTGACTAGCCAAATTTAGCATTCAGGATCAGAAGATGAAGGGTGAAATGCAACACTATGCACTCCTTCCCACATCTCACATACATACAATCATTTTTTGCCTTCTTGAGTACCTCAAAATTCTCTAACCCTTTAGCACTCCCTAGCAACACTTCTGCTTCAATGTGGCGCAACATGTCCTCCATATCAACATCACATCCCTCGTCCACCTGTGGTTCCACATGCGCATCTATTTGATCACCATTTTGATCTCCATGGTCATAATTATCATCCATCATAATATGATCATTTTCGTTTGCATCATCACCACCCACTTCATCACAGCCGGTATCGATATCTATGTTGTTGAAAATACCTCCTACCTCACCATGGTGGGACCAAATGGTATATCCATCCACAAAACCTTGCTTTATCAAATGCCTCATGATGACATTAGTATCCTCCCATGCAATATTGTTGCTATAGTCAAAACACGGACAACGTATTTACTTTGTCTTGCAAATGCGAGCATGCTTCTTCGCAGCCTCCACAAACTTTGATACCTCTAACATGAAAGTATGCGAATGTCTCTGTATGCCATACATCCATGCTCTATGATCCAACTTTAACGACCTATGGCAACAATTCTATGTTATATTAACTAATTTAATGAGCTATGGTTCGCAATTCTATAAACTAAATTAAATTATGGATGTAGTAACTAATAAGTAAGAAGAAATATAATAAAAAATAATTCTATATTACTCTAAATGAAACTCAATTAAACCATGGATATAATAATTAATAAGAAGAAGGAAAACAAATCAAACTCAATTACATATTAATTCAATCAACTTCATTAATTAAAACTATGGATGTGGTAACTAAGAAGTAGGAAGAAATATAATCAAAACCAATTCTATATTACCCTAAATAAAACTCAATTAACCATGGATGTAATTATTAATAAGAAGAAGGAAAAAAATCAAACTCAATTATATATTAATTCAATCAACTTCATTAATTAAAACTATGGATGTAATAATTAATAAGTAGGAAAAATATAATCAAATTCAATTCTATATTACATTAAAATGACAAACATAGCATTGCAATGGTTATAATATGACCATAGAATTTTATTTACAAAAATAATCCATCTCTAGTTATTTTCTCTCTCTTCCCTCCTCTCTCTTCTAGGTCTAGATCTAAATCTAGATGACAACCAAATGAAGCTAGAAATTACGGATAGAAGTTGAAAAAGAAGGTTGGAATGGCACAAACTCACCTTATATAGCCACCTCCTCCAAAGAAATCAAGAGCAAAACCTTCCCCCTTAGATTCGGTGTATTTGGAGCTCTTCCCGAGCTCTTCTTGAGCAAGCTCCAAACGGAAGGCTGGCTGGGGAAGAAGATGTCCACGGCCTTATCTTGGCGAGGTCTATGCTAACGGGTGACATAAGCCAATTGGCAGCACAGATGGGGTGCATCTGTGCTGGCAAGTGCTTAGGTCGCCCACCAGAACAGAGGCTCCTTTGTTGGCAGGCGACATAAGCCAACCGCCAGCACAAATGGGTGCATCTATGCTGGCGGGTGCTTGGGTCGCCCGCCAGCACAGTGGCTTCTGTGCTGGCGGGTGCTCCCGCCGCCGGCCCAAGGAAGCTTTTTACTAGCGGGTGCTAATCACGCCCGCTAGCATGCTGAATTCCCTGTGCCAGCAAAAATCAAATCTGGCATATAGTAATGTGCTATATATATATTGTTGGAAAATGGCACATGGAGAGGCCATTTAATGCAATCTCAAAGTAAGAGTGCAGTGGCATTCAATAGTCCCATACTGCTTGTTTGAGTTGATGTAAGCCAACTTAAATAGTAGAGCTCTCTCAATTCTCTGAATGCGTCATGGAAGGAGACAATGGGGCTTGGGTTACACAATGCACGCGCGCATGCGTTTGCATTCCTTTTCATGTAACCAACCGCGTGACATATGACTTGCAAGCAGCCAAGCCAAGTTGATGTAACATTTTTGCCGGTTGCTTGTAATCTTTTGACAACAGTCATTAGAGGTGATAAGCACATAGTCAATTAACAGGGTGGTTACTACTGCCAATTAGTGGGCCGATTTTATAGCAGAAACGATCAGCAGAGGGCTATCGTCTTCTCTATAAGGAGTTCTGGAGACATCCAGGAACACATACGAAAGAGACCCACGAATTCCTTCTCTTCTTTCTTTTTCATCTAGTGAAGTGTGCTATGGTACTGAGCTGTTGGATCTCGCTAGCTCTTCTCCTTGGCGTGCACGAGGAGAAGGGTGAGCGGTATCTTCGAGCCGTTGCCGTCAGGAAGCTTGCATGAGGGGCGGCAATAAGGTTTCTGGGCAGCGCTTGCCTTCATCAACGATCTACAATGCACCATGTAACCCTGCATCCGAGTCTACACGAGGGCTGAGCGTTTGATATGTAAGTCCATAGATTGGATCTGTTGTGGTTTGCCATCATGTGCAGGAAGGTTACGATGCTTAGAAGTTTTGGTTACATATGCCTTCTATGTGTTGTTTTTATACACCGTTTATATGAGTTTGTTACGGTCAAACTGTCTGCAACTAGAATTGAGTTACATAGAAAGTAGCACTGAGTTACGTAATATGCCTCATGTTTATTTCTGGTAGAATTAAATGCATATTTCCAACATATATTTCCATAGAAATATTGATAAAGGTAGATGTGGGACTAAGGCCGTGCTGTGCCTCTCGTGCCTCGTGCTACTTCGTGCCTAGATTTTAAGTTACACGGCATGATACGTGCCGTGCGGTGCCTGCACTGTCCAAAATTTATCTTGCCATTCCGTGCTTTGGGTTGTGCAAAATATCACGCTTCGGGTGATTCATAAATAGCACAGCCCAAATTCCAATTTTAAATGAAAGTAGCGTATCGTATAGACTCCTGTTCGACATCGAGACTATATACTGGTAATTAGTAATTCGTTCTCACTTTAATATGAAAACTTTAGACGATTAACCTCTGCACCTATTCCTTCCTCAAAAGTTGACATTACGTGCCAAGCTGTACGCTCCAATTTGGCTGATTAAACATCAACACAGAGTACTGGACTGGACACAACCAATATACTAAGCTTGATAGTGCCACTTGAACTTCATCACGGTATCCTATAATCATATACAATGGCATCGTCGATGTCCTCCAAAGTCAATACACAGTTATCTCCAGGCTCCAGCTGCATGGCAGCCCATTAAAAGCACCAATTGGCCCCGGCAAACTCTCACCAACTTTGCATTCTACTTCCACCAATGGCGGAAATGGGATTCGAACGAAGCTGGTACTCCTTCGTCCTCCTCGCTTCCCTTGTATTGGCAACGGCTGAACTGGCCACGGCGCAGACCAGCCCTAACAGGACGGTGGTCGAGGAGGTCACCGGCTGGCTCCGGATCTACTCCGACGGCACCGTCGAGCGGCTGACCCCGCCGGGAGCCGAGGCTTTCACCGCCATCGTCCCACCCTACAAGAACCCTCGCGGCGGCGTGACCGTCCACGACATTACCACCGACCGCGGCATCGACGTCCGCCTCTACCTCCCGGCGGCCGCAGCTGCCAAGGCGCCGCACCGTCGGCGCCGCCCTGTCCTCCTCCACCTCCACGGCGGCGGCTTCTGCGTCACCCGGCCCTCGTGGGCGATCTACCACAACTTCTACGCCCCGCTCGCCGCCGAGCTCGACGTCGCCGGCATCGTCTCCGTCTACCTCCCCCTCGCGCCCGAGCACCGCCTCCCCGCCGCCATCGACGCCGGCCACGCCGCGCTCCTCTGGTTCCGTGACGTCGCGCGCAGCCGGAACGTCTACGGCGCTGCACACTCCGCCCTTGTCAGACATTTCCGTCGTACCGCTGACTTCTCCCGTGTTTTCCTCATCGGCGACAGCTCCGGCGGTAACCTCGTGCACCTCGTGGCAGCCCGCGCCGGCGAGGACAAGCCGGGAGTTCTCCACCCGGTGAGGCTCGCCGGCGGCGTGCTGCTCCACCCGGGCTTCGCCAGGGAACAGAAGAGCCGGTCGGAACTCGAGAACCCACCGAGCATGTTCCTGGCGCCAGAGATGATCGAGAAGCTCCTCGCGCTTGGGTTGCCCATGGGCGTCAACAGGGACAGCCCCTACACGTCGCCGGAGTTGGCGACGAAGGCCGTGGCGCATGTACGGATGCCGCCGTTGCTGCTGATGGCTGCGGAGAAGGACTTGCTCCATGATCCGCAGGTGGATTACGGGAAGGCCATGGAGCACGCGGGGAAGAAGGTGACGACGGTGGTCAGTCGAGGGGACGTCGCGCACGTCTTCTACCTCAACTTCTTCGCCGTGAAGACCGACCAGCTCACGGCGAATAGGACGAAGGAGCTCGTTCATACCATCAAGTGCTTCATCGACCAGCACTGATCCGTTCAATTGGCACTCGTGTTCGGATCATCATTCCAGTTTGTTCATCGCCTTTCTGTCTACACGTCAATGTTTGTGTTGACGGTCTTGTGCTTTGCAGCTTCATTACATCGGCATAATTGTTGAGTTGTTACTCGTCATTGTTCTACTGTATGATCATTTCTAAGCAATTACATCTATGCTGCTATGTGCTATCCAAAGTTTTAATCTGGGCGCAGCGTCAATTCCCCAGTTCACATATAGAATACTTCCAATGACTATTTTGCAAACTTGATTAGGGACATAGCTTTCACCGAAGATGGTGGCCGCCTTAGAAGAAACGTCGTCGGCAACAAACCGGTCCGTGGAGGCGAGTTTGAAGGGGAAGAAGCTTCAGGCCAACCTTAACTTGCTCTTCGGCTTCTGCCACTAAGTCAGGGCCATAGATTTGTCTTTCTCCTGGTTGGGACCAGTTCAAGGGTGTCCTGCATCTCCGGCCATACAGGGCTTCGAACGGTGCCATCTTCAAACTGGCCTGGTAGCTGTTATTGTAGGAGAATTCTGCTAAGGGCAGACACTTGTCCCAATTCTTGTCATAGTGGATAACACAAGCTCTTAACATGTCTTCCAGGATCTGGTTGACTCTCTCGGTTTGGCCATCGGTTTGAGGATGATAGGTTGAGCTTCGGATGAGCTTGGTACCCATGGATGCCTGTAGTTTCTCCCAAAAACGTGCCACAAACTGAACTCCTCGATCAGAGACGATGGTCTTGGGTACACCATGTAGGGAAACTATGCGGTCGAGGTACAACTCTGCATACTGCTTGACTGTGTAGGTGGTACGAACAGGAAGGAAGTGGGCAGTCTTGGTCAGACGGTCCACTATAACCCAGATGGAATCATACCATTGTGATGTAAGGGGCAATCCAACTATGAAATCCATGCTGATGTCTTCCCATTTCCAAGAGGGAATAGGTAGCGGTTGCAGGGTACCTGCTACCTTTAAATGACTGGCTTTGACACATTGACAGGTGTCACATTCTGAAACATACCGAGCTATCTCTGGTTTCATTCCACTCCACCAAAAGGTTTGACGGAGATCATGGTACATCTTATTGCTGCTAGGATGGATTGAGAACTTGGAGAGATGAGCTTCATCTAGGATTTGCTTTCTCAGCTCGGGGTCGGTGGGTACAACTAGTCGGTTTCCATAATGCACACCTCCAGTTTTGTCCTGCCGGAATTGCTTATATCCTTCATCCTTTACTGAGATCTTCCTGATGATCCGTTTTATTTCTTCGTCCTTTACATGTGCTGACTGGATTTGGTCTTCCAAAACTGAGTCAAGGATGATGTGACCAAGGGTTCCATGAGGAATAAGCTCCAGATTGAGTTTTTCCATCTCGCGACACAGAGTCTTGGTGAAGGCTGCTGACAACAAGTAGTTGCAATGGTGTTTGCGACTGAGGGCATCGGCTACCACATTGGGTTTGCCGGGATGATAGTGAACTTCCAATTCATAGTCCTTTATCAACTCCAGCCATCTTCTCTGGCGCATGTTGAGGTCGGCTTGAGTGAAGATGTACTTGAGGCTCTTGTGGTCGGTGTAGATGTTGCAGTGAGCTCCCATTAGGTAGTGTCTCCATATCTACAAGGCATGTATCACTGCTGCCAACTCAAGGTCATGGGTTGGGTAGCTTAGCTCATGAGGTCGTAACGCCCGTGAGGCATAGGCAATGACTCGATTGTCTTGCATAAGAACACATCCGAGTCCAGTGCCAGAGGCGTCACAGTATACGTCATACGGCCTAGAGGGATCGGGCTGAGCCAAAACTGGGGCTGTGGTCAGCAAGTGCTTCAGGGTCTTGAATGCCTCTTCACACTTGGTGTCCCACACAAATTTGACCTCTTTCTTCAACAACTCGGTCATTGGCTTAGCTATCTTGGAGAAATCCGGTATGAAACGCCGATAGTAACCTGCCAGTCCAAGGAAACTTCTGATCTGGTGTACTGAGGCAGGAGGCTTCCATTCCATGACTTCCTGCACCTTACTGAGATCCACGGCGATACCATCCTTGGAGATAGTGTGTCCCAAAAACTTAACATTATCAAACCAGAACTCACACTTGGAGAACTTGGCATAAAGCTGGTGATCTCTTAGCCGTTGGAGAACTACACGAAGATGGTCGGCATGCTCTTCTTCGTTCTTCGAGTACACTAGGATATCATCAATGAACACCACTACAAACTTGTCCAGCTCGGGCATGAACACCGAGTTCATGAGGTACATGAAATAGGCGGGTGCATTGGTGAGTCCAAAGGACATGACTAGGTACTCGTACAGTCCATATCTGGTAGAGAATGCTGTCTTGGGTATGTCGCAGGGTCGAATCTTTATTTGGTGATAACCAGAACGAAGATCGATCTTAGAGAACACTTTTGCTCCGGCTAACTGATCGAACAAGATATCAATGCGGGGCAGTGGGTACTTGTTCTTGACTGTCACAGCATTGAGGGGTCGGTAATCCACACACATACGCAGACTGTCATCCTTCTTCTTCACGAACAGGGCTGGGCAACCCCAAGATGATGTACTGGGTCGGATGAAGCCTTTTTCTAACAGGTCATGCAACTGGGTCTTCAACTCGGCTAACTCAGCGGGTGGCATCCGATAGGGTCTCTTAGATATTGGGGCTGTGCCAGGGATCAACTCTATGGAAAACTCCACTTCTCTATCAGGTGGCATACCCGGCAAGTCTTCCGGAAACACGTCAGGGTACTCATAGATAACAGGGAGGTCTTTTAGACGGACTCCCGATAGAGGGTAGGCACAAGGAAGTGCAAACTCAGGATGGGTCAAGGATATGGTAGAACTGCCATGGGAGGGTGAGCTGATGTAGAGGGATCGGGCTGATGTATCTAGAACCACCTGATGTCGGGCCATCCAATCCATACCAAGGATGACATCTATGCCTTCTAGGTCAAGGATGATAAGGTTTTCCTTGAAGAGGGTGGGGCCTAGCTGGAGAGGTACAAGAATAACGATCTGATCCGACGTTATCCTTCCTCCAGGAGTGGCGATCACATAGGGTTCCTTAGTGTGATCGACATCTAGCCCACATCTTTCCCTAGCCTTACTCCTGATAAAGCTATGAGAGGCTCCCGAATCAAACAACACAACAACAACTTGATTTAAAACAAGGAAAGTACCCGTCATTACTGGCGCACCTTCGGGGAGCTCGGTCAAGCTGGTGTAGTTGAGTCGGCCTTGTCGAACTTGCACCTTGGGCCTTCTTCCTTTGGCTGCCATGGGGTTTGGACCTTGCTGTTGATTCTTGTTTCTGAGGCAGTCCTTTGCAAAATGTCCTTCGTTGCCGCAAGTAAAACAACGGTTACTGGCTGCCGGGCGGGGTGGCGTTGGCAGGGCCGACCGGGGCACTTGCGGTTGGAAGCCTGGAAAACGAGGCGTTGTTATTGGCGGGGGTCGGGCGATCCATTTCCCTGACTGTTGGGGTCGGCCAGGGGCTTGTGGAGGAACCATCTGGAACCTTCGAGTCGGCGGACTCGGAAATGCCACAGAGGCTTTCCTCTTCTAGTCAGCCTTGAGGGCTTGCATGCAGTCCTCCTGAGAGATGGCCAGGTTGACCAACTCATTGTAGGTGTCCACCTTGATGGGGTTCAACCTTTCCCTGAGCTCCAAGCTCAGTCCTCGGCGGAATCTGTCCTGCTTCTTCTCGTCTGTGTCCGCATGATAGCTGGCATACCGGCACAGGTCATTGAAGGCTTGAGCGTAATGCAGCACATCTCGGGTTCCTTGGGTGAGGGCCAAAAACTCGTTGAGCTTGCACTCCAAGAGACCTTCTGGAATGTGATGCGCCTTGAACGCCGTCTTGAACTCATTCCAACTGACCACGTGGCCAGCCGGCAGCATGGCATGGTAGTGATCCCACCAAAGCCGTGCGGAGCCACGCAGCTGTTGGGCTGCAAACCGAGCCTTGTTGTTGTCGGGGCATGGAGCGGTGAGAAGCTCGAACTTGGATTCGATCGTGCGAACCGAGGCGTCAGCATCGAGCGGTTCTTGTGTCTTTTGGAACAAAGGGGGCTGCGTCCCCAGAAAATCCTCATACCGAGCGATATGCGGCTGCTGTTGAGCTCTTCCACCATGTGGCTGTTGCTATTGCCCTTGTACCAGATGCCTTAGCAGCTCAGTTTGAGTTGCTAAGATCGCCTCCAGTGGCGATGAGGGCGGGGGTGGGGGAAGATCCTGTCGCTGATCGCTACTGCCGGGCACAGAACCAAACCTGGTGCGGTGCGCCATCTGCAAGAGTTAACGCTCCATCAATTTCATAATCTTAGATGTATTCCAACAAATAGAACGTGTAAATTAAATCCTTCAATGCGACTCTTGCCAATGGTGCAACACACGTCCTCATAGGGAAAACACACTTTTATCACTCTCCGGTGAGACAACATCGATCTTGACCTGGTACTCAACTTCAGGCAAAACAGGTCATATACAGACTCCTATGATCCAACTCAAGCCAAGGGGTCGGGCAACGGCCCATACTTAAAAAGGGTCGGACGGGGAGGAAACTACCTCAAGGGTCGGCGCACTCTGTCTCGCAAACTGGGGTCGGCCAACTGAACAGGCTCCCCGAAAACAGCATATGGCGCAACTCACATAACCTAGCATCCACACCATACAAGATGAAAAAGCCAGGCACCAGCATTAACTTTATATACAAGGATATTCCAATCACGGGGAGTACTCAACTCTAGGCTAACCTATTACAACCTTTCCAAAAATTAGGCTGCCGATGAGTACAACAAAAGAAAGATCCCCTGAGAACCCGCAATCTACCAATGGACACTATGAGGAGGAGAAGACGCGCCATCTTCCTCAATATCCATGCTGGACGCTCCTTCGTCTTCCTCAGGGTCCTCCTGAGCTTCGAGCTGCATGTTGAGGGCATGCATATCATCGAGCTCAGCTTGATGCTCCTCCAAATGGGCATTGGCAACTGCCAACTCCATTTTCACCTCCATCTTCTCTTCCGATAGCTCTATCATGCCGTCCACGAGGTCGGCTACTTCTCCTTCAAGCTCGGAGATCCGATCTTGCATGTCATGGATCTGGATACCCCGTTGAATAAGCTGGTAGGTTTGGCCTACCATATCTCTCCGTGCCGCTTGGAGGTACCCGTGAACATCTGCTGCTGTCCGGGCGAAGAGGATCATGGCTCTCCCTTGAAGCTCTATCAGCCGGTAAAGAGCTGCCATGCACCGGATATTGGTGGAGATGGTGACCATGGCGCAGGTGGTGGCTAGCACTTCAATGTTCCCGACGCGGTCAAGCCATGCCGGGTCCAGCCGGTTCCTGACGGGGAAGAGGCCGATCGGGTCGAGCGTGATCTCCACGGGATGCAGCTGATAGAACTGGGTGAGCAACTGGAGGGCGGCAGACTCCCATGTATCCTCAGGAGCGAGGCCATAGGCTATTATGCCGAAAGAGGGTCAGTCGGGCCGTGCAGGGGGTGGAGGTACCAACGCCTGCACTTGGCACGTCTGGATGCCCTGCTCCAGATATAACCGTCTGGCATACAAGGGTGGGGACTGGTACCCAAACCACTTCAACGTATCCCACAGAATCGCAGGGAATCCCTCGAAATGTAGACACGTCGATTGGAAGGTACCGTTCGCTCCAAAAAGAACATGTCCGGGAACAGCCATCTGGAACCAAGAACCAAAACCACGTGAGATAAACTCCAAGGGTCAGGGGTCGGATAGAGAAGCATTCAGTTTTAACCGAGAGCAACTAAAAGAAACTAGAAATCCTTAGATCCAAAAGAACTCTTCCGAACAAGGTTGCTGTTGAGAAGGAAACCTTACAACTTTTTAGGTATGACACATGCACGGCCTACCTTACACTTAACCAAAAACAACTACCCGAACTCGGGTCTTACGCGGTCAGTGCCGGTGACAGGGCAACAATTACGTCTCTCCCTATAATAACTAGCCGGTTCTACAACGTGTCTTAAACGAACGCGGTTAGCGTACCTGCAGAAAAACACCACACACGAACCTTTCGTGCCAGCACTCACGAAAGCGTTCCCAAACATTACCGCTCACTATAGGAACAGCACCCATGCGTTTTAGGCTGCATGGACAGCACTCAACCGTGGAAATAGGTTCCCTTTGAATGGAACCATATAACCCTTCACATACTCGTGATGCGGAATCGGCACACGTATGACAAACGTGGCGAACCAACCGTGCTGATAGGTTCGTTGGAATCGAACCGTACCAACCTTCGTATGGAGCACATACGGAACCTGCGCACGTGTGATAGACGTGGGCGAAAACAACCGCGAAGATAGGGTCCTTTGAATGGAACTCCCTATCAACCCTCGCATGCTCGCGATGCGGAACTCGGCACACGTATGACAGACGTGGCGAAGTGCTGGAAGGGTTAGCAAAATAACCAAGTAATTATTAGTCACCTAAAACAACCCCAAAATCCCCTAGGGCCTCTCGCACTAAAGTCATCCTTAACGGTCGTACGAGAATTTTCAAAAGTTTCTTGCAACTTTTATCCTTTCAAATAAGTGTTTAGGGCTTGTTGTGTTCTCTGTATTGCTAAACACGGCTCTGATACCAGCTGTGGCGGATCCACCTCGAATTCGCTTGATTAGACAGGGTTAAGTCGCCTAACATGCGACACTCCTGCCGAAACCAAGTTAACACGAAGTGCCGTCGGATTTCATCCGATTTAACCACTTAAACAGGATCGAGTTTAGCAACCCACACGAAGGTGAGTGGTTCCAGAGAATACAACGAGTCCACTGAGTTAAACAAGTTACCCATTTAGTTCGGCCATAAAATCCAACATCAGAGTTTTACAAGATTCAAAAAGAAACGACGGGGGTAAACACTAGCGGAAGACTTCGTCGGGGTCGGATGTCCTGGTGAGGCCAACCGGAACATCACTGAGTCCTCTCCTCCCCGTCCGAGGAGGGATCCCACTCGACCGTCCAGCCCGGCGGGAGCTGGGGAGGCCAAGCGCCAGCAAAAGAGGGGTCGGGAGCAGCAACTTCACCTGAAAAATAGGAGCCACAACAAGGCTGAGCTACTAAGCTCAACAAGACTTAACCGATAGGAGTCAGCTACTCCTCACCTCTAGACATGCAAGGCTTTTGGCTGAGGGGTTTGTTTGCCAAAGCACTAAGAAAACCCTATTTTCAAGTTTTAGCTCCGGTTCTAAGTTTATTAGCCGGTCTAGGTTTTTGCAACCTACTCTAAGCAATCATAGAGCCAAACAAGGTGTGTAGATATAACAACAAACATTGCCATCATCAGATTCCTCATTTACTCAGGGTGACATAGCGATCAAGCAATCTCAAACTATGAGAGGCAGACGAATCAATTCGAGTTCTTTAACCATGCATGGTGAACCTAGCCTCACGACATCCGCGCACCCGGAGGTCACTTCCTGTGTCGGCCTTCCCCATCAATCCCCTAACCCGTGTCGGGCCCATTTCCTTTGGTGCAAGGTTCCACAGACCCGGCCTCTGCCGTCCTGTGACCGCGCTTGCCACCACGTGCGACAACCAGCAGGGGAAACTCCGTTCCAAGAACAATGGGGCGACCGCTCACGTCTAGGTTCAATCAGGTACTAGGCTTCCTCATCCCATACTAAGTATGAGGCTAGTACTTTCAAACACTTGATCACGAACACCACCACTGTCAGGCCTTAGCAAGATTTAATAGACAGACGGGGCGACCATCCGTCCACCAAAGAGTTGCCAAAACCCTGCCCCGTCTATCGTCCTTATAGTTGTAACAGGAGAGTAAACAAGCAACTCCTACAACTCGCGAGTGACAGGAAATCACTCGGCTTTTACCGTCTCCTAGTTAAGCAATGCATCTACTCGGTCCAATAGCTAGTGCTCAGATCATAGGGTAACTGAGTCATGCATTTAGGGTTTCAAACAACTCCTATACGTAAATGCACAATCATGTTACAGAAGGCATGCGCAAGTCTGGTAAAACACATAGGACTTTCATGCAACCGGGGCTTGCCTTCAAGCAAAGAGGAAGGAAACTCCTCGACTTCTGGGGCGACTTCGGCTTCCGCGGGCAGGAACTCAGCTACAGCTTCCGCTTCTGGCGCCGGGTGAAGCTCGTAGAAGCCGTCGGCGAGGTGCAGCTCTACACGAATGCAATGCAGGAGTTAGCATAGACAGTTATTTCAACAGCAACACTGGCTCGCCTGAGCCCAGAAACTTGCGACAAAGAGCAGGAGGGTGGGGAGGTTCAAGAGAGCTGGTGAAGATCAAGGGGTAAGGGTCAAAAAGGAACTTATGATCCGATCCTTGAACTAGAGGATGTGGGAAAACTAGGGATCCTCAGACGCAAACGCTGAAGGGTTCCTAAGTTTTACACATACACCCTCGGGTTGAAGAAAAAGATCACAGCCGAGCCCTCGGGCGAGGCGGATAAGGGTCGGCGGAACAGATAGGGTCGGGTGAGACGGAACCGGGGTCGGGCGGATAGGAGGGGTCGGGCGAGGCGGACTAGGGTCGGCAACTCACCTTCTTCCTGAAAGGAAAGCTTGGGGGTCGGGAAGAAGCAGACTTGTGCGGAGGAACTAAAGCTTGAACAACGGCTAAGACCGGGAAGCTACGGCGGCGGCGGCGCTTCTTGCTGATCACAAGAGAGCTTTTACGCAGCACGGAGGAGCAAGCTGCTGGGTGACTTGGAGAAAACTGAGAGAAATCTGAGAGCAGAGCTCCTCAGGACTTGGTGTGCGGTGCTAGGAGCTTGAGCAGGGAGCGAGAGAATGGCTGAAGGCAACAATGGCGGAGGGAACTTCGGTGGCTGGTGCATTCCTTTTATAGCTGCTGGAACAGAGGAAAGGAAGCGGCGCGGGAGAGAGAGAAGGGGAGCGGCGCGAAGGCCGGGGAGAAACAATGGAGTGCTCTGCCGGGGCGGCGATTGAGCGAAGAGGGCGGTGCTGCAGAACTCCGGGGGTGACGCCAGCGATCATTGCGTTCTGCCGTCAGGGCGGCGTAGGAGCGGGTAGACCGGTGGTTGAGATTTGGTGGAAAGCGGGCGTCGCCGTGCGGAAGATTTGATAGAAGCGACCGGTTTAACGGCGCTAGAATCGAGGGCGCACAGGTGAGAAGACAGGCAGCCACGGGCGCGCGGGCGAGCGCGGAGCAACAGATTGTCGGGCGGCTTCTGACAGGGCGGGGGAAAGGAGCTGTCGCGGCCGCGGTCGGGGTTGGCGATGGAGGAATCGTCGTGTAGCGGAGACCAGGCGGCGCGACTGTGGCCGAAGTGACGGAAAAGACGGGCGACATCGGGCTCTGGGGCCGGGATCTGGCGGCGTGATGATGGGCGCGGGAGGCGAGGTTTTGCAGAAAGGTTGCAGAGGGCTTCCGCTGCCATTGGGGAAGGGGGCGCGAGAACCCACTTGGTCGCTCGCCAGAGACAAAACTGAGCGGCGGCGTTGGAGAAGACGAGCCACGCAGCAGGAAGACTCTGAAGCGGGCATGCAACTCGAGTGCGCCTGTCGCGGAGGATCTGGGGAAAAGATCTCGCGGGTCCACCGGTGGATAGAACGGTGTTTGAGGATGCTTAGCAGGATCCGACGGCGGGCTGAGCTCGCCGGGGTCGGGAGAAGAGCGAAACGGGAAGGGGTCGGGTCTTCCAGGGTCGGAACCAGGCGGATAGCTGAGCACTTGGGCACGGTAAACAAGACAGATGGCTATGATCAAGGGCTCCGGTTAAGATTAACTCGGGAGATTTAGGGGTCGGTCGCCACAGTTTCTGGGCAGCGCTTGCCTTCATCAACGATCTGCAATGCACCATGTAACCCTGCATCCGAGTCTACACGAGGGCTGAGTGCTTGATATGTAAGTCCATAGATTGGATCTGTTGTGGTTTGCCATCATGTGCAGGAAGGTTACGATGCTTAGAAGTTTTGGTTACATATGCCTTCTATGTGTTGTTTTTATACACCGTTTATATGAGTTTGTTACGGTTAAACTGTCTGCAACTAGAATTGAGTTACATAGAAAGTAGCACTGAGTTACGTAATATGCCTCATGTTTATTTCTGGTAGAATTAAATGCATATTTCCAACATATATTTCCATAGAAATATTGATAAAGGTAGATGTGGGACTAAGGCCGTGCTGTGCCTCTCGTGCCTCGTGCTACTTCGTGCCTAGATTTTAAGTTACACGGCATGATACGTGCCGTGCGGTGCCTGCACTGTCCAAAATTTATCTTGCCATTCCGTGCTTTGGGTTGTGCAAAATATCACGCTTCGGGTGATTCATAAATAGCACAGCCCAAATTCCAATTTTAAATGAAAGTAGCGTATCGTATAGACTCCTGTTCGACATCGAGACTATATACTGGTAATTAGTAATTCGTTCTCACTTTAATATGAAAACTTTAGACGATTAACCTCTGCACCTATTCCTTCCTCAAAAGTTGACATTACGTGCCAAGCTGTACGCTCCAATTTGGCTGATTAAACATCAACACAGAGTACTGGACTGGACACAACCAATATACTAAGCTTGATAGTGCCACTTGAACTTCATCACGGTATCCTATAATCATATACAATGGCATCGTCGATGTCCTCCAAAGTCAATACACAGTTATCTCCAGGCTCCAGCTGCATGGCAGCCCATTAAAAGCACCAATTGGCCCCGGCAAACTCTCACCAACTTTGCATTCTACTTCCACCAATGGCGGAAATGGGATTCGAACGAAGCTGGTACTCCTTCGTCCTCCTCGCTTCCCTTGTATTGGCAACGGCTGAACTGGCCACGGCGCAGACCAGCCCTAACAGGACGGTGGTCGAGGAGGTCACCGGCTGGCTCCGGATCTACTCCGACGGCACCGTCGAGCGGCTGACCCCGCCGGGAGCCGAGGCTTTCACCGCCATCGTCCCACCCTACAAGAACCCTCGCGGCGGCGTGACCGTCCACGACATTACCACCGACCGCGGCATCGACGTCCGCCTCTACCTCCCGGCGGCCGCAGCTGCCAAGGCGCCGCACCGTCGGCGCCGCCCTGTCCTCCTCCACCTCCACGGCGGCGGCTTCTGCGTCACCCGGCCCTCGTGGGCGATCTACCACAACTTCTACGCCCCGCTCGCCGCCGAGCTCGACGTCGCCGGCATCGTCTCCGTCTACCTCCCCCTCGCGCCCGAGCACCGCCTCCCCGCCGCCATCGACGCCGGCCACGCCGCGCTCCTCTGGTTCCGTGACGTCGCGCGCAGCCGGAACGTCTACGGCGCTGCACACTCCGCCCTTGTCAGACATTTCCGTCGTACCGCTGACTTCTCCCGTGTTTTCCTCATCGGCGACAGCTCCGGCGGTAACCTCGTGCACCTCGTGGCAGCCCGCGCCGGCGAGGACAAGCCGGGAGTTCTCCACCCGGTGAGGCTCGCCGGCGGCGTGCTGCTCCACCCGGGCTTCGCCAGGGAACAGAAGAGCCGGTCGGAACTCGAGAACCCACCGAGCATGTTCCTGGCGCCAGAGATGATCGAGAAGCTCCTCGCGCTTGGGTTGCCCATGGGCGTCAACAGGGACAGCCCCTACACGTCGCCGGAGTTGGCGACGAAGGCCGTGGCGCATGTACGGATGCCGCCGTTGCTGCTGATGGCTGCGGAGAAGGACTTGCTCCATGATCCGCAGGTGGATTACGGGAAGGCCATGGAGCACGCGGGGAAGAAGGTGACGACGGTGGTCAGTCGAGGGGACGTCGCGCACGTCTTCTACCTCAACTTCTTCGCCGTGAAGACCGACCAGCTCACGGCGAATAGGACGAAGGAGCTCGTTCATACCATCAAGTGCTTCATCGACCAGCACTGATCCGTTCAATTGGCACTCGTGTTCGGATCATCATTCCAGTTTGTTCATCGCCTTTCTGTCTACACGTCAATGTTTGTGTTGACGGTCTTGTGCTTTGCAGCTTCATTACATCGGCATAATTGTTGAGTTGTTACTCGTCATTGTTCTACTGTATGATCATTTCTAAGCAATTACATCTATGCTGCTATGTGCTATCCAAAGTTTTAATCTGGGCGCAGCGTCAATTCCCCAGTTCACATATAGAATACTTCCAATGACTATTTTGCAAACTTGATTAGGGACATAGCTTTCACCGAAGATGGTGGCCGCCTTAGAAGAAACGTCGTCGGCAACAAACCGGTCCGTGGAGGCGAGTTTGAAGGGGAAGATGGCTTCAGGCCAACCCTGCTGTAGCGGCTGGCATAGCGGCAGTGACACTGCTGGCAGGGGCGCGAATAGCCATGAAATCTTTCCACCAGAAGATATATTGAACCGGGCAGAGGAATCCAAAGGGGGGTTGAAATTAGGGATGCAAGTAGGTAACCAATAGTGTCTTTTGGGTCAGGTTATTAATTACGATGTTATGCCACTCTAGTTTATTTTTCCTCCCAAATTATTTACATAGAATGAGATTCTAGTTCATTTTATCAACTTTTTTGGTCGATCCAATAACCTAAAATATTTATAACTTGCATCCCTAGTTGAAATGAAAGTTGAACAAAGAAAAACAACCTTAGATAGAAGATGAACAAGGCTCGTTACATTTATTCAATCTGATGGTACAACAATGCAATGTGTGTTTTGAGGTTCCTTATTTCACTCGATTATGTAATCGACAGGCCGTTTTTTAACTTCTTCCTTTGAATTCAATTTTGTGTTCGAACTCTAGGCTATGCAGCAAGGTTATGTACTATCTACGTGCATCACATGTAAGGAACCATGACGCCATGTCAAAATATCTTTCCTGCTTGTTTTCCTATGTAGTAGGTTCTGCTTTTGATCTTACTCAGAATAATTGAAATGTAATGCCATTACAGATAAGATAAAGTCCGTATCCCAAAGTCAACCCGCCAACATGCAAGTACAACAAGAAACACATACCATTGTTTGTTTATAGGCTACCACCATTGAAAACAATATCGCATTGGGATACTGTTCTTATCGTTAGGGAAGACTTGCTCACTTGCACGATCTGGGTAGTTGGATCACAAAGCATATTACTGGTTTGATGAGATCGAATTGTTTTTTTAACAGTAATTTAACTTGACAGCGGATGTTTCTTATATCGTGGTATTGTTGTTTACACATTTTCTTAGCGCAATGAACATTGACTGTAATTAATTATCTTTAGCAAAATGCTGCAACGACCCTTCACTTATACTTAGGGTCTATTTATTTCCCTCCTAAATTATATAAGCTGGATTATGTTCTAAAGGTAGGAGGGTAAAAGATCATCATCAGAACACTAGGGGACCACAAATAATCAAAAATAAGCTAGCCTTGAGTAGCTTATTTCAGATTACATGTGGTCCCAAAGTGATCTTTCACCATAGTACCCATAATCTATAATCCAACATATATAATTTAGGTGGATTATAATCTCAAACCTACAGAGCTTTATTCATGCTTCACGCGCAATAATTAGTCAACTTGTTGTGTACGGTATACTAGTAGAAACACGACCTTCCATCCCCAACAAAAATCTCGGTTGTTTTTTAATTCAGGGATAAAGAGGCTTTAGTCCTAGGTCTAAATTTTATTGTCCGCAGAGACACCTTTAGTCCCGGTTGGTGTTACCAACCCGGTCACTAACCGGGACTAAAGGGTCCCCCACGAGTTACTACAAAAGGATTGCATCCCCTACTCAGTTAGATGTGCTGTGTAGGTGAGATGGTAAGGAAGCTACATGTGAAGCTTGAGGTCGTGGGTTCGAATCCCATGCACCGCACACGCGCATATTTCGCGTGACTTGTGACTTGCAACGTGCGCGTGTGGGGGCCTCTTGGGAATTTAGGTAAGGTCTTTAGTCTCGGGTGAAAGACCCGGGACTAAAGATGGGGACCTTTAGTCCCGATTAATTAGTTCCGGTTGGAAAAACCGAGATATATGAGGTTCCCAACCGAGTCTAATGCTCGTTTTTCTACCATTGGTACGTCACTTAACCCTTCATGCTTTGTGTTCTATCACATGCAGGCACGTAATAACTAGTAAAACCCATGACCCTCAAAAGTATATCACATAGTCCATAGCGTAGTGAGTGTACTTAATAGTAACTATAGGTTACAAACCTCGATCTTAACATGTCTTGAGAAAATTGGGAATGAAATTGGACATTGCTATTCAAGAAATATTTGTGAATAAGCACAGAGACACAACTTTGGGAACATTGGGTGGAAGACTAATGTAAAATAAAACTGTTGACGTTGGAAACAGATATATTTATTAGGTGTACACCTCTATTGACGTAGCACAGTTTTCTTACTAGAGCAAGCTGAGGAAGTATAACAATGACGGGAGCCAAATTGCAACTTTAGCACATCATCTTATTATCATTTGGATAGGCTTTGTGCAGTGAACATGACCTCATTAAGACATTAGTTTGTGATTTTGGTGATTATGTGACAACACGATCATTAGAACTAATCTATTTGCTAGAATGTATCTTAAAGGTGTTTTAGGTCCTAAGGAAGCAACCACAACGAAAAACAACAAGCAAAGAAATGAAGAAAAACGAAGAAAAGCCGCACCGACCCTTTGCACCAAAAGGAGGCCATCGAATCAGACGGTGCCTACAGTACACGAGGAAACCGATTCCAACCATGGGACGTTCCGATGCCCTGGAATTTGTGAGCGTCGGAGCAATTTTCTGTCAGTAATACACAGCAGCCGTAAGCACCGATCGATCTGATGGTGCCCTTTACCAAGCATTGGATGAGTCGGTGTGGAAGAAACGAAGCAAATGAGAAGCATCGGATGTTCCAAACTCGGAGAAGACAAGTGTCGGAGCAAGCATATTTATTTTGTAATCTTCCAGAGACGTTTTTGGGCAGCAACCAAAGGCACCGGATGTTACGGTGGACCATCAGAGCAACCACCGTATCAATCGGTGAATGGGTCGGTGATTGAGTTGGTGAGGAATCTGGGCACAGGGAGGCAATGGCTAGTAGCACCGGATATTCCGATGCTACCCAAATTAATACCATCGGAACATCCCATAGTACACTTTAACTAGCCATTGGAGCAATGGCTCTTTCATGCCTTGGGCTATTTATACCCCCTCCACTCACCCATTTGGAGTTGTTGAAGTGTGCAGGAATTCATTGGAGATCAAGACTCACCAAGAACACATTCAAGCCACCAAAAGTGCATAAGCGATTCATCAAAGGCTTAGCACAAGTTTAGGAGAGTGAGATTAGTGCTAGGATAGGCCTAGAGAAGAGAGAGTGCAAGGTGTTGCTACCTTGTGATCAGTTCAAGGCGTGAGCCTTAGTGGCCAAGCCTTTGTGGCAAGTCAAAGGGTGTCCCGGAAGAGACTTGGTGACTGGATAGTAATACTCTATATGGGTACTTCAACAACGTGGACTAGTGGTGGCTTAGTACCTACCGATACCACGGGATAAATCCTCATGTCAAGAGTTTGCTTCCCATCATCCCCACCTCCTACGTTTCCGCAATTCATTCTTGCAACTTGGAAGCCTTTACTTTTTTAGTGTAGTATCTTGCAAGGATTGGCTGTAGGTTGTAAAACTTGTTTTGGGATAAGGCTTTCACACTAGATCAACCATAGTTTGCACATCTTGATAGCTTGATCTAGTTTATGTTTTATGATTTTGTAGTGGAAGCCATAGGTTAAGGTTTTAGATCGTCTAATTCACCCCATCCCCCTCTTAGGCTACGAGCACCAATTCCATACAAGTGGTACCACATCCAGGGCTCACATCTTTCACAAAGAATCGCCAATTCCATTGGCAAATTGTCAAACCAGCTCATTGAAAATGGTTAGGCTTCACCTCCTAGTGAGTTAGCTCGATAGGGGAAGGATGGATAACATAGGTTTGGCTACATGTTTCGATGGCACGGGTTACCAACGTTGGAGAGTTCTCATTGAAGCATCTCTCCAAGCAAAGGGCCTAAATGTTTGGAGAGTCACTAGTCAAGGCGTGAAAAATAATGGGCAACAAGAAAAACAACATGATGTGATTGCCAAGAGAGTTATTTTTCCTTGCTTAGTGAAAATGTTTTCAATCGTGTTTTTACTTATGAAAATGCTTATAAGCTATACCGGAAAGATGAACATCAACCTAGTGATAGGGGTTTATTACTAACCATTTCCACAAGTGTTGGTGAATATTTGTATGCAGGTAACTTATCCTTAGAAAGGAGGAGGAAACACACCCAAGAGGCAAAGAAACACAACTTCAGTCAATCAGGGAAGAGCACACGGATCCATGGGCCCACATCAGGGGGTAAACCACCTTATTTTGACGTGTGCACCTTGCACCGACTCGAGGGCCCACCAAGAAATGTCCCAGACAAAAGGCGGTGCGAGAGGCGGTGCTCGGGGTTTGGCTGAACCAGTGGTGGCACCCCTCACCCCCATCTTTAACGTGGCGACTCTTGGTGACTTCCTAAATGCAATTATGACCGTTTCGCCAGGAGTTACCGCATTAAAGCCTCGGATCCTACTAGGTAGCACAAGGAGAGAGGTTCGAGGAAGAATAATCCTTGGAGATGCTTGGAGCATCTCCACTCTCCCAAGGCACCTCCACTCTATAAATAGTAGAGGGGGGCCCTCACTTGAGGATACACCACCACTTGGAGAAACACCATCCAAGAGAGAAGTAGAGTTCCACTCCAAAGGCAAAGCCTTGCCTAGCTTGTGCTTAGAATAGGGAGAGAGTGAGGGGTAGTTTGGGAGGAGTGCCGGGGTGTCGGCACTCTCCTCCTAGCTTGTACCTCTACGGATGCTGGCTTCCTTTGAGTAAAGTAAGTTCGTATACATGATTCCTTCTTATAGTGTTATACTTGGTTCTTATATGCATGAGTAGTATATTATCCTTGGTATGTTTATATGCTTGGCTTATATGCTTGTATGCTAGTCACGTACCCTTGATATCATAGTATAGGCTTGTATGCTCTCATGTATGCCTTGAGACCTTGATACAGTATACACTAGTACTACTTATATATAAGTGAGATCAGTTCTCTTACTCGTGGGTTCGTCGCTCTGTATTTATATAGAGTGTTGTAGTCTACTACGGGTGCACAGACATAGTTAGACTGCAATAGTAATCGGTGGCATAGACGTGATGTCTAGGATAAGGGTTATCCTTCATTTGCCTTATATCCCATGGGCCGCAAAGGTAGGCCGTAGGTGGTGACAACCCTATTGGTCCTTCGTAATTCTCCACGTTCGGATATAGAGTAGAGCTATTGGTCGGAGATGCCTGACTCATTCAGGGTAAGCTAGTGCTCGAAGCGAGTATTCTAACCTGAGAGATCAACCTTTAACTTATCTATAGTGCTATCCTTAGGAATATTCTCTACCTTCTCCACGTATCTTATTGTATCCTTGGACTGACTAGAATAGAAGTTAGTGCACACACGTTCCCTTGGATTCGATACCCTTGGAATACTCTGAGGTGAAAGCTACAACGTATGCGTGCGCTTGCGGATTTATTCACATCGTAAAATACCCAACAATGATAGCCTTCACCAAAACATAATCCGGCCTCCAGAGACTATGAAGGATATTGCGATTAAGATCCGCATCACCAATGTTCTTAAAACCTAAATAATTGATCTCATTTACAAGAACATTCAAACGTGAGTACATCGCTTTGGCATTCTCATGTTCAAGTTGCTTAAAGCTATTAAGCTTATCAATGAGAAGATCATATCTTTCATTTGACACATCCTCTGTGACCTCATGGTTCTCTTTGATAGTCTTTTAGGCAGGAATTGATGGCCTAAATTTGGTACTTAAGAGTCATCAACAACACCCCCACACTTAGCCTTTGCTCGTCCTCGAGCGAAAGGCAAAGTCTAATGTGGAACATGACTTCTTATGGTAAGGATCAAACATGTAAGATATTCAAAGCCATACCTGTACTTGTGAACTTTTGAAGTGTTTATCATGTTACCTTGGGCGGTTGATGGCTGGAATGGTCTTGATTAAAATCCCCTCCACTCTTTCTATCTCAGTAACTTGGGTTTTTGACAATGTTTTTTGAAACAAAATCTTACCTATCTCCTTAAATGATTGTCACAGATCGCTCAATGTGTATGTTCCTCACCAAGGCATTAACTTGCCTTTCTTCACATTACTTCTAATAAGGCTTATGTGGAGCTCAAGATAGGGATAAAGATAAGGCATACCTGCATCACATATGTTGCAAAGCCAAAGATCAGATCCAAGTAGAATACAAGTCATGCAATCGGATCCTTGAAGAGTGATATGTACCTCCTTTATATGTTGTGTAACTTGAATCCGATGCCTTAGCTTACCTTCCCATTTGAATCAAGCTTAACGACTTACCCGTTCGGATTTGAAGATTCCTACAAGGGTTAGTCCACATATACAACCAAGATTATGAAAGCATTAACTCTAAGGTTCATCAACCAAACTTGACACCATGTCTAGTTTGATTGAAGAAGACTTTTTAACCTAAGCATCATGCTTAATTTAAAAGGCCTATGAATGTATTTCTCGAGACATATATGCAACCTAGAGCATACGAGAATAGATAAAGGAAGCATGAAAGCATGATCAAGCTATATTAAAAGGGGGATAAACATGAGTATATGATCGTGAACCTTGAGCAACCTCCCAGAAGGGCTTTATTTAAAGTCAAAAGCAGGACATACCTGAAGGTACTTACCATGGCGTTTTGGGTGATGAAGATTTCTAAATCGCCACCGTGGTAACTCTTCCTTTTATTTTTATTTTATTTTCTCTTTTTTTTAGTGGGGCGAGATGCAAGAACCAACACCATCTCCAAACTATGATAAGATTTGGCACAAGAGGAACTTTACTCAAGATAACTCACATACGTCCCCCACACTTGGAGTTTGGATTTCTATGCAACACAACACAAGTGTGTGGAGTTCAAGCTTGCTTTCATAATCGTTCCCTCACCAAGGCTTACCAAGGTGTTGTAGTTGGTGTAGCTCCCATGTTCTTAGGCGTCACCTGTCCATCATTCTTTTTAATCTCCACCTAAAATGGTTAGCGACCAAAAATACCCGAAGGAAAATTTATTCTAAGACATGCTCTTGCTTTTATTTGAAAGGGAAAAATCTATGATAATCCAGGCTATCTCCCAACAGTGCTTTGTTTTTGGTCACAAGCTCGACCATTGGAACTTCCTCTTGCAACTTCCATTGGCGATGTCGTTCCCCTTTCACCCCCAATCGTTGATGTGTCATTGAAGCTTTAGCTGCAAGGTTAGCATCACAGTGCATCCACAAAATATTCAATGTTTATGATAAACATATGCATGTACAACCAACCTTCTAAACTTTTTGCAAGAGAGGACCTTAATGTGGTTGTAGTCCTCATGCGTGCGCATCGCACAAAGCATGACTGACTCTGGAGAGGCATTAAACGAGCATGGTTCTTGCGGTATTTCAAGAATGAAGCTCCCATGCTCATCTATGAAATCCTTACCTTTGGACTCTAGAGTCGGCACCTCACAAAGTTCCATGGCCCATGTGTTCTCCATTTCAAGAGATTCATCGTGAGAGATCAACGTTGATTCTCGATCATGGTCGAAAACAACATGATATGGGCCAGGGGGAAGAGGCTCAAACTCGATCGAGGGTGATCGTGATCATTCGTCTCCACAAAGGTGAAGAGTTTCTTACGAGTCGTACTCTTCGGGAGCGGCAGATTCTGCAACCTCAAAGAGAATGGGCTCGATCGATACTAATGGAGATGCGCGCATCACTTTCTCGAGCGAGTTTTGCTTGGGAAGAGACTTTGCCATTGGATTTTTTGAGCAAGAGGTAGCGGTGGTAGAAGCAGTTTCCCTAAGTTTCTCTTCTAGGCTCCCTTGAGATGCATCAAGAAGTTTTTCTAACAAGTAGCCTAGGAGAAGATCAAAATCGATGATGTCAAAGATGTGGAAGTCTAAGTGTACCTCGATTTTGTCTACAATGATCGGCACATCCCTCGTGATCCCCCGACATTCAAAGAAGAGTCCTGAAGGACTTTTGAAGTATTTGTCAATCAGGGTTAGAAGCTTGTTACCCACAAGAGTGTCCATGAGATACTCGGATATGATACAAGCCTCGGCAGTAGGGTCATGAAGCGCTTCTATGACATTTCGCCTCATAGAACAAGGGATGGTCATGGAAGTTGAGCTAATCTGAATTGCTTCCGATGTACACTTTACCTCCTTCGACCAATCCACTATGGTTGCATGGTGGAAAACTTTAACAAGAGCCTCGTAAGGGCATAACGACGCCGTAGGCTTCTTGTTCCTAAGATGATTCGAGGTATTTCTACTATTTTCAGCAAGATCATAAGAGAACTCCGAAGGTTGAATTTCTTTTTCCATCGGTGTTTGTGGTTTGGGAGAGGGCTCAACAAATGAATCTTGGGATGTGGAAGGTGAAGGCTCGGATTTGGTTGTTGAGAGACTCTCATGGCTCGACTCGGATTCCTCTCAGCGGGGTTTGTTATGGTCCGTAGGGAAGGAAGAGTTTTCTAAGAGGCAATCTAGGATCTCTCTTACTTCCATCGAATCTTTGTGTGCAAATGAACCTCCGGCGATGATGTCGAGGTCTAGGGCAGATATCTTGTCTAAGCACGAGCAAAAGATGTTCAATGAAACATCGTTGGGCTAGATGCCAAAAGGCGTAGGAATTGTTAGTATTTCTTAATGTTACAAATAAATCCGCAAACGCATAGATATAACATTGTAGCATTTTACCCGGAGAGTATTCAGGGTATCGTTATTTGTATTTCCCCAAAGGATGGCATTGTTGTAGAAGGATTTATCGGATACATATCCTGGATCATAAGCTTAAGTAATAGACCAAAGTCCATACAGGGGTAAGCCATAATAAATATATGAGGGTAATGTGACACACACACAAGCCAATATCAAGAATAAAGAATAAAAGAATAAGTCTAAGGTTAGCGGGAGCAAGGCCTACAAGAGGTCCTAGTGGTATCTATCTATACTAGCAAGGGTCCTACAAGCACATGATTAGAGCTAACAGTTTTACAACATTATGGAGAGAATACCCATCCCTGGTCTACCAAGGCAATGTATCTTTCAGAACTCCTACACCATACCCAAACATGGGGGACTACAAGGACGGACAGGGATGTCACCACCTGCCGCCTACCCCTCAGACCATGGGGCACAATCATATTCGATGGATCCCAATGCGCCCGAGCACCACGCTCGTATACATGATCACTACTCTAGCCCCTTCGGAACCCCGACCATGATGATCGACAGGCATAGAACGAGAGCAAGCCCGAAGGCACAACGAACCGATGCAGTAACATAGATTTAGCCTAAGCATATGAGTACAACATGAGAAAACACAAGACATGGCATAGCATACTACCGAAATATCATAACAACCATACTCTTTATAGATAGGATACCGACAAGTCGAGTACAAAGACATACCGAGAGCTGGAGGTTACGTCCCCAACTGACCTGAAGACTAGCTTAGCACTACAAGAATTAAGCTCTAGCCTAGCTCCACTAGCCTAAGGATTACAAGAGTGATAAGAGAGAGAGGGAGAGAGGCTTCAAGTGTGGTGTGTGTGAGAGGGGGCTCCTCCTCCTCTCTTTATAGGTGTGTAGGGGCGGTTCCCAGGAGGCATCCTCGGGGAATCTTCCTCCATCGCCTTTATGAGTCAACCAGGGACCACCATGTGGAGGATGAGGATGAGGGGCGCCTGTCTAGGTTCGGCCGAACCTCAGGTTTAGTTGACCCTAGGCTGGGCCGCCTCGCCACCGCCTTTGTGTGGTGGGCTGCCTCATGGGCCTTGGTCATTTCTCTCATGGACCCACGCTGGATTGGGTTGGTTTGCTCTAGCATGTGGGCCCTCTAATCCATCATGTATGCGTCAAGTGTTCTTCATTGTATTTCGTCCGCGTTTGCGCATGTTTCCTCTCTTGCATAGACTTGTATCCCTGAAATAACTTATTTACCAATACATGTGGAACTAGGTTATTGATAACAAATATGCGAGTAAGATTTGTTGGTTTTCCTTTATTCTTTGAGTAGTGTGACGGTCGGATTTCTGTCATAAGGACCATCAATAAACTTCCCCAAGCTTGCCCTTTGCCCATCCTGAGGAAAAGTTGAGACTTAGGTTGTTGATCAGGAGTTGCTACTGTTGGGATACGAGGTAGGCTACGCTAGCGCAAATCAAAATTTCTACCGCGTATAACCAGGAAGAACTGCCGTATAAGGATCACGGGATTACCACTCGACGCACTACTGGTGCGGAAGATGTAGATATGTGTCGGTGCAGTGAAGACGATCACGTAGTCGTACGTAGTCGATCACGTCCAGCAGCTCCTCAGCAGCTCGTCCACGTGCACAGCAAGATCGCCTCCGGTACCGCGGCTCGTCGTCGGCTCGTCGTGGCTCGTCGGTGGCTCGTCGGCGGCTCGTCCAAGTGCTGCAGGCGCAACACCTCCAAGGTATCCACACGTGCAGGGAGGAAGCGTCGCAAGCCGGATTGCTAGATCCGCGAGTTGCAACAGGCGAGGGCGTGGGAAGCGCGGCAGAAGTGTTTCGCCAAAAAGGTGTAAACCCTAGGGCGCCCCCACCCCTCTATTTATAGAGGTTCCTGATGGGCCTTTGGATCCGAGGCCCATTAGTACTCCTAAACCTAATCCAACTCGGATCAGATCCGAATTGGGCTTCCAGCCCCTTAAGTGTGTGACCCTATGGGTTCGGATACGTATAGACATGGCCTGAGTACTCCTACTCGGCCCAATAGTCGGTAGCGGCCTCTAGCAAGACGTGCCAACTCCTATACGCATACGAAGATCATATCAGACGAACCATCATAACATGATATACATGCTATTCCCTTTGCCTCACGATATTTGGTCTAGCTTCAAGCCGACCGCTCTTTCTCGATCCTGTGATTCGGAATCCCTTTGTAGGTTAACTCTTAACCGTACGTAGCATGGCCATGCATTTTCGGATCCGATCAATCGAGGGGCCCAGAGATATCACTCTCAATCAGAGAGGGGCAAATCCCATCTTGATTGACCATGTCTCATAGCATGCTTCTTGACAAACCCGAAAGCTACCTTTATAACTACCCTGTTACGGCGTAGCGTTTGATAGCCCCTAAGTAGGTCGATCCACATCTAGAATACATGCGACAATCTCAGGTCTAAGGACAAAGCGTATACGTTGTTTAAAGAGAGAACTATTTCTCGTGTTGGGTCAGTCCTAACACATGTCTCCACATGTGTCCACATTATTAGTTCAACATCTCCATGTCCATGACTTGTGAAACATAGTCATCAACTAATACATGTGCTAGTCTAATATTCATGTGTGTCCTCACATGAACTCCGACTAGGGACAACTTTAGAATAACCATACAAGTAAAGAGTTTCACATACAATTCACATAATTACAAATCAATTCAAGTAGCCTTTAATGGATATTCAATGAACACAATATACAAATCATGGATACAAATGGAATATCATCATCTCTATGATTGCCTCTAGGGCATACCTCCAACAGTCTCCCACTTGCACTAGAGTCAATCTAGAAGGTACCTAATACCCATAGCTCTTACATGCGCATCATGCTTAGCCTGCGGGAGTGGTTTTGTCAACGGATCAGAAATGTTCAGATCCGTGTGTATTTTGCATATCTTGATCTCACCCCGGTTAACGAAGTCTCGAATGAGATGAAATCGCCGCATTACGTGTTTGTTCTTCTGGTGGTTCCTTGGCTCCTTTGCTTGCGCAATTGCCCCATTATTATCACAGTAGAGATTCAATGGGCTGGACGCATTCGGGAACACACCAAGCTCAATGAGGAAATTCCTTATCCAAACACCTTCCTTCGCGGCTTCCGAAGCCGCGATGTACTCGGCTTCTGTCGTAGAATCGGCCACCGTCTCCTGCTTGGAACTCTTCCAACTAACAGCACCACCATTTAGCGTGAACACAAATCCTGATTGTGACTTTGAATCATCTCTGTCGGTTTGGAAACTAGCATCGGTGTAACCTGTTACAACGAGCTCCTCCTGACCTCCATAGACGAGGAACATATCTTTAGTCCTTCTCAAGTACTTAAGAATGTTTTTCACCGCTGTCCAGTGACTCTCACCTGGATCAGATTGGTGTCTGCTTGTCATACTTAGCGCATATGAAACATCTGGGAGAGTACTTATCATTGCATACATGATAGATCCAATAGCCGAGGCATATGGCACTCTACTCATGCGATCCCGCTCATCAGCAGTCGAAGGACACTGAGTCTTGCTGAGATGTATGCCATGTGACATAGGCAAGAACCCTTTCTTTGCCTCTTCCATGCTGAACCGCTTCAACACTTTGTCAATATAAGTATCTTGGCTCAAACCTATAAGCCTTCTCGATCTATCTCTATAGATCTTAATGCCCAGAATATATGCCGCTTCCCCTAAGTCCTTCATCGAAAAACTATTTTTCAGTGAAGTCTTTATGGACTCAAGCATAGGAATGTTATTTCCAATCAGTAATATGTCATCCACATATAAGATTAGAAATACTACAGAGCTCCCACTAACCTTCTTGTAAACACAAGACTCTTCTTCGTTCTTGGTGAAGTCAAACCCTTTGACCACTTCATCAAAACGAATGTTCCAACTCCTAGATGCTTGCTTCAATCCATAAATGGATCTCTGAAGCTTGCATACCTTTCCAGCATTTTTCGGATCGACAAAACCCTCGGGCTGTATCATATACACGTCCTCAGCTAGGTTTCCATTCAGGAAAGTTGTCTTGACATCCATCTGCCATATCTCATAATCGAAATATGCAGCTATAGCTAGAATAATCCGAATGGACTTAAGCATCACTACGGGCGAGAAGGTCTCGTCATAGTCAACTCCTTGAACTTGTCGAAAACCTTTTGCGACAAGTCGTGCTTTATAGATGTGAACATTTCCATCCATGTTCTTTTTCTTCTTATAGATCCACTTGCACTCTATGGCTTTAACACCATCAGGCGGGTCAACCAAGTTCCAAACTTGATTGTCTCCCATGGACTCTATTTCGGATTGCATGGCACTCTGCCATTTTTCGGAGTCTGGGTCCATCATTGCTTCTGCATATGTCGCAGGCTCATCATTGTCCAACAATAATATTTCTCGCATTTCGCGGAGCCTTGCCGACCTTCGTGGTTGTGGCGGTGCTTCTCTTGCCATGGGTATCTCAACTTGTTCTGCTACGTTAGCATCACTCATTGATTCTTGCCCGATTGGCTCATCTTGAACTTCTTCAAGATGCACTGTCTTTCCACTCTTTTCTCCTTTGAGAAACTCTTTCTCTAGGAAAACCCCGTTCCGAGCGACAAACACTTTGCCTTCTGATCGGTTGTAGAAATAATATCCCAAAGTTTCCTTTGGATATCCCACGAAAATGCACTTATCCGACTTGGGTGTGATCTTGTCTGACTGAAGTCGCTTGACAAACACTTCACATCCCCAAATCTTTAGAAATGACAAACTAGGAACCTTTCCAGTCCACATCTCATATGGTGTCTTAACTACGGATTTAGATGGTAGCCTATTAAGTGTGAAAGCTGCTGTTTCTAGAGCGTATCCCCAAAATGACAACGGTAGGTCCGACTGGCTCATCATTGATCGAACCATGTCTAACAAAGTTCGATTACGTCGCTCGGACACACCGTTTCTCTGAGGTGTTCCAGGCGGCGTAAGTTGTGAAACAATTCCGCAACTCTTTAGATGATTGCTAAACTCGTGGCTCAAATACTCGCCTCCACGATCAGATCGTAAGGCCTTAATTTTCTTGCCACGCTGATTTTCAACTTCATTCTGAAATTCCTTGAACTTTTCAAAGGTCTCAGACTTGTGCCTCATCAAGTAGACATAGCCATATCTACTAAAATCATCAGTGAAAGTTATGAAGTATTGGAATCCTCCTCTAGCCGTCGTGCTCATTGGTCCGCATACATCACTATGTACGAGTTCCAACAAGTCTACTGCTCTCTCAGGAAATCCTGTGAAAGGCGTCTTGGTCATCTTGCCTAGTAAGCAAGCCTCACATGTCTCGTATGATTCAAAATCAAACGAAGTTAGAAGTCCATCAGAATGGAGCTTCTTCATGCGCTTATCACTTATATGACACAAACGACAATGCCACAAGTAGGTAGGACTCAAATCATTAGGCCGAGGCCTTTTAGCACTTACATTACAGACAGGTGAACCATCAAGATTTAAAACAAACAATCCATTCACAATGGGTGCAAAAGCCATAAACATATTATTCTTAGAGATCACACAACCATTGTTTTCACTCGCAAATGAATAACCATCCTTCATCAAACATGAAGGAGATAAAATGTTTCGACTTAAACTAGGAACAAAATAACAATTATTCAACTCCATAATAAATCCTAACGGGAGGTGGAGTTGCATCGTCCCGACGGTCAAAGCAGCAACTCTTGCATTATTGCCCACGCGGAAATCAACTTCTCCTCTTTCCACGCTTCTACTTCTTATCATTCCCTGCATCGAATTGCAAATATGAGCAACCGATCCGGTATCAAATACCCAAGAATTAATAACTGTATCAGCGAGAAATATGTTGTCTATAACATAAACAACAAGCGTACCTGAGGTAGAAGTACTCTTACTTCCGCCGTTCTTCAACGAAGCTAGGTACTGCTTGCAGTTTCTCTTCCAGTGACCAAGTTCATGACAGTAAAAGCACTCTTTATCTGGAGCAGGTCCAGCTTTAGCCTTGGGCGGTGGGTTTGGCTTGGACGTTCCAGCCTTGCCCCTTCTTCTTCCAAGAATTGCCCTTTTTCTTAAAGCTGGGCTTGTTCTGTATCGCCATCACATGGCTGGTACTAGCGCTTTTTTTTAATGTCAGCCTCTGCTGTCTTGAGCATACCACACAGCTCATTCAGACCTTTCTCCGTCCCATGCATATGGTAGTTCGAGATGAAGTTCCCATAGCTAGGCGGAAGAGACGAAAGAATGAAATCAGTGGCCAACTCTTGGCCCAGTGGGAAGCCTAGCTTCTCCAACCGTTGAGTGTAACCAACCATCTTGATTACGTGTGGTCCTACTGCTGCGCCTTCTGCTAGCTTGCTCTCAACAAAGGCCTTAGACACATTGAACCTTTCAGTCCTGGCCTGTGTTTGGAACATGTCTCTAAGCGCCACGATCATATCGTGCGCCTCATGGTTTGTTTCGAACTGCATCTGCAGCTCGGGTTCCATGCAAGCAAGCATAAGGCAGCTTACTTCGAGGTTAGCATCACATGCTTTCTTGTAAGCATTCTTAGCAGCAGCGGGTGCATCCTTAGCAGGTTCTTCTGGTAGTGGGTTGTCTAGAACATCTTCCTTTTTCTCAGCCCTGAGAACAATTCTCAGGTTGCGGATCCAATCCGAGTAGTTTGTTCCATTCAACTTGTCCTTCTCAAGGACCGAACGCAAAGCAAACGATGTGGTGGTGTTGCTAGGTGCCATTTAATCTACAACAAAAGTAATGCAAAATACACTAAGACAAACGTATCCATGATAGAGCAAATTACATTAAACTATTTTAACAGAATCTACTCCCACTAAAATCAATATCCCTCTATTGAAACTTAGTGATTCAGGATCCACAACTAACAAGTCTACTAGTGAGCTTTAGCATCACCGCTAGCAAACGAGGTAGATCGGTAAGCAACTTTTGCTAATCATATCACATATGACTCCTGTTGTTGGGTGACATCTCTATGTCTCGGTGCCCAACCTTTATGCCCCAAGGTCCTTGACCGTTAAGATGACCTTGTTAAGCAAACCAACCCTTATGCGTGTAAGTGTCCGACACAAACCCGTCTAGTCAAGGAAAACTAGTGGCACCCTAATTTCATAGACCCACCACTAATTGTACAAGACATGGGACGGTGCAAGTTTTAGTTGGGAGGGCATACTAACTTAAACTTTGCGAGGGATCGTTCTACTTCTAACATCACAGCATGCAGAAAGTAAAACATAAACAGAATAGCATTCACACAGTTGTGACACAGTATGGCCCGTTTTCATATGGTGATCTCCATCTCCATAGAACCTGTTCACCATGGTGATCTCCATCTCCATGTTCCATGTGCGCCATTCTCCTGGTGATGAGTCCTCCAAGAACTAGAGCATGCTATTACGCCTAATAGCTAGTAAAGAATCTAGTAAAGAAGATTACATAGTTGCTTGGATCATCACAGATTGGTACGCAGACCATTAAATACAATAAAGTGACAACACATATGGCTCCTGCCATGTTGCCGTACGCGCGACACGCAGGTCACGAATGAGTTACACACATGCATCACATACACAAGGGGGCCATACTGATCACAAGATACATACATACATCCTGCAAAACAGAGTTAGGCGTCCTAACGTTCCAAACTTCGGAGGCCCGAAACTCCATCTTCCAAGCCGAATTTGGGAAATCTAATTTCTCCAAAAACGGCAAAGCCGTGAAATTCACGTGTAACTTTTTCTGTAGATCAATTTTCGTATAGAAATCGCCCCGATCCGAGATCGTACTGAAAAGTTACGGCTGATTTACCGAAGCATGCGCATACGGCAAAATCCCGACCCCGGCAGTAGATCCCATCTACCATTGCACATCTAATGCGTCTGGCGTATGACCCTGGATCTCGATTCGACCAATCATATTGATCTTCCCTCACTGCAACTGGATTTACGTGTATCACTTAACTCCGATGGCGGAAACCGACCGGTAGGAGTATGTCGTTACACTACCATTGCAGCAAGGGTACGAAATCAGGACATAGATCAAACAGAGAACTCGCATATCTCCATATGCACACATCCCGAATCCAAAACTAAGCAGCTACGGCTCTGATACCACTGTTGGGATACGAGGTAGGCTACGCTAGTGCAAATCAAAATTTCTACCGCGTATAACCAGGAAGAACTGCCGTATAAGGATCACGGGATTACCACTCGACGCACTACTGGTGCGGAAGATGTAGATATGCGTCGGTGCAGTGAAGACGATCACGTAGTCGTACGTAGTTGATCACGTCCAGCAGCTCGTCCACGTGCACAGCAAGATCGCCTCCGGTACCGCGGCTCGTCGTCGGCTCGTCGTGGCTCGTCGGTGGCTCGTCGGCGGCTCGTCCAAGTGCTGCAGGCGCAACACCTCCAAGGTATCCACACGTGCAGGGAGGAAGCGTCGCAAGCCGAATTGCTAGATCCGCGAGTTGCAACAGGCGAGGGCGTGGGAGGCGCGGCAGAAGTGTTTCGCCAAAAAGGTGTAAACCCTAGGGCGCCCCCACCCCTCTATTTATAGAGGTTCCTGATGGGCCTTTGGATCCGAGGCTCATTAGTACTCCTAAACCTAATCCAACTCGGATCAGATCCGAATTGGGCTTCCAGCCCCTTAAGTGTGTGACCCTATGGGTTCAGATACGTATAGACATGGCCCGAGTACTCCTACTCGGCCCAATAGTCGGTAGCGGCCTCTAGCAAGACGTGCCAACTCCTATACGCATACGAAGATCATATCAGACGAACCATCACAACATGATATACATGCTATTCCCTTTGCCTCACGATATTTGGTCTAGCTTCAAGCCGACCGCTCTTTCTCGATCCTGTGATTCGGAATCCCTTTGTAGGTTAACTCTTAACCGTACGTAGCATGGCCATGCATTTTCGGATCCGATCACTCGAGGGGCCCAGAGATATCACTCTCAATCAGAGAGGGGCAAATCCCATCTTGATTGACCATGTCTCATAGCATGCTTCTTGACAAACCCGAAAGCTACCTTTATAACTACCCTGTTACGGCGTAGCGTTTGATAGCCCCTAAGTAGGTCGATCCACATCTAGAATACATGCGACAATCTCAGGTCTAAGGACAAAGCATATACGTTGTTTAAAAAGAGAACTACTTCTCGTGTTGGGTCAGTCCTAACACATATCTCCACATGTGTCCACATTATTAGTTCAACATCTCCATGTCCATGACTTGTGAAACATAGTCATCAACTAATACATGTGCTAGTCTAATATTCATGTGTGTCCTCACATGAACTCCGACTAGGGACAACTTTAGAATAACCATACAAGTAAAGAGTTTCACATACAATTCACATAATTGCAAATGAATTCAAGTAGCCTTTAATGGATATTCAATGAACACAATATACAAATCATGGATACAAATGGAATATCATCATCTCTATGATTGCCTCTAGAGCATACCTCCAACAGCTACAATGTCTTCTTTCTTCCATGTACCATGTGTACAACAAAGGATTCTTCCTTGAATTGAATAAGTTGGCATTGTCCCTTGAGACTTTTAGCTTTTTCCTAGTCTTTGGCGGTTGCAAGATAGAATGGTTATATAAAGTCACCATTCACTTACCTTGTTCAACTATCTTTCTGGAGGTTTTTGATTAGTTTTTTTTTAAATGAAAATAAGTTCCTCGTATGATGCTCTCGATCACTCAATGTGTATAGTCCTTACCAAGGTATGGATTGCCTTTTGTTCATCCTACTACTAAAAGATTTTTTTTGGGGTTTTGGATAGGATATGAAATGAGACATACTTGCATCACAAAATTTTGCAAAGTCAAAGAGCGGATCCGAGGAGGTGCAAGTCAGACAATCTGATCAAGAAGTGCATGTGTGTGGATTTTATTTGAACTCCTTTTTTGCATGACTCCCTCTTTTATTTCTTTTTGGGATGTGAGCTATCTATCTTGTTTTCTCTCATGCTATTTGAGCATGGATTTTATTTCTTTTATCTTTTTCTTCTTTTTGCATAGCCCATATCTTTTTGCATGATGAATAGAGGGGAGTCATGTCATAGGGATAGAGTATATTTATGTGGATGGAAGGCATGTTTTTGCGTAACTTTCAGTGTGGAAGTCACCATGATTATATGTGGAGTGTACGTGACCTTGATCATGAAAGCATGATGAGAACCTCTCAAGGGTCACAACAATTTGACAATGCTCAAAGTGATAGCAAGCAGCATATGTGTACGGGTTGTGCAATGTAACATCATATGGCTTTGGTAGGACATTTCATCATCATTGTGAAACTTTATTATTTTTATAATTTTTAAAATAAAACTCCGGACGTTCAGTTTCACTTGGAATAAGATCCTAGCAAACCCTATTGTACCATATCATATCATGCAACAACTTAGACATAGATCATGCACTTGCAACCCACAAGTTTCAAGCTTCTAGGATGAACGATAGCCCACGAACTTAAGATTTGGAAGAATACTAAGTTGTAAATTAGGCACATGAAGGAGTATAGGACAGAGTAACTATTCATCACTCAAAAAGGAAGAACTAAAACATTCTTACTACACATATGAAAACAAGTAAATATTTTTATTCTTTTTATCATATGCAGATTATATATGTATATATATATATATGACGAGTCTAAAATGCAACGATATACGTTGTGTGTAGCAAATACACAGACCCACCCGCGCAGCCCTGTTGACACATCGCGGCCCGCGCCACCCGGCCTTCCTCACGCTGCACGCGCTGGCCTGCGGCCTGCGGGATGCTTTCCCACCTGCGCGGTCCCGCTGAGGCGCTGACCACCATGCGCCTTATTTATTCTAGCGAGAGGAACGACGGAGCGGACGAGCGGCGCCCAGACTTCGCGGGCCCATGATGGCGCGGGAGCGGGCAGCTCGGTGCGCGCGACGGTTGAGTCGGATGAACCAGCTGGTGCGATACGTACACCCACCAGCCTAGGTGTATTTTCTACATCAAATGCACTAGGTGTGCTATAGATATACAGCGTGTATCTATATATATATATATATATATATATATATATATATATATATATATACACACACTTACTGTACTGTACCCTGGGTACCCGAGCAAACCCGACCCACCGCCGCCAGCCGGCCCTCCTCTCTCCTCTCACGCGTCGCTTGGTTTTTTCCGCTGGTTTTCCTGGTTATTTTTCCCATTTCCTGTTCACCCCCACGTCCATAGCAACTGCTGTCCCCTGATTCGGTGATTCTGTGATTCCGTCTCATGCCCTCCCTCAATTTATCTGAGGCGATGGCGGCGGTCGTGGCAAGATTCGCCAGGTGCTGCAGCTGGTGGCCCGGCGAACGAGATGCTTTGAGTGGATCAAGCATGGCGGCAGCCGGCAGGAGCTAGTTCTACAATGCTAGATCCACCCCAGGAGCTCATCGGTCCTCTCCCTGCTCCGGCCCGGAGCACCTCTAGGTGGCGGCACGATGTGGACGGCGGGGCCTCCTCCTGGTTGCGGCGCCGTGGGTCTGGTGGCATCCGGAGCTCCCTAGGTTCCGTGCGTTGTTCCATGCAGGTCCACTCGTGCGGATCCGGTGAGGGCAGGTCCGGTAGCTCCCTGCTACGATCTCCTCATCAGGCGTTTTTTCATTGGTGAGATCCCTAAACTGCTCATTCTCTTTCCCTGTTCCTCTCTGTCGCAGCTAGGTCCTACATGGACCAAGATTGTCCAATTAGCTACCCGTATCCTCTACAAATCACATACCCCATGCTCCAAATTGCTCAGTTCCTCCTATTTCCCCCTCCGTCCTTTAATTCCCGCAGCACATATCGACTTCCTATAATTAAATCCACCTACGATAGTTCAACTAGCTCATCGATTTCCTAATGTTTGTTTCTGTGCCTGAATTCTGTTCCAGAGTCCGATGGCGCATTGCATTTGAAACTCATAGTGGACATCCATGGTGATGCACAAGGTGATGCTCACACAAATTTACTGTGTTTTTTCCGAATGGTTTGCCTTTTCATCTAAACTTTTGGGGCTACTTGTTTCCTAGCTGTTGGTTCGATGGCGAGAGTGGATGTTATAGTCTAGTGGACATGACAAGCAGGTGAGCGCATCCAGCATCGCCGTTTCTTCCAGTTGTGTATGTGCTTTTTTGGTGGGTGAAGTATTGGTGAAAAGGTTTTGCATGCTCTGTGTTTGGTTGAATCTTCCTGTGTTGAGTTATCTCGCATGGTCAGTTCAAGAACCAATGAGTTCCTTTGACAGTATCAGATTGATTATAATGTTAAATTAAATATGTAGATGATAATCCCGCAAGTTGTGAATACTCCAGTTAGCAAGTGGTTAGGGTTTCTCCAAATGATAGCATACCCCCTTTTTAGTACATGATTCCATCTTGTATGGCCATCTGTTAGTCATGTATCTTTCCTATTATACAAAATTTTCATTTGACATGATATGACCTCAAGGCAGGGATACATACCTCTGTAATATACTTGCAGCACAACCTTGCCAAAACATGAGATAATTCCTGATTAATATGATCTGTAATTAACTTTTGTTATTTGAAATACATTGCAGTATTGTACTCTGTTTTGTATAAATCCCATGTCCTTGACAGCTCTGGCAATGGCAACGGTGAGCATGGAATTGTGATCTTAACGTACTCAAAACACTGTGGGTGCTCTGCTCATGCTCATGTAGTTTGAACTGATTATATTCTATCGATTTTTCCTTAACTATCATTTTTAGTTGACAATTTAATAAAAGAGGTCAACTACGATACCCCCCCTGATTGAGTTTAGATCTTCCCAGTAGGAACAAAAATTGTTCTTGTATTTTTATGACTCCTTGCCCCTTCCGACTTCTGAACCATATTGTTTTATAAATTTTGTTTGTGACTACTACCTCTAATTAAATTCACCTTTGACAGTGGGAATGCTGGTAGGATATAGTTAATTGTTAACCAATAAAAAATCTGGTATGATATAACTATTTGTTAATGGCAATGCTGTTTTTTTCTGGTTATGCTATACGGAGAAGCTGGATTAATTCCCTCAGTAGTTGAGATTATATGGTGCACAGTGCTGATGATAATTCACTTATCCATGGGTTCAGGAGAGGTGATATCCATGCACCTGTTCATGTGTCTTTAGGATTGCCAATCATTTTTTGCAAATTCCAAATTTGATGCACTAATCAGAAAGAAGGCTAAAGCTTGATTCCTAATTGAAGGCACTCATCATTTCTTCCCAATAGTCATTGTATGAATTTCAGGGTCCTCTCATATGAATCCAACCAAATCCTTCATTTCTTAGCTTGAATCAGCTTTATAAATATAGATTGCTCCCTTGATAACGTGCACCGTGGCTGGGTGCGCCAAAGCTTGTATTGTTACCCAGATGATGGGATTCTTGTTTTTATGACCTGCAAGTGTCAATTGAGCTGGACCAGGTATTTTGTTTGAAACCTCTATTTCTCTGGGTTCGGCTAATTGATTAAAACTTAATGTACATCTATTTCAGTAGTATGACTGAAACTAATTAGGATTTATCAATTTTGTTGTACATGTTAAATCAAAGATATACATCTAATTGAGCTCAGTTCCAGGGTTTAGTGCTATAGAGGCACTGATCAATCCGATCCTTAATGTTTATGTACATCCAGCAGTTGTTGCCATGAGTTTTTCCCCCTGTCATGAGCAGAAGAATCTTGTCTACCTCAGTCTTTCTCTGAGCTATGGAGTATATATACAGCATAGTACAGCACACCAGGGTGTGGAAAACCAATGTTATCTTCTGACTTTATTCTGATCTTATTCTTTTCGGCAGACTGCAACTTCCTGTGTCATATAGTGGTGCAGAAATTCATTTCTCATCCAATTTGCAATTTCAATTTTGTTCTTACTACTTAATTTCCGTCTTCTACATGCAGATCAGAGACCGATCGACATGCAGTACCTGATTTCCATTGGTTCATTAGTAGCATGGTGGATGTACTCATGGGCGGGTTCAGGTTTCTCGAGCTCAGGTAGGGACAGGACAGCGGCGAGCAGTAGTGCAGGACAGTGATTTTCAGCTTACTTGGCGGCGGCCGTGGCAGCACGGCCATGAAACCCAATTCGTCTGCAGAAAATTCTTCTAGGGATGGAATCTGGTGGCTCTGCTGCACTAAGATCAGCACCAGCTTGTCCAAGGGAGCACATCCGCCATGCCTGTGATGTGTTTGACAAAATGCACAGGAGGCAAAGCTGTGATATTTTGACAGAAGACTTTGCAGTATCCTTCCTTCCAGGCATGATCTTCCTTTCCCTTAATGCACAGGAGGCGGTGCTTCTTACTGCCGGTGACTGATACGATCAGATTTGCCAATCCAAATTTGGTCCTAGGTGCAGACCTGGTTGGGTTGATTGCCTTGTATGAATTAATATATTTGGATCAATGTACTTTGCAAATAATTTTAAATATTCTGAAGCTTTGATCTTCTAACGATTGTGGTTCATGATACTAGTTTGCCTGATCAATATGCCTTGTTTTATCTTACAGGTAACAATCTAGAGCGAGTGAATTTTTGCTGAAGAATTACAAGCACAAGCAGTATCATGCGCTGTCAAACTTTGCAGCCAACAGAAGCACTTTCTGCTTTGTGGCATTGAGGCAACACAAGTGATCACTATTGTTGCAAAACTTTATAAGGGGTTGGTCCTGGCCTCAAAATAGTGATAATACTCTCTGCGAGCCATTGTCTATCTTGTATGAAAGAATCAGAAGCTTGTTCTCCTCAGGGTGTCTTGCGCGGTGCAGCGTTTGCAAGTGCAAGGCTTGCCGGTTCTTTTTACACGTTACAATGTTCATTGCATGCTCTAATTGTTCTACATTTGTAATTTCTGGGTGAAGTTTGGCTACTGATCCATAGTTTGATTAGCTGACATATAGTATTTTGCAAACATGGTCTGTTTTGAAGGGCTAAATTTGCAATTCTTGCTATTCTGTTTAAAAGTATCTTCAATCAAAATCATGGTTCGGAGCGAAATTCAATCATGGTATGATTAGTGATTAGGCTACTTCAACTCTTGGTCCCAAGCACTGTACTACTTCTGATTAGATATCTGTATCCTAGCTTTGACCAAAAAGAAATATCGGGCAGTTTTTGCCGTTAAAGGTTCATAAATCATCTTGCAAAAATCGTACTATGCAAAAAAACGTTTTATTATAAAATATACGTTCCCCTTGTCACATGCCACCTCCACTCAAAATGCAACGAATCAGTTTTCAATCCTGAGTGAGCAATTTGGTTTTATTACCGATGCCTCCTATTTCCTTGTGCACGAAGTTTATTTTGGATAGGGCTGCAAAAAGCAACTAACCAGTTCGGATTCTCCACCTGCAAAACCGCATCTGCAGCAACCCCATGCGGTGGAAAAAAAAACCCTGGAACCGGACGGGGGTGGATGTGGGGCTCGGAGCCCGAGCCAAAAAAAAAAAGGGATCGGGAGCACCGGAGCAGGCGCGTGAGGGGAAGGGTGGTGTGGTGCGCGCGGGCGGTGTTACTGTAGCGGAGGTGTGTGTATTCCGTCCGTCCCAAAATACTATTTATTTTGAATTTTCTAGTTGTAGGTATAGTATATATTTAGATGCATATCAATTGTGTAAGTGTTATAGTTGATATATTTGATATTAATTGTGCAAGCCCGCAATGATTGTTGAGATAATCGTATTCATTCTGGTGCAAGCCGGCAATGTTTGTTGAGATAATCTGGTTCATTCTGTATATCAACTACAACTTTTGCACAATTACCGAATAAGCTAATAGGTTCACATTGCCGAAAAATTTTGTCATGCCATGAGTTTGCATTCCCTTGCTCATCTTTACATATCCATGTTTGGTACTTGTAACATATGTGCATTTACTTTATTAGAGTAATTTTAATTTTGTAAGAATTGATTCTATAGGTTGCAAAACTCTGTTAGGGATAAACATTACTTGCATATCTTGAGGATGTAGTAGATGCTATAAATTACGGTTTTAAGTTGTTCTTATTCTGGCCTCCCACCATTTAGTCTATACAAGCACCTATGGAGAAATCTTTAATTTTCTAAACTAAAGGCAGATACTTTCACAAGATATGTAAGCTGAACTTTGAGAAAATGAAAAATGTAGCACTGAATTATTCATGGAAAGCAAAGGCATTGTTGTATTGTGTGTGTGTGTGGTTCGGGTTGTGGGGGACTGGATTGAAAAGGACCAGCCACTTAGCTCACTTGTTGGCATGTGAGTTGTAGTTGGATTCGGCAAACTAGTTACTAGTGAACAACTAACTCTTCAAAGGCAGCCATGTGGGTTTCGGCAACATTAGTCCGGGACTCTTGCTCGGTGGCAAGGTTTTCTAAAAACAAAGTATATTCTTCTAGGTGATCATTAAGTATCAGACATTATCTTAGCCTACTCGAAACAATATTTGATCCTTTTGAAACGCTGAGATTTTTAGATAGGTGAGATCATGACCATCATGTGACAGAAATGACTGCTTACTTTTCCTCTATTCTGGAATTCAACTTGGTCATCACTATTTGATCATGGTACCTATAACTAGCGGGGAGAAATCAATGCCCCAAAGATTCAGTAACTAATGCTTATAATTTCTGTCAGACATAACGTATAACGCTTCAATGGCTCCAGTGGTTGCACGACGTGAGTCAGTGAGTGGCATTTTAGAGATTGCACTTTAGAGTTAACAGTGCATGTGTTACGGGTTATGGTTGGCACAAAGCCTACAAGCTTCGCTGCTTAATCCACCACAAAGCTATTAGTACTCCGTAGCATCCTCAATTCGCAGGAGGCCAGAAACACCTACCACCCTTTTTTTTTCCTTTTTAGAAAACTGCAAGCAATTTCCTCCTCCCCTGTTTCTGGGTGCTACGAGAAATACTATGGATGTTGCAGAGGGATAAAAGCTATGTTATGTTTTGGTCTTTTGGACGAAAATACAACCATCAATCACAAGTATGGTGTTCGTAATTAGACTTCATTTATATAGATTGATTGATATTCCACTAATCGATTCAGGTCGAATTGATCCAATTAACAGTTCAAAGTTGCTGCTAACTAAAAGAGATTCCGTTTCCATCCAAACACATAACATCACCTGCCTCCGACCTCATGTGTTCTTTACCTTGCAATTTCTGAGACATTACAGGAGTGGCATGTGATCGTGATGGCAACGCGTTTGGCCATTGACGCCATCTCTGCTCTGTACCTCAACCTCGGTCCTGAGAGGTTTTTCCCTGTCATTGGGCAGAGCTTAGATTTTTTTTTCAGAAAATGGATAAATATCCAGCTTCTGGGACCGCACACAGCTAAGTTTTACAGTATTCGATTCTAAGCATATCAGCTGATCATACAAATAAGTGAAATAGTATGCAAACGACAGGAACAAATCAAAAGCAAAGTCTATTATTGCTTCTCCATCCATTTTTTGCAAACATATCTAGGGAGACGATCTCCAATGCCTAGCTTGCCAAATAAATGGTCTCCCTTGCTTCCTCACGCTGCAGTAGGGACCAATATCGCAGCCAATATGCTCTCCTAAAAATAGCTTGCATAAAAGATGTTAATCATTTTCTTTCAAAAACCATATTGTTAGGCGTACACCAAATTGCCCACGTCAGAGGTGCAACCCCAACGAAAATTAAATTTCTATCTTTTTTATTCATGCCCATTAACCAATTTTCAAGCATGTGTTGTATTGATCTTGGTGGGGTTAACCCAGTAGCTATAGTTACAACCCTCGAAATTATCTTAGCATGTTGACAATCAAAGAAGAGATGCTTAATTGTTTCGAAACAACATTTTTGACTCCCAGTCCAATTCCTCTTAGCTAAGTTATCCTTGTTAAGATAACACCCCATTGGAGATACCAAAGGAAGATCTTTATTTTAGAGAAGTCTTTAACTTCCATATAAATTTATTGATGAAAGGAGTACCCAGGTTAATGAGATATTGGTACATAGTCTGAACAGTAAATTTGCCTTGTCTATGCAAATCTCATGTAAAATTATCCCTCCCATCAGAAAGCTGATGAGTGGCTACTTTAGCTACAAGATTATGCGTAAGTTTATCTCCGACTAAAGCTCTTCGAAATGGTATATTTAGTGGCATTTGGTTCATGACATTTGCCATTGTTGCGTGGGGATAGTATACTATATTATATAGAGTGGGAAATTGCAATTTGAGTGGTCTAGAGCCTACCCATGTATCCTCCAAGAATCTAGTTTGGGACCATCTTTTAACTTGAAGATCCTACAACCTAGAAAATCTTCCCTAACCTTAACCAACATTTCCAAAAGTGTGAATCGCCAGGTTTAATTTTAACCTGGGATAGGCAGCTTGAACTCAAATATTTATTTCTAAGTAAGGTCTGCCATGTGCCATCTTTATTTAGCAATTTAATTAGCATTTTGCTAATAAAAAAATTATTTTTAATATATAAGTCTGCTATTCCTAGACCCCATTGATCTTTCGGATAGCACAAGATATCCCGTTTAGCTAGGTCATATTTTTGTTTATCACTATTGCCTTTCCAAAAAAATCTGGATCGATAGACATCCTTCAGGACACATTTAGGGATTTCAAAGAAAGACATCATGAACATAGGAAGGCTACTAAGGATGGAATTTAATAAAATCAGCTGACCCCCATAGGACAAGTGTTTATCCTTCCATGTACTTAGTTTGCGTTGAATCTTTCCTCGATAGCACTCCAATCCACATTACGGAGTTTGTTGTAGTGATGCTAGGTACCTGAAAGGGTACGATCCTAGTTCACAGCCAAATAATTGAGTATATTCTTGCTTATAATGTTTAGCTTCTCCATAGCAAAAGGCTTCACTTTTATGAAAGTTAATCTTGAAGCCTGACAATTGTTCGAAGATAGAGAGCAAAAGCTTCATATTCTTAGCTTGCTCTAGATTGTGATCCATGAATATGATCGTGTCATCTGCATACTGCAAAATAGATAATCCTTCTTCAACCAAGTGAGGAATTACTCCTTTAATTTGGCCATCATCCTTAGCCCTCTTAATCAAGATGGAGAGCATATCTGCCACAATGTTGAATATGATAGGTGACATGGGGTCTCCTTACCTAAGACCCTTTTTTGTTTGGAAGTAGTGCCCAATGTCATCATTAATTTTGATGCCCACGCTACCTCGTGAGACAAAAGTTTCAATCCATGAACACCATCATGGGCAAAATCCGTTCGTTCTGAGTGTCTGTTGTAAAAAATAGGCCATTTTACTTTATCATAGGGCTTCTCAAAGTCAATTTTGGGAATAACGCCATTGAATTTTTTAGTGCGTAGTTCATGGATAGTTTCATGCAAAATCACTACTCCCTGCATAATATTCCGACTGGGCAATGCCGTTTGGGAGGGTCTAACTATATTGCTAGCCACTCCCATGAGTCTATTAGTAGCCACCTTGGTGAAAATCTTGAAACTCACACTAAGTAGGCAGATAGGTCTAAATTGTTGTATTTTCGTTGCCCCTTTTAATTTGTGAAGGAGAGTAATTAAATCAAAATTGAGGTTGTGTAGAGACAGACACTCATAAAATGATGTGAAAAGCACCATCAGGTCTTTTATTTATAATATCACAGAATACTTGATAAAATTCTACCCATAAAATGATGTGAAAAGTGCCATCAGGTCTTTTATTTATAATATCACAGAATACTTGATAAAATTCTACTGGGAAACCATCAAGGCTAGGGGATTTATTATGCTCCATTTGGAGCGCAACCTCTTTTACCTCTTTCTCTATAAATGGTGTTGTGAGGATACTATTTTCATCTCCTGTGAGGATACTAGTTTGTGAAATAAGCTTTTAATTCATCATCACCCACTATTATGCTGAAGCGTCCCTACATAAGTAGAGACTAAATGTGATACAAATATCAGTCCTAGGAGGCTGATAACACATTTATTCAACAGATGGTTCAAAAACCGTACAACTCCCGAAGGAGCGGGCAGGAAAGCCACACCCAAAGAAGAACTAAACAAACAATAATACAAATCCAAGTTGCAATCCAGTCAGACTCCGGGCTGCAATCGGAACTAAGCGTCAGTGGAAGCATCCTGCAAAGGCCAACACCACGGGCAGCATTGGGTGCGGACACGACCTCCTACTCGAGATCCTCAGCGACGTAGTTCGGGTCTTCCTCTGAAGCAACAAAACAAGGGTGAGTACACTTCCAAGATCCAACGCACAACTACTGGACACTTCCAAGATCCAACGCACGCCAAGAAAATTGTCCCACCCCAAGTGCTAGTTATGTGACTGAGCCGTAACTCGTCCAATGCCGTGGACATGGCTACCCGGATAGGTTTTAACTCTGCAGAGGTTGTACACTTTTCCCACAAGTAGGGTACCGCAGCACGATCACCTTAGTGCCGGTGCGGATCCTAACAATGCCATTACCCACCGTAGCTAAGACTGACTAGTCCACACGGAAGCGACCAAGGGGTTAACAACCTACCAACGAGGTCTTAACCAGGATCTAAGTCACAAAGATCTTACTCCTTTTCCATGGGCTCCTGTTCCTCACCAGCTCACCCGAAGACTAACAGTTTAGCTAGTGGGATTTATGCTAAGCCATTGCCGCATACAACGATCGAGTGGTTGCACGAAGGTTGGGTTAGGCAAGATGACACATCAACTCGGTCCTTGACCATGACAAGATGGATATCTCCCAACCTTGCTCAACCACCAAGTTACGAGCCCAACATATTGGCATTTCACACATGAAACACCCATCCATCTCATCTAAGCATTTCTTTCCTTTACTTCCGAAAAACCCAACTTCCCTTTTTAAAACACTCACACATTTATTCTTTAACAAAACACATTGTGGTCATGATTGAGTTGAGTGACAAGGTCCTAAGCATTCTAGGAGTAATTATCATCCAAACAGAGCAAGTCATATTTAGAAATAATTATAGGACAAACAAGGAATAATCATAACAATCAAGGGGTGGCTATCCAACCATGTTTCAGCAGTAAAATAATATGCAATTTATAAAACAGGCCAATAGGTTGTGTTTAAAAAACTAGGATAAATATGCATCAAAGGGTGAGATTGGACTTGCTGTTTTCAAAGCCTTCCGGGAGATCCTGCTCGCGGTACTGGTCCTCGGGCTCGGGCTCACGATCAAACTCCTCCTCACGCTCCTCCTCGGGTACTTCGTGATCTACGGCACACACAAACGAGCACACAATAAATAAAGAGAAATAAAATTTTACCCATTGAGCTACGAACAGAGAATGCAAACGGAAAATTGAAGGAGTGAGTATTTTCATAAAATTTGGATATGCCTCAATGGAAGTATATGGGAGGAGGCCTTGGTCGAATTTGGGATCAATTGGAGGAAGTTTGGCGCATGAAATGACGAGTTAAAGGAGTGTTAGGGGCTTAAATCAAGGTTTAGGACTAAACTGCAAGAACCAGGGACCTATTTGTAATAATTTTCGAAAGGTGGAAGGACGTATCCGCGAGATTTCTTTGAGAGAGGTGGAGGGCCGGTTTGCAAATACGGGAAACTAGGGGGTTAGATGTAAATTGAAGGGAAATTTTCCCTTTCCTCTTCCTTGGTTCGGTACAGGAGGTGGGGAGGGAGGAAACCGGTGGGGGCGGCCAGCCGGCCGGCCGGGCCATGATGGTGGTGGCCGAGTGGTGGAGGAGGTAGAGGAGGCCGAGGGGACTCCATTTGAGGCCTCACCTCGGGCGGATGGTGTTGGAGGAGGGGGGCGCCGGGCATGTAGCGGGGCGGCGGCGGTAGATGGCTGTGGGGTGGCGGCGCAAAGGGGGCCGGGGCAGTGTGGGTGGTAGGCAGGGGGGGCAGCACCGGTGGTCGTGTGGAGGTGGCAGGGGCTTGGCCCCCTTCTTATAGGCGGAGGGAGGAGCTCGATGGCCGGCGGCTTTCAATGGAGGCCGAGAATCCCAGCCGGTGGCGTGCCGGAGCGGAGCTCCGCGTGAATGGTATGGTGGGGGCCGGCTCGGTCGACGAGGAGCACAGGGGCGACGACCGGCGTGGGGTGGCGCATCGGGAGGGAGCGGCGTGCGGTGGCCGGCACGCCGTGTGGGGTCAGGCGGCGCACAGGGGCTGGGCGTGCGGCTCGGCGCATGTGGCGGCGCGTGGCACGGCGCGCGGGGCCGGTCGTGGGGTCGGGCGCGGGGTCGGGCGCGGCACGGGACGGGCTGGGTGCCAAGCGCCAGGCGCTAGGTACCAGGAGGAAACACGCCAGGAGGGAAGAGAGAAGGAGAAAGGAGGAAGAAGGAAGAAAGAAGAAAGAGAAGGAAGGAAGGGAGAAAAAGAAAAGGGGGAGAAAGGGAAGGGAAAAAGGAAAAGGAAAAAGGGAGGGGAAAATTGGCGAAAGTTGCGGAATTGGTCGGGCACGCGCGATGGATTTGACGGGCACACGGTGAAATTTGCGGGGAACGGAAAAAGATGATTGACACGTTGGGTGCCGGGACGGCAGGGTCGCCGAGAAGGAAGAGATTCTCGGGAGCTCAATGGTAGAAAGATTTTGAAACAAAATTTTAGCGGGTGATTTGAGTTAGTAAATTTTACAGACGTTACAAACCTACCCCACTTAAATTGAATCTCATTCTCGAGATTTGGCTGAGTCCTGAAAAGATGGGGAAACTCCTTCTTTAACGCATCCTCGCGTTCCCAAGTAGCTTCTTCTTCACCATGCCTACTCCATTGGACTCTGCAAATCCGTACCACTGAATTCCTTGTTCTTCTGGTGACAGTGTCTAGAATCTTGACAGGTACCTCCTGGTACCGAAGATCGTTTTGCAAATCTACTGTTTCCACCGGTACTTGCTCTTCAGGTACCCTCAAGCCTTTCCTTAGCTGGGAAACATGGAACACTAGGTGTATATCTAACATTTCTTCGGGCAGTTGGATACGGTAGGGTATAGCTCCAACTCTTTTTAGCACCTGGTACGGTCCGATATACCGAGGGGCTAATTTTCCTTGTACTTGAAATCTTCAAGTACCTCGAATCGGGGAGACCTTGAGGTAGACGAAGTCTCCTTCATTGAAACTCAATTCCCATCTTCTCTTATTTGAGTAGCTCTTTTTTCTGGACTGTGCTGCCTTTAGCTTCTCTCGGATTTCAGCCACTCGGTCTTCTGCCTCTTTGATAAAGGCAGGTCCCACTAGAGCGCGCTCTCCTACTTCTGACCACATCAATGGGGTCCTGCACTTCCTTTCGTAGAGGGCCTCAAATGGCGACATGCCTAAACTGGCTTGGTAACTGTTGTTGTATGAGAACTCTGCATAGGGTAAACTCTGTTCCCAGTCTTTGCCATAGGTAAGGACACATGCTCTCAACATATCTTCCATAATTTAATTTACTCTCTCTGTTTGGCCATCGGTCTGGGGGTGATAGGCTAAACTGAAATCTAATTTGGTGCCCATGACTTTATGCAGACTTTTCCAGAACCTAGAGGTAAATTGGGTCCCCCTATCCGAAACAATTCTGCTAGGCACACCATGCAGCTTTACTATGTTGTCCACATAGAGCCGAGCTAGTCTTTCTCCACCATAAGTGGTCCGTACAGGTAAGTAGTGAGCAACTTTAGTGAGTCGGTCCACTATTACCCATATGGAGTCATTCCCTTTCTGAGTCTTGGGTAAACCTACTACAAAATCCATACCA
>NC_028457.1:10955980-10999929 GCF_000263155.2 Setaria italica | reverse complement strand
ATCACAATGGGCGACAAACTGGGCTATGTCCGCTTTCATCCCATTCCACCAGTACTTCTATTTTAAGTCCATATACATCTTGGTGGATCCCGGATGGATGGAGTATGCCAAGTTATGGGCCTCATCCATGATGGTTTGCCGGAAATCACCTTCCTTGGGTACACAAATCCTATCCTTGTACCACAAGGTTCCTTTGTTATCCACTCTAAAATCTGGGGCTTTATTCTCTCCGGTTTGCTTGCGAATCCTTACTAAATCCTAATCTAAACCTTAGGCTTCTCGGATTCTATCCTCCAAAGTGGGCTGAACACTTAGCTTGCGGTTGGTATTCTGGGGAATAATGTGCACGTTTAACCGGGCCATTTCTTCCTGCAAACGGGTATCCTTGGGTCCGATCTGTCCATAGGATTTTCTGCTTAAGGCATCAGCTACCACATTAGCCTTGCTGGGGTGGTAGTGGATCTCCAGGTTATAATCCTTGATCAACTCTAACCACCTTCTTTGCCTCAAATTCAAGTCTGGTTGGGTGAAGATATATTTTAGACTCTTGTGGTCCGTGTAAATCTCACACTTATTCCCAATTAGATAGTACCTCCAAATCTTGAGAGCATGCACTACGGCTGCAAATTCCAAATCATGGGTTGGGTAATTCTGTTCATGAGGCTTAAGCTGGTGAGAAGCATATGCCACTACTTTACCATCCTGCATAAGGACACACCCTAACCCTTGTCGGGACGCATCACAATAAATGACGAAGTCCCACTGAATGTCCGGTAGGGTTAATACTGGAGCGGTCGTCAATCTTTTCTTCAGTTCTTGAAAACTCCTCTCACAAGATTCTATCCAAGCGAATTTCTTATCCTTCCTAAACAGTTCCATCATGGGCCGGGCTATCTTAGAAAATCCTTCAATAAACCTCCGATAGTACCCAACTAAACCAACAAAGCTTCTGATTTCACTAACATTGGTGGGCTGCTGCCAGTTGGAAATGGCTTCAACTTTCTCAGGATCAACTGCTACTCCTTTTGCGGTCAAAATATGACAAAGAAATGCCACTTTCTCGAGCCAAAATTCACACTTGCTAAATTTAGCATAGAGTCGGTGGGCTCTCAATTTCTCTAACACCACCCGTAGATGCTGTTGATGTTCTTGGACACTCTTGGAGTAAATAAGTATGTCATCAATAAAGACTACGACAAACTTATCCAACTCCTCCATAAACACCTTGTTCATGAGATTCATGAAGTAGCAGGTGCATTGGTCAGTCCAAAAGACATCACTGTGAACTCAAATTCTCCATAGCGGGTGACAAAGGCTGTCTTTGGGATGTTGCTTTCCTTGATCTTGAGCTGACGGTATCCTGACCTCAAATCTATTTTGGAGAAATACTTGGCTCCTTTCAACTGGTCAAACAGGTCATCTATTCTGGGGAGAGGATATTTATTCTTGATAGTGACCTCATTCAGTGCGTGATAATCCACGCACATCCTCATGCTCCCATCTTTCTTCTTGACAAAGAGCACTGGAGCTCCCCATGGGGATGAGCTCGGTTTGATAAAACCACTCTGTTGTTGTTCCCCTAACTGTTTCTTCAGCTCTGCCAACTCAGACGCTGCCATTCTATAGGGTCTCTTGGCTATAGGGGAGGTTCTAGGAATAAGGTCGATTACAAACTCTATATCCCTGTCCGGGGGCATTCCAGGTAGTTCTTCAGGAAAGACATCCGGGTATTCACTTACTACTGGGACTCCTTCTATGGCCTTGGCCTCCATGCTAAAACCATCAGGTCGGGTCCACTCCCCCGAGTGTGACAAGTTACTTGCACACCGTCCTGACTGACCAGATGTACTATCTTATCTGCACACCCTATGTGACCATCATGTAGGCTTAACCAATCCATTCCAAGGATCACATCTATCCCCTTAGACTCAATTACTATTAAGTCTGCTAAGAATTCTACACCACTTAAATTGATCCTTACTCGGGAACAACCTAGTCGACACTGGATGTTGGCTCCAGGCGTTTGGGTTAATAGGGGTAACTTTAGTAGTACTGCAGGTATGTGGTGCTTATCCACAAAGCTTGATGATATAAAAGAATGTGATGCTCCAGAATCGAAGAGTATTGTTGCCAAGACTGAGCTGACTAGAAACTCACCGAGTACCACGCCCTGAGCCTCTCGAGCCTCTTGCGCGCTAATGTGGTTGACACAGTCTCATCCAAATGACTGCTGGGGTGGCCTCATGTGGCGGAACCGCCCAACTTAAGCTGGTTTAAGTGCGCCTAATCGCTGTCGGGGCAGCAATTATCCGAAACGCACCTAAAACAGCATAAGTCCGGTAGTCCGTCGAGTGTCCCTAGGACTCCTCGAAAGATCCACGACGTGTTTCATCACCATACATCAGGATAGTATCCGCGATGGGATAATATCAACAAATATTACATTTTTACATACATAATTAAGAGGTACGAGTTATTACAAGACTTAAGTTGAGACAAACTTAGTGATGCAGAGTTAGACAAGCTCTAAGATTAAACATAAACAGTTTAGGAGAAGATGCGTCGATGAACGGTTTTCTAGAGTATTGAGAGACTCAGGTCAATACTCTAGGTCTTCGGGGTCTCCTCCTCGGCAGCTTCCTGGGTAGCTTCTGAAAGATAACCACAAGGGGCAAACCCTGAGTACGGGGTACTCAGCAAGTCTTACCCGACTAACCAATATAATAGTTTTTCCTTGGAATGCATGTCAGCCTTTGGGTGTGCTTGGTTGACACGATTTTTGCCGAAAAAGCTTACTACGAGTGAGGCCTTAGTTTTGTCTTTTAGTTTAGTTAAGTTGTTACCTAACCATTCTAGATGATAACAGAAGTAAAACAATCATAACTATTAATTCATACAGTACTTCGCAACAGGAGATTTTATATCACATGAGTTATACTACGATGCTCAACAGTGATCAAGTGCATTCATAACCGAGAATTGCGGCGATCCGGATCAATTTACATCCTGCAGGAGAGCACCCCGATCACCAGCATTATACGACTGTCCAGGTCGTACTAACAACCTCTCGATTAGTAAAGTCAATGATTAGGAATACAACTACCCGGACCCAGGGATGCACCCCCACATGGGACCCCACGTCTGGCCTGATCCCCATGTGAGTTTCAGGCTACACCCCTGCCAATCTCCAGCACGTCAAATGCGGGTACGAAGCATTCCTGATCATAGAATTTACTAATCTACTGGGCTTTACTTGTCCCATACCCAGTAAGTGATCAGATGTTATCACTTGATCAGCGGTTAAGACAACGATCGGGCCTTAACCAGATAAATCTTGCAGACAGAACTACATCTCTAGCTTCTGTCCGTTTTCATATTCCAGACTATCCTTCATAAGCAATATGTATGACTTAAGAGTTTTCCTTAAGGTTGGTAAACCAAGCATGTAAGCAAGTAAGCAATTCTAGACTTGGGTTGTCTTCTAAAGTTTGAACAAGTGGCAAAGATGTCCTTAAAACAAGGTATGAGTAAACACAAGAATAGGTTTCAAGCAACTCCTAGACTTAGTGCATACGGTAACCAAATAACCTATAACTAGTCACATGAAATAACGACTTCAAAATAGATAGGTATACATGCACCGGGGCTTGCCTTGATCATTAAAAAGATTAGTAGAAGCCGACGGATTCGCTTCACAGGGGACAAATTCAAACACCTCGTCGGACTCCAAGGGTCCTTCTGAAAATTCCCAGTAATCCTCTTCTGGTGCTTCTGGATCTACGGCGCAATAAATGCAGGGGTTAGAATGCAAACTTTTTAAATAACAGACTATACAACTTTCCTTCATGATAAAGTTGCAAGCCAACAAGGACTATACGACTTATCACGAATAAGTTGTAAGTCAACACATAAAAGAAATCTAAAAAGGTTAACCTATATTTTTATTTTCTTATTTAACCCTTCCTATAGCTTTTTCTTTCATTTTTAGGAAAAGTGGTAATTATTTTCTAACTTGAAAATCTGATTTCCTATGAGTTAAGAATTCTTTGTGATTAATAAAGTGTTATTCATATTTTATACATTTTATAAATATTAAGTATTTATTTAATTACCTAAAAAGGAAGGCATTAAATAAATACCCAAATTTTTATTATTTTCCTAGGGTGTAAAAATTTTAATGCATAAAGGAAAATAAAACAAGCCTAACAAAATTGGTTTCACTAATTTTGGACACTCCTACAAATTTCTGTGATTAAAATGGTGCAAAACGAATTTAAACAGATTATTTTACTAAAGAAATCTAACTTTTCCCGAAATTCCCCCGGAAAAACTTTTCTCACTCACCCACGCTCTACCCTCTCTCACGAATCACTGGACCCCATGGCGCGGACCCACCTCTCCTATTCATTCTACCCGCCGGCCTTACTCCTCCTCCCGACGGGCCCCGCGGGCCGAATTCCCCCCTCCTTTCTCTCCTGGTAGCCCAGCACCGGCCCACGGCCCCTTTTTCTTTTTCTTTCTTTTCCACGCGACGCCGGCCTGTGTCGCTACTCTGGGCCTCCGGCCTCTTCTCTTCGGGTCACCCGCGCGCGCCACTGGGCCTCAACACGCCGGCCCAAGACGGCCGCACCGCTTTGGCCTGCGCTTTCCCCCCTTCTCTCTCACTGACGCGCGGGCCCGGTGCACAGCTCCTTCTTCCTCCTCCCGCCAAAAGCGCGACCGGAACAGGGGGCGGCGCGGCTCGCCGGCCGGCGCCCTCCTGGCGGCGAGTCTAGGCGACAACACCAACCCTAACCCTACCCGACTCCGTGCGCGGCAACAGCTTCCCCGGAGATGGCCGGAGCCATCCCCTCCACGGCGACGGGCGGCAACACCCACGGCCGGTGATGACTTCTCATGACAACGGCACAACCTATTCAAACAACTAACCTGACACCATCCTAGGACCCTGAGGACTCGACTACGACTACTCAAGAAGGAAGAGAGACAACGCAAGGTAGTTCTCACCGAGAGCAGGCGGTGCGACAGCGGTGGACAGAAGCGGCGGCGAGCACGGCTATTCCGGCGAGGATGTGGGACAACAACTAGCTCGGGGTGTGGTTGGGGTGTCTGTGGAGGAGTGGGCGAGAGGAATCGACGAGAGCTGCTCGGAGGTGATAGAATTTTGCTTGGCGGCGATACTGATCAGAGGAGAGCGGGCGGCGGTAAAAAGGGGGAGCAGTGAAACGGTGGCGCGGGAACAGTAAACATTCAAGGGTTTCACCGCGCGCATGGCTGCCATCGTGGCCTACGGCTAGGCTTGCGTGGTGAGGAGGTGGCCTAGTCGTTGCGCTGGCAAGCTATCGGAAGCGGCGGTGGCGACACGCCATGGTGCTCAGTCACCGCTCTTCTGGTGCCCGCGATCTTCAGAAGCTATTGACGGTCGATTCGGAATCCGACGGCCTTCCATGCTTTAACAGAACTTGGAGATAAACTCAAGCTAGCCATCTTTTATTTTGGCGTCGGTTTGAGATAAGCACCGAATTTGATGGAATTTGGATTGTTTTCTCGAGTTCTTCTAAATTGCAACTGAATCCTTCATTCAGTTTCGTCAGTCGTCGTCAGTACCATGGAGCTCCCTTAATGACTTGATTTCATGATCAAATTCTTCTGCCCTTAGTCCAATTTCACCTCAAACATGCTCTACATTGTCCCATTGTTCCATTTTGCTCATGAACGAGTACCCTTTTTGATTTAAATGGCTCTGAATTCAAGCTCCAAGTTATTGCCTTGCTGCTGTCCAGACTTAGAAAAATTCAGAGTTTTCAGTTACTTGTGAGTTTGTGCTGACTTTGAGCTTGAATTTGACTTCCTTCTTGTTATTGATCTTGGCCAACAACACCCAGATCTTGTAGTCCAAGTTTCACACTTCAATATAGTGTAGTTGTCTTGATGCACTTATTTGCAAATTTTTCCAGAATTCAATTTCCAAAACAGACTCTAAAGCTGTTTTTCTGGAACTCTATTTTCGGACGATGAACAGTACACGTCCGTTTCTTTTTCTTTTCTCTGATTCTTCTGAGAGATTTAGCACTAGCTTAGTTCCAAATTTTTGATCCTTCAGTCCTAAATACTCTTACACTTGTATTCCACACATTTGACAGATTTTTCTGAATTTCAAATTTGAAATTCAAATTTCGGTCAAAATTTGGCCGAATTCGACCTTTTTGCCATTTTTCCTTCTTTTTCTTTTGGATTTCCTTCTGAATTTTTCAGGGTCACTATTTGACTTTAAATGGCACTTATTACACCTCATCTGCTAGCTGTTGTTGTTGCTGGGGTTGTTGTTGCTACGGACTGGGACACGGTTGGCTCCTGACAATGCTGCCCTCGTTCCTGTTACTGCGTTGGAGAAGGCCAATGCTGCTGGCTTGGTGGCGTATGGGCAGTTGGCAATGAAATTCCCTGGCTCACGGTAGTTAAAGCATGCCCTACTGTTGTTGGTGACTTGGCTAGCACTGTTCTATGGGGCCTTGACAGGGTTCTGGCTCCTAAATGGGGCATTGGGCTGATGAGAACCGGAGGCTTGGGACTGGGTCCGGTACTGCATAGGAGCTTGGGATCTGGGCAATGGGTGACCAAAGCTCCTCGGCTTCTGGAATCGGTCCTGTTGGTGAGCCTTGTTTTCCAAGAACCGACGCTTGTTGTCCCTTCATTCATCTGCTTTGGCCCTCTCAGTCAGAATGGCCATGTTCATCATAGTGTTGAAGTCGGGGTAGATCTGAGGAGTAAGCAGGGTCCTCAGTTCTGCATTCAAACCCTTCTTGAACATATCCTGCTTCTTCTCGTCCTTGTCCACTTCCTCTGGAGCGTAACGGGCCAGCTCCATGAACTGATAGGTGTACTCCTCCACAGACTTGTTGCCTTGGCGCAGTTCATGAAATTCATCCGCCTTGCGCTTCATGGTGGCCGCAGGAATGTGATAGCGGCGAAATTCCATCACGAACTCATCCCAGGTGATAATGGAGGCATCCTGGGTGGCGGTGCAGTAGTTCTCCCACCAAGCTAGAGCAGTCCTAGTGAGTTGGTGGGCAGCCAAGAAAACCTTATCCCTGCTCTCACAACCAAATAGCTCTAGCTTCCTCTGAATGACCCGCAGCCAGTCATCTGCGTCCAGAGGGTTGATAGACCCACCAAAAGTGGGTGGCTTGGTCCGGAGGAAGTCCGTCAACTTCTCGTTCATACTCTGACCGCGGGGCCTCTGGCAAGTAATGGCGTTGGCCAAGGCTTCCAGCAGAAGGGTCTGGTTGTTCATCACTTGCACTAGATCAATGACCGGTGGGGGCGATGGCTGCTGTGCTCCCACTTGGCTTTCTTCCCTACCCTCGGGCTAATTCACCTCCTGCTCCTCATGGTGCACTGCTGGTGGTGGTCCGTGGCCTTCCGGCTGTCTTTCTGCACTAGGGGTGGCACGGGCTTGACTTAGGGAGGTCCTGGTGGCACGCTTGGGAGGCATCTGTAGATTGAGCAAACTTTCATGAGACTTGGATTTGGACTTAAAGTGATGTTTAGTTAATTAGCTCGTGTTTTCGAAAAGATAGAATCCACCTCTTGTCAACAAGCACACAGACTAACAAACAACAAGCACAAATGATTTTTTTATTTTACCGGGGCGGTTACAACACTTGGGTGAGGCCAAAACACGCACTACACGACCGGTACAACAACACAACTGGGGTACAACTCTAGACTCGGGACGACTTCTCGGCTAGAGGTACAACTCTGGGTGGGGCACTCTACTCGCGGGGCGATTCCTCATCCTGAGCGGAGTGGTCCTCTAACGGAATAAGGAGGTCCAGCACCTCATCTTTCAGGGTCCCACCCGCTAGAGGGGGCTCTGGCGCCTCTCCATCGGCCACCTCAGAGCCTCTTTCTGAAAGCGGTGGTGCTGGGGTGGCATCAGGGCTCTTCCGCTTGCCTGACTCTTGGGCAACGGGAATCCCATCCAAGATCCGGGCCTCATCGTCCTCAACCACCCGCATCTTCCTTCTCGCGCAGTTCACGAGATGGGCATCCTTCAATTCTCGAGAGTGCTGATCCTCAGCCTCCTTGAGGGCCTCAATGGCGATGGCCTCGTTACTTTGGGCGGCCGCTGCTCGTGCCTCGGCTGCTGCCAACCTCACCTGGAGCCTCCTTACCATAACCTCTGCGTCCTCGGCTCTACGAATCTGCTGCTTCAGCTATGCGGTCTGCTCATCGTAAAGCTCATCCAAGGTGAGAAGGTAGGTAGCCATGTGGAGCATGGTGGGGTCATCCTCGCGCTGTCCACGTCCTTCCAAAGTCCTCACCCGGGCCAGCCAAACTGGGCGGTTCTTCTTGACAGGTGAGTAAAATCTCATCAGCGTGTGGCTGATGTGCCTCTCATAAATCTGGCACAGGTAGCGCAGAGCATTTCGGGTTGCCACCTGGTAAGTGTCTTTCCGCCGAAAACCAATGACAGACATGTTCCATGGCTGAATGTCAGGGTAGCGACTGCTCCTACCGACGTAGATGGTCATCTCACACCGGAGAGTCCCACGGTCTTCATACTCCCTGCTGGTGTACTCGGGGCGCTTATAAATCCCAAGGCGGTCCATGCAGGCGAACAGCAACCTGGGAAAACCGGGCTCCACCAGGCAGTGGTTGTTGACCCATCCTTCTTCGGCCATCTGGAAAGAATCGGGGTGTAAATCAGTTTTGCAAATGAGCAGGGGAAGCAAGAAATTTTGTAAATCACTTATTTTGGTCAAAAAGGCTTTTCCGGTCCTAATGGTCACATCCTACAGCCAACGACGGCTCTGATACCACCTGAAGCGTCCCCACATAAGTAGAGACTAAATGTGATACAAATATTAGTCCTAGGAGGTTAATAACATATTTATTCAACAGATAGTTCAAAAACCGTACAACTCCCGAAGGAGCGGGCGGGCAAGCCACACCCAAAGAAGAACTAAACCAACAATGATACAAATCCAAGTTGCAGTCCAGTCGGACTCCAGACTGCAATCGGAACTAAGCGTTAGTGGAAGCATCCTGCAAATGCCAACACCATGGGCAGCGTTGGGTGCGGACATGACCTCCTACTCGAGATCCTCGGTGACGTAGTCCGGGTCTTCCTCTGAAGTGTTGGGAGGGAGCGGCGTGCAGTGGCCGGCGCGCCGTGCGGGGTTGGGCGGCACACCGGGGCCGGGCGAGCGGCTCGGCACGGGTGGCGGCGTGTGGCACGGCGCGGGGGCCAGTCATGGGGTCGGGCGCAGCGAGGGACGGGCGCGGGCGGCCAGGCGCCAGGAGGAAACGCGCCAGGAGGGAAGAGAGAAGGAGAAAGGAGGAAGAAGAAAGAAAGAAGAAAGAGAAGGAAGGAAGGGAGAAAAAGAAAAGGGGGAAAAAGGGAAGGGAGAAAAAGAAAAGGGGGAAAAAGGGAAGGGAAAAAGGAAAAGGAAAAAGGGAGGGGAAAATTGGTGAAAGTTGCGGAATTGGTCGGGCACGCGTGACGGCTTTGACGGGCACGCGTGACGGCTTTGACGGGCACGCGGTGAAATTTGCGGGGAACAGAAAAAGATGACTGACACGTTGGGTGCCAGGACGGCGGGGTCGCCGGGAAGGAAGAGATTCTTGGGAGCTCAACGGTTGAAAGATTTTTGAAATAAATTTTTAGCGGGTGATTTGAGTTAGTAAATTTTACAGACGTTACATATGCCATCTTCTTGTTCTAATTTAAAGATACGTTGTTTTCTATGCTTGCCATTGGTGACCAAATGGAAATATTGGGTGTTGTCATCACCTTGCAATAGGTCTTTAGTTTTAGCTCTCTCGTGCCATTTAATTTCCTCTTTCCTTGATAAGTGAACTAATCGTTCATTGAGGTAGTGTTTCATATTTAACTCATGGTCAGAGAGCACCCTTTTCTCAGCTATTTTATCTAAATTATGGCCAGCTATATTTTTGGCCTAGCCCCTCAAAAATTGTCGAACAACTCTGATTTTATTCTACCATATATCCATAGCAGTGGTTCCTTTGATTTCGGATTGCCATTTATTAGCAACCAGATCATAGAAACCATCTCTAATAAGCTAGCCACGTTCAAATTTAAATAATGGTTGTTGTTTGTTGTGGGAAGAAGCACCTTCGTTTAATATCAAAGATGTGTGATATGAGTTTCTATCTTTGGTATGTACTGTTGTGAAGGGAAACTTATGTTCCCACTCTGTACGAACTAAGACCCTATCTAGTTTCTCAAAGGTTGGATCATCCCCGCTACTCGTCCAAGTATATTGACGACCCGACATTTCTATCTCTCTGAGATCAAGAGTTTGAATGACCATGTTAAATAAATCTGGCCATTTTGCATCAAAGTTGTCCTTGTTTTTATCTTCAGGATGACGCATTGTATTAAGATCCCCACCAATTATGTACGGTAAGAATTCTTTGTTACATATGTGGGCCATCTCAATTAGGAAACTTTCCTTATGTTCCTTTTGAGCAGGACCATAAACTACAAACAATGCCCACTTGTAGCCATCATTTTTATTTCGGAGTGTGAACTTAACATAAAAGTCCCCCTCATCGATGGATCCAATGTTAGACATTGTAAGGTCAACTCCAAGGAGAATGCCCCCGAATCGACCATGTGGTGTCATGCAGTGCCAAATAAATTATTTGCCACCACAAAGTTTTTTAAGATTCCCATCTGGGAAGTGATCACGACCCGTTTCCATGAGGACAACGAAATCTATTTGCTGCTCTTTAACCAAATCCTCCAGAAGATCCCTTTCATTTGAAGCTTAGCTTAGATGGTGTTATTAGTTTTTTAGCTGATGAGGCCACCTTATTATTCTTTTTCCTAGAATTGGATTTTTTCCTGCGGGGTGTAAATTAGATCATTAAAAATGTGGTATAAGCCCTCCTCGTGCACAGTCTCATAAAAAAAATCCAAGTCAGTCAAGTTAACGACACGGCGTCCACACGGTGCTCCCCTGTTGTCCCCGCACATCATCCACCATGCCCCCCGAGCCCAGATCCACGCCCAGTCCCACCCAAAATCCCTCATTTCCTCTCACGCCCGTCTCTTGAGCTTCTCCAGTGGCCGCACCACGCGTCATTGCTGAGCTCGCCAGGCAGCTGCCAGGACGCATCGCTGTCGTGGTAGGCGATCACGCGGGTTCCAGCATGGCGGGCAGCAGGGGACCAGCAAGCGCGACAGCCACACGCACATCTGAGGGAAGCTTCAGGCAGGGTGAGGACTGAGCACCCAGTTGATTTTCTTTTCTTTTCTTTTTGGGTACAAACTTTTCTTGCGCTCTGAATTTCAGTTTTGATATGCTGAATTGCTGGTTAATAAATTTTTCAAATTTCCATGCTTCACAAGGTTTCATTCGTTAATGTACAAATTGCTAGATTGGTCTTCGGTCTTCTTACATCTACATATGGTCGTTGATGTGCCAGCTGATTCAACTAGTTTCTCAGCTTGGTGGAGAAGAGTAATCAGAGCAGCGCCAAAAGAATTGCACAAGGGTTTGAATTCTCTTATCATTTTGGTGGCATGGGAAATTTGGAAACATCGAAATGCCTGTGTGTTTGAAGGCGCTCTCCCTGACACACAGGTGCTCCTTCAAGCAATAACTAATGAGTGCACACTTTGGTGCCTGGCAGGTGCCATTAAACTCAGGGATCTGCTTGCTAGGTCGCTTGCACTAGCTGCTTAGGCCTGGTGTTCTGGGTCAGTTTTCATGTTTTACCTGGCGCTCAGGCGGTAGACCTTTAGTGGGTGGTGTGTGTTGTGTTATCTGTGTGGTGGGGTGTGTTTTGTACTTAGATTGGGGGTTCTCCCCTTCTCCACATGAAATGACACGCAGCTCTCCTGCGTTGTTCGAGAAAAAAAAGATTGGACGGGGAGTTGTACATACTTGTATGGTCAGGTAGGAAATGATCAACTAATCGTGTTTCTCTTGAGAGAGGAAAAGAAGCATTTTTGCTAGTGTACATGTGTGATTTTAGGACATGTTAAGGTATTCTAGTTTGGAGTTTGGACAGTCTGATGGGATGGTTGATATTACTATTGCCTCAAGGGATGGGAGGAAACTGTTACGAGGGAGCAAATTATCACAAAGTACCATGATTGTTAATATGGTACCTAATTAGTGAAAAAGTTTCACTTGAATACTCTGATGATTACTTGATTCCAAAATGTAAAAGGGCACTAAATTTTGGCTCTGAACTTCGTAATTGCTATAGAGATTCTGTATTAAAAATCATAAAACAGATATATGCATATTTTCCTTTGAACTTTGTTGTTTTTTACATATAGCTTTACTTTGGATTCGAAAATTTGTAATTTTGTTGGCATGTAATGTCAAAACATTGGGTCGGGGTTGCCTTTTTATGTCGCTATATTCCTTATATGCATATGCTGATTAGGCTTAGGATGGAATAGCATCTGCATTAAAAAATTTGTTTAGCTATCATGTATTAATTCGAAGGAGAAAATATAATTCATATTGTGCGAAAACCGAACGTTACTAGTCAATGAGTCTAGGATCTGTCTGATCTAGCAAAAGGTTGCGGTAAATTTTTTTGTTAGGATGTGCACACATGTTTGAAAACATCAACTAAAAAAGAATGCACTATAGTTTCATTATCTTGAACCTACCTCTCTCTGTGTGCACGCTTTTTGTGATCTTGGTCTTTCTTAAAGGTATTTCCTGCTGAATTCTTCTATATTTAACTACTTTTTTGTAACAAGCTCCATGCTTTTGATTGTGCAGAACTAAGCTAATGGCAGAAGCATTGTTAACTGCCTTATCGAAGAGACCGCCATAACCTTTGACCAGTCCGACCACCCGGAGCGCGTCCCGCAGCCGGGACGCTACCCCCTCGTCGTTGACCCTATCGTCGGCACGAAGCGCCTCACCAAGGTGCTCATGGATGCAAGTAGCGACCTGAACATCCTCTACACCGAGACCCTCGACGCCATGGGGATCGACCGATCCCGTCTCCGTCCCAGCGAGGCGCCATTCCACGGCATCGTGCCGGGAAAACGGGCAATGCCCCTCGGGTAGATCGACCTGCCCGTCACTTTCGGGACTCCTTCCAACTTCAGGAAGGAGACCCTCACTTTCGAGGTGGTGGGCTTCCGCGGGACCTACCATGCCATCTTGGGGCGACTATGCTACGCCAAGTTCATGGCCATCCCCAACTACACCTACCTCAAGCTCAAGCTGCCGGGGCCCAACGGGGTCATCACTGTCAGCATGTCTTTCCAGAAGGTGTACGAGTGTGATCTTGAGTGCTGCGAGTACGCCTCGGCCATCACTTGTTTGGAGGACCACATAGTCCAGCTTGCGGAGCGTGCCGAGGACCTTCCCGACTCCAAGCAGCCATCCACCTCCTTCGAAGCCACGGAAGGCGTGAAGGAGCTCCCCCTCGACCACTGCTCTGACGGCAGGACGGGGCAGATAGGCACTACCCTATCCCCCAATAGGAAAGCGTGCTCATCGACTTCCTCCGTGCAAACAGCGACGTTTTTGCGTGGAAACCCTCAGACATGCCAGGCATCCTGAGGGAAGTTGCCAAGCACTCCTTGAACATCAAGGCCGGCTCCAAACCGGTGAGACAAGGCTTGCGCCGCTTCGACGAGGAGAGGCATAAGGCCATCGGTGAGGAGCTCCAGAAGCTTTTGGCGGCCGGGTTCATCAAGGAAGTGTACCACCCCGAGTGGTTAGCCAATACTGTTCTTGTACGAAACAAGAATGGGAAATGGAGAATGTGTGTTGACTATACGGGTCTCAACAAAGCGTGCCCAAAGGATCTGTTTCCTTTGCCGTGTATAGATCAAATAGTCAACTCAACCGCAGGGTGCGAAACCCTTAGCTTCCTCGACGCGTATTCCGGTTACCACCAAATCGTGATGAAAGAGTCTGACCAGCTCACGACCTCTTTCGTCACCCCTTTTGGGCCCTACTGCTACATCACGATGCCGTTCGGCCTCAAAAACGCGGGGGCTACATTCCAGTGATCTATGTTCAAGTGTTTTGGGGACCTCATCAGGCGAACCGTTGAGGCCTACGTGGACGACATCGTGGTCAAGTCCAAGAAAGGCGACCAGCTCATCCTCGACCTCGAGCTGGCCTTCGAAAGGCTGAGAGACAAGTGCATCAAACTCAACCCCGAAAAATGCGTTTTCAGGGTCCCGAGGGGCATGCTGCTCGGCTTCATCATCTCCGTGAGCGGCATCGAAGCCAACCCGGAGAAGATATCGGCCATCACCGACATGGGGCCGATCCAAAACCTGAAGGGAGTGCAGCGCGTCACAGGATGCCTTGCAGCCCTGAACCGCTTCATCTCACGCCTCGGCGAACGAGGACTTCCTCTCTACCGACTCCTGAAGAAGACCGACTGCTTCGTGTGGACCGCCGAGGCCCAGGAGGCGCTTGAATGGCTCAAGCAAATCCTGACGAAGGCCCCAATCCTGGTCCCACTAGCCGACGGGGAGCCACTCCTGCTCTACATTGCAGCAACCACCCAGGTCGTCAGCGCTGCTCTAGTGGTGGAGCAAGAGGAGGAGGGACACGCCCTCAACATGCAAAGCCCGGTGTACTTCATCAGCGAGGTCTTGTCCGACTCCAAGGTCCGCTACCCCCAAATCCAAAAGCTCATATATGCAGTCCTCATCACGAAGAGGAAGCTGCGCCGCTACTTCACCTCCCACCCGGTGACGGTCGTGTCATCGTTCCCCCTCGGCGAAGTGATCTGGAATCAGGATGCCACAGGGCAGATCGCGAAGTGGGCGCTCGAGCTTATGGACCAGGGCATCACCTACACCCCTCGAACAGCCACCAAGTCCCAGGTGCTCGCCGACTTTGTCGCGGAGTGGACGGAGGTCCAAGCGCCACCGGCGCCAGAGAAGCAGGAGTACTGGACAATGTACTTCGACGGGTCGCTGATGAAAGCTCGCGCCGGAGCGGGCCTATTCTTCATCTCCCCCATCGGCGTACGCATGAGGTACATGATCCGCCTCCATTTTCCTGTATCCAACAACGTCGCCGAGTACGAGGCTCTTCTCAATGGGCTTCGCATCGCCATCGAGCTAGGCATCCGATGGCTGGACATCCGAGGCGACTCCCAGTTAGTCGTCAAACAAGTCATGAAGGAGTGGAGCTGCCACGATCCCAAGATGGCGGCATACTGCGATGCAGTCCGCCAGCTCGAGGACAAGTTCGATGGTCTCGAGCTCAACCACGTCGCGAGACGCTTCAACGAGGCAGCTAACGAGCTGGCAAAGGCGGCGTCTAGCCGAGGACCAGTCCCCGTCGGCGTCTTTATCAGTGACCAGCATAAGTCCTCGATCCGCTACAAGGAGCCGGGAGAGGTCCGCAACGCGCCACCTGTCCCAGACTCGGGAGCCGACCCGGGAGAGGTCGGCAACACGCCACCTGTCCCGGACTCGGGGGCCGACCCTTCTGATCCCAAAGTTACGGAGATCGACATAGATCCAGTAGAGGGGGCCGATCCCCCGCCCAACTGGAGAGCCCCGTACCTCAATGACCTCGTCCGCGAGTTGCTCCCGGCGGACAAGACAGAGGCGCGAAGGATCACCCACCGCGCCAAGTCCTTCATCATCATTGACCAGGAGCTCTACAGGCGGAGCTATACGGGCATCCTGCAATGCTGCATCCCAATTGAGCAGGGAAAGGCGTTGCTCCAGGACATCCACGCTAGAGCCTGCGGCCACCACGCCGCACCATGAACCCTCGTCGGGAACGCCTTCCGACAAGGCTTCTACTGGCCAACGGCGGTCACCGATGCCACCCGCGTGGTGCGCACCTATGAAGGGTGCCAATTCTTCACGCGACAAACTCATCTGCCCGCCCAGGCACTCCAGACCATCCCTATCACGTGGCCCTTCGTGGTCTGGGGTCTGGACCTCGTCGGGCCCTTCAAGAAGGTGCCCAAGGGCTTCACCCACTTGCTCATCGCCGTCGACAAGTTCTCGAAGTGGATCAAGGCTCGACCAATCACACAGATCAAGTCCGAGCAGGCGATGCAATTCTTCACCGACATCATCCATCACTTCGGAGTCCCAAACTCCATCATCACGGACAACGGCACACAGTTCACCGGGAAGAAATTCCTCAAATTCTGCGATGACCACCACATCCAAGTGGACTGGACGGCCGTAGCGCATCCCCGCATGAATGGACAGGTTGAGCAGGCCAACGGCACGATACTCCAGGGTCTCAAGCCAGGAATCTTCGACCGCCTCAACAAGTTCGGCGGCCGATGGGTTGCGGAGCTCCCCGCGGTCCTATGGAGCCTGAGGACAACCCCCAGCAGGGCAACCGGCTTCACCCCGTTCTTCATGGTCTATGGGTCCGAGGCAATCCTCCCCACCGACATGGAGTATGGGTCGCCGAGGGTCAGAGCGTACGACGAGCGAGGGAACCAGGCATCCCTCAAGGACGCGCAAGACCAGCTCGACGAAGCGTGTGATGTGGCCCTGCTGCACTCGGCCAAGTACCAGCAAGCTTTGCGACAGTATCACAGCCGTAAGGTACGGGGTCGGGCCTTCAACGTCGGCGACCTGGTGCTTCGCCTCATCCAAGACAACAGAGGTCGGCATAAGCTGACCCCTCCGTGGGAAGGTCCTTTCGTCATCGTGCAAGTACTGCGGCCTGGCACATACAAGCTAGCGACCCCCGACGGGCAAGTCTTCACCAACACTTGGAACATCGAACAGCTAAGATGTTTCTACCCTTAGCTATTATTTCCAAGTTTGTACATACATACTTCCGTCATCTTTTAGTTTGTGAAAAAGGGGTTGTTTTGAGTTGCCTTCGCTAAAGTTTCATCCCAAGCTTAGGGATATCCGACCCTGGCTCTGCCCCAAGGTTGCATATCCCTCGGGGGCTGTCAAGGGCTCTAGCCCAAGACAATCGGCGTCCTCTCAAAACACCATTTTTTTCCAAACCGACCCTCTTCCTAAACGTTTGGGAGCGAAAAGAGAGGAGTTCGCGAACGACGCTCGGGTAAGACTGATCGGACTGCGAGAAACCTACACCCCAGCGGATACGGTGCCTTCGCTCATCGGCGCTTCCCGACGCGTCTGACCCGCACTCTGAACTTTCCAAACCCAAAAAATAGAAAGAGGATCGAAAACTTTTTCGAAAAATTACACAAACACAAAGGTCTCTACAGCCATCGCAAAAGCAAGTTCGAAATTACTTAACTCATTTACATATTTTTGAGCAACTTGGCCCGATACAGCTAGCTCGTCCCCCGGTCCTCCGGCAGGATGGCCTCATCCTCCAGGAGCTTCGCCAAGGCCTCCGCTGGATTGAGCACCGATGCATCGATCTCATCCAGCTTGGCCTCAGAGTAGCCGGAGGCGTACCCCCTGCTCATCGCGTCGAAGTTGATGTTGGAGTAGTGAGAGCCGAAGACGCCGAAGGCCCGCCTCACGCCGACGTGGAGCGCCTCCCGAGGGATCTCACGGGCCCGCCGATACGCCCCGAGGACACGAACCGCCAGCGTGCTCATCCCCTCCTCTTAGACCATGTTAAGGTCCTCGTAGACGATGTGAACAGCATCCCACAAGTTGGCGAGCTCAACGTGCTCTGCGTCGGCGGCGTCCCTCAGCCGGGCGAGGTCGCCCTCATGGCCTGCCCAGAAAAGCCCGTCAAGTCAGAAACCAGCGCAACGCTGCAAACAAGAGGACAACGAAAGCCTTACCCTCAGATTGGGCTCTCAGCAGACATTCCTGGTCGAGCCCTTGGGACACGGCAGTCTAAAGCCCCTGCATCTGCGACCTGAGCCGACTGACCTCCGCCAAGTTCAGCCACCATCTTCTCGGCCTCAACCTTCCGGCCCGCCTCGAGGTCGCGCTCTTGCCGAGCTGTGTGTCGCTCGTGCCGGCTGCGCTCAACGGTTTTCTGAAGGGTCTCATGCTTCTTCCTCAACCGTGCGAGCTCCTCGGCGTCACGACGGGCCTTCTCGGCAGCGGCTCAGAACTTGTCCTCCGCCCTCCGCGCGCCTCCTGCTCCCGCGCTCGTAGGTCGGCGGCATTCTGCTGGGCGGCGGCGAGCTGCCCGGTCAGCTCCCCGGTCCACCGCATCTCCATGGCGAAGCGCTCCCAGACCCCCCGCTCACGCCGGAGGAACTCGGACATCCCCCAGCTGCATTCCTGGAGGGCCTACAGAACGATTTACGCTCAGGAATTGCCGGGAGAAAAAAGGGACGGAGAAATGAAAGAAAAATAACCACCAAAGAGAACACCATACCTGACCGCCGGGAACAACAACGCCATCCAGCTTCCCCATCACGGAAGATAGGGCGGCACGGACGTCTTCGAGTCCACCCTGCACCTCCTGCCATGTTTTTTGCTCCCCAACATCGTCCAGCACGAAGCGGGGCCTCTGCGGGTCCTCACGGGACATCCAGTGCACGAACGGCCCTCCCCACGCGTTGGGGTCACGACCAAGTGGGATGAGGGCACGGGAGGACTCTCCGACCTGCCCTAATGCCGCCGTCTCCATTGTCGCCACCGAGGCAGGCGCCGCCGTCTCCGTCGTCACCACTGGGGGAGGCGCCACCGTCTCTGCCACCGCCGCCGTCTCCGTTGTTGCCGCCGGGGCAGGCACCACCGTCTCCGCCACCGCTACCGTCTCCACCACCGTCGCCGCCACCTCCGCGGCTGGCATCTCGGACACTAGCGCCTCCCTCCCCGGCTCTTCCTCCGCCTCGTCGTCAAGGTTTATCACCTCCTTGGACGGAGGAACCCCAGGGGCAGCATCTTGTCCTGCGGGGTCAGCTGCGGGGGCACAAGGCGGGACAGGGGTCAGCCCCTGCTCCATGCCCGACTGCGGCACCCATTCGCCAATCGCCTCCAGGGAGACCACCTCCACAGGGGGCACCACAGCCCTGTCGACGACACCGCCGCTCGCTCCCATCGGGGTCATGGTTGGCCCCGCAGAAGAGGCCGATGCCCGGAGCGCCTTCTTCGGCGCCAGCGGCAGGACGAAGTCCCGCGGAGCAGCACTGTGAGACGACGACAACCTCACCAAAAGCAGCTCGACACCAAGAAAAAATAAGGTACGCGAGAACTCTCCACTTACCTCGCCACAGTACGAGGGCGGCGGGCGCGCTTCGCCCCCGAGCTCGACTCCGACCCCGGGACATCCGATAGCGACCGCTTGCCGCTACCCCTCTGCTCGTGCGACGCAGGCAGAGGGTCAGGGGTCGGTCCCGTCGATTCCTAAGGCGCGCCCCTCGCCGACCCCTGGGGCGCGGCCTCCGAGCCCCGCGGGGTCGGGCCCTGGGCGGGCGGTCCGCTTGACCTGTCCCTCGCGGCCGGTTAAGGGGGCTGGTCCCGGATGATGAGCGCACCCGGCACGAAGGCTGGGACATAACCCTCCTCCTCCTCCTCCTCCTCCTCGGTCTCGTCTTCGTCATCATCATCGTCGTCGTCGTTGTCGTCATCCGACACGACCGCGCCCCTCCGGCGCATTCGGAACTCCTTCGTGGCCCTCTTCCTCGCCATCTCCTTGTCCTTCCTCCTCTTCCACTTTTCGGCGAGGAGGCGGTTCTACTGCCGCCGCGCTGCGTCCTCCGGCACTGGCGGGCGTGAGGCTACGACCTGGTTCAGATCGCCCTGCAGATTCAAAGGCTCCGCGTCAGAACAGCAAACCTGGAAGCGCAGGAAAGAAGAACGAGAGTATAAATTTCTCAACAGCAGGACGAAGCCTTCATCCGGGCGCATCGGAGGGTGATCTGGCACCGTGTAAATGACGTCCCTGTCATCCAGCGCCTCCCAGATGCGCTGCTCGATCTCAGCGTCGACAAGCACACTCGTCGCAAGGACGGTGCCGTTGGTCGCCGCGCCGGGAACCATATCGCCGAGCACGCGGGCCCGGAGCATCAGTGGTGCCACCCTCCGAGCGTGGTACACCCCGATAACTCTGGCCCCGGTCAGGCCCTCCTCCTTCAAGCGATTGATGGCCTAGAGAAGACCGGCGATGTTCTTCTTCTCCTTCTCGACCGGACCATACGTCTAGTTGTCCGGTGCCGTCGCGATGACACGGCCGGTGAACTCTGGCAAGGGGGACTCGGGGCAGTTCTTCACATAGAACCACTGTTGGTGCCACCCCTTGTGGGACGCCGCGGTCTTCATCACCATGTACTCCCTGGCGCGGTTCTGGCGGAGGTGGATGCCGGCGCACCCCATCGGCACCGGAACCGTCCGCACCTGGATCCCCCTCTTCTCGATCTTGTGATGTAGGCTGACCGTGAAGAAGTATTTCCAGAGCGAGAAGTTGGGCTGAATCCCTACGTACCCCTCGCACAGTGCGACGAACGCCGCAATGTGCTGGATCCCGTTGGGGTTGAGGTGCTGCAGCTCGAGCCCGTAGTAATGCAGCAGCCCGCGAAAAAAGCGGCTCGGCGGAGTCGCGAACCACCTCTGGTGGAAGTGCGCGAACAAGACGACATACCCGTCATCTGGCTGCGGTGCATCCTCCCTCCCGGGGTAACGCCACTCGTTCTTGGCAGTCCTCTCGCAGAGGAGGCCTTTCCTCACAAGGTCGGTGGCGCGCGCGGTGCTGAAGTTTGAGCACATCCAAGACTCCATCGCTGAGGGAAGGGAGAGCTCAACGGCGGAGGTGGAGAAGGCTGCTGCGCTGGAGCAAAGGGAGGTGAAAAGTGTGCAAGAAGGCAAGAAAGGCTTGAGGACGAGTGCGGGGCAGAACCAGCGAGGCGGACTCCCTCGTCTTATAGGGGGGCGCGGGAAGCGAAAGGGGCAATCCGATCGTAGTTATTGCGACGCCATGTACACCCGTCACCCCCGCCTTTTTTGGAAACCGTGCTCACGATCTCTTCCTGCTGCAGGGAACGTCTCCCCCTCCCTCGTTTCACGGGCCCAGTGTTTTCTGCCACTTCGCGCTCCCAAGGGTGCACGCGCATGACTTCCTCCACGTACGGCCTGGGGCCCACCAACAAGTAAAAAAGGGATACGGAGCTGAAAATGCTCCTATGGCCCATTATGATCCAGGGGTTCGAAGGCTGGCCCACCGCAGGGTTCGACAGTCGCCCCAGGACGCCCCCGAGCAAGGGGTGAGAAGGGACGGGTCCGCTAGCGACCACCACCCAGGCGAGCGAAAGCCAAGGGCGTCCCGACCTCACGTTCGAGTCTGGACTAGCATTTAAGTTCATGGTTTTTCCCCGAAAAAAGGCAACGAGCCCCCGGATCCAATCAAAAAGACCCGGGAACTATATGAACTGGCCATCCGAAATCTGGAGTACGCCACCAGCTTGGCCCGAGCCGGACCCCCCCGAACGGGAATGGGACTCCACTCGAACTGACCCGTTCGCAGCTCAATGAGCACCACGGTTCGTCCAACGAGGATAACACGGCACGGCTCACCCCCTCCGTCCCAGCAAACGGACGCTTGAGGGGCAACGATCAAAAGTCGATCTAACCTCTCGATCGGTCTCCTGCAACACGTGGGGGCTCGGGGGCTGGCATCGCAACCAACGACCACGCGTGTGGTCACAATTTGGAGTCTTGGAGCAGGAGTGGTCGTCGGAATGATAGGGAATCTTCCCGAGCCGAGCCATCCTCGGAACACCCTGCCTACCCAAAACTCCCCGGCCAAACCGAACGAGCGAAACTTTTTCTACCTGATCAAATGCAGGTTGCAAGACAAACAAAGGTCCTTGACGAACAATGAATACAGCCTCTGGAGGAGCATTTTTGCTCCACCAAAGGCTCGGGGGCTACTGTTGGGGGGAAATATTAACGACCTCCTTATATTCCTTAAACAACGGTCATAAGGGCCTGGGTCCACCTACAGCGATAGTGACCTCCGCCGACTTGGCACGGCCAGGGAATATTCTACTTCGCCTCACCCGACCCATGGTCATAGGGTCGAACGCGCCCGACCCCTCACCGCAAGGCTCCGCCTCGCCCGACCCCGGGCGCAAGGGGTCGGACGTATCCGGACCCACACCGATCTTGTGGGCGCAGATCTTGTGGGCCCCCACCGATCTCGCCATAAATGCACCGATGGGACGCCCATGCCTAGAATACGGCTTTGGTGCACGGAGGGGCGCCCGCTTTCCTCGATGTGACCCGTCGGAGTTTTCGGGCGGCGCACTACTGCCACGACCGCACAGGGCTACAGCTGCACCGTCCTAGCCGTTCCCTGTGGCATTTGTCATGGGGCACTCTCGCCCATGTTGCAAGGCGCGTCGCCCGGTTTCCCGCTCGGCCTGGCGGCAGGGGCGTGCCGGCCGTGCCTCCCGGTAAGCGCGCGTGGCAATAGGGGTCGCCCGTCATCCACGACGTGCACGGTTACGAAGGCCGGTCGTCATCATCAACTCGTACAGCTGCAGTGGTTGGTCGCCACGCACGTCTTGCATGCTCGGCTACAGTGGCCGACCGCTGGGTCATCGATGGGACCCAACGGCAACCCCGGTGGCTCAACCCGTCTCCCTGTACTTTACCTCCCAAGCTTTATCTTTTCACGTCTCCGGACTCCCAGCTCGATTGAAACTCCTGTGTCCTCCTTACGCTATAAAAGGAGGACCAGGGGGCCCGAGCAGGGGATGGCTCTCAAGCGAACCAGAGCGACCCCCAACTCACAACCCTTCCACACGAGCATCAGTGCACATCCACAGAGACTTAGGACCAGCTTCCCTCTCTCGCCTGTTTGTAACCCCTACTGCAAACTCTGCAGGAGTAACACGAGCAGCCTCCCACACTGGATGTAGAGCTATTCCTGCCCGAACCAGTATAAACCCCGTGTCCTCTCGTGCAACCATCCGAGCCTTACGCGCATAGAAAACAAATTCACTTACCGTAGTCTTGACCCGTGATTCTTGACGATGACAGGGCCATAGAAATATGACCAGATAGCAATGACTCCTTAGTTCTCTCCAACATCTTGGTTGTATGTCATTAAATCTTCCCCATAAGGAAATGAACTTGCAGACACGCAAAAATCCGTTTGCTGCCATTGCAATTTTATCCATTCTCTTATTTACTACTGTCAATGACATAGGTGAGCCCTATGTGTGGCAAATTTTTGAAAGGGAAATAACCGGAGATATCTAAAGGGAGATATCTGAAGGGGTTCTATGTCTAACGACTGGAGCCAATGGTATCCAACATGTTTTATTTAACACAACACCATGTACCGTTCCGCAACATGTGGCCTGTCAACAATTGCGCGGCATCTTGCCTACTTGTGCTAACTTTTTTTTCCCCAACGTCCGAAACGTCAAACACATTTAGAGGCTCAAAATTTTTTGTCACCCGCAAAATGCATGCCTTTGAAATTGTTGAAATGTGTCTAAACCTTTAGTGGACGATGTATCAAAACAATAAAAACTTACCCATTGCATCTATTTTTCCTTTTTTGTCTCTTTTGCCATGTCCCTACAGCTTAATTACCATAATTTTGGATCCGCAGCTTTGATGCCAACAATCAGAAATTCAAAACCCCATTGATTTTCATTGCTGTATTGTTGAAAGCAGTGCATGTAAAAGCACAGAAATGATTCCCACGGTACCTCCGCACAACATTTTTATACCATTCGAATCTTTTATCAATACGACAACAAGCATTAGCAATTGACAGAGGCTCAAAGTTTTGTATATTTTAATGATAATTTGCAACCGAGAAAAACAAGAATGGCCACACATAATCTAGAGCATTGAAAAAAAAATCTCCAACATTGATCTCACTAGTATTTTTTTATACATTACAAATTCTCAATAGAACAACACAAAACTATTACATCAGGGCACAGGTCCAACCGGTGCACACATGCATACATCAATAGTAGCACGGAAGATGCATAAGCTGAAAGTATCTAGTACATAGTCAACGAACTTGACTGAATTTGAAAAAGTTTGGTAAAATAGCTTCTTAATGACAATATAGGTCATTTTATGGTTAATTAATACTTGGACAAGGTCGGTGAAACTAATTTTTTCTTCTTCTCTTGTTTAGTATAAGTCGTTTTGTGACTTCTCCCTAGTTTAGGTGATGGAGTCTTTTTTAAGTTGCCTTTTGGTAAGGCTTCACCAAAAGTCCATGGAGAAACCTTTTAAGAAGCGCTACCAAAGAAGTCCTAAAGATAATATCTTGTTTTCACTTCGAAACTAATCGATTCAAGTCGATTCCACCTAATTATAACAGTTCAAAATTGATGCAAACTCAAGGAGAAAATCCGTTCCCATCCAAGTACACGATAACACAAACTGCACGCGCTTATGGTCTGATGGGCTCTTTTTTTTTTTAAATGTAATCCGATGGGTTCTTTACCTGGCAATTTCTCCAACATTACAAGCGTTTGGCCACTGATTGCCATCTCTGCTCGTGAGCCCAGTCATTACGACGTGATGAGGGGGTTTTCCCCGTCATTCGGCAGAGTCCAGTCAAGTCAAGTCAACGGCACGGCGCTCACGCGGTGCTTCGTCCGTTCTCCGTAGCTTCCCTTCCCCTTCCTTCTTCACCATCAGGCAGGCATTAGACCAGACCTCAAGATCCACGCTCCCCCTTCTCCAATCCCTCGTTTCCTCTCCCGCCCCTCAACTGGAACCCCTCTGGTGGCCGCGGGCACGCGCCATTGCTGAGCTTCGCGCGCAGCCGCAAGGACGCATCGCGGTCGTGGTAGACGACCACACAGGCTCCGGAGCGGCGGGCCGCGGGAGTCCCGTAAGCGCGACAGCCACGCGCTCAGCTGAGGGCAGCTTCAGGCAGGGTAAGAAACTTGCCTACGCAGTTATTTTTTTTTTTTTTGGGGGGGGGGGGGGGGGGGGAGGGGAGGTAGAACCTTGCCTGCGCTATGAATTTCAGTTTTTGTATTCTGACTAAATACTTCAGATTACCATGCTTGGTAAGGTTTCATTCATTATGATACAAATTGCTAGATTTGGCATGGAGTTTCTAGTAAGATAACAAAAGACACTCTCAAAAAAGAGAAAAAAAACATAATTTTACCAGTGTATGGGTTGCTGCTGGTTATGGTACTCCAAAGTAGTTTGTCTGTCTATTCTGATCTGATCCGATGGTTGGTGTTACTGGACTCTTACCTAATCGGATGGGAGAATCAAGTATCACCAAGTATATGAGGGAACAAATTATTTCTGCGACGTGGTACTGAAAGTATGGCTGTTAATATGTTAGATAGTTAGTAAACGAATTTACTTTCTATATCCAAACTCTGATGATTGTATTATTTGGATTCATAAATGTAACAGGATACTAAAATTTGACTCTAAAGTTCGTAATTTGTTTGGTTTATTTTAGTATTCAGAATCATAAACTTTTCATTAGTAGTCACAATGGAGACTGATCGGTCTAGACTCAGTAACTAATGTTTATAATTTCTGTCAGACATAACGTATAACACTTCAATGGCTCCACTGGTTGCACGACGTGAGTCAGTGAGTGGCATTTAGAGATTGCACTTTAGAGTTAACAGTTCTCTCTTAATGAAATGACACGCAGCTCTCCTGCGTTGTTCGAGAAAAAAAAAGATTGGACGGGGAGTTGTACATACTTGTATGGTCAGGTAGGAAATGATCAACTAATCGTGTTTCTCTTGAGAGAGGAAAAGAAGCATTTTTGCTAGTGTACATGTGTGATTTTTCGGACATGTTAAGGTATTCTAGTTTGGAGTTTGGACAGTCTGATGGGATGGTTGATATTACTATTGCCTCAAGGGATGGGAGGAACATTTATTAAAAAAACTGTTACGAGGGAGCAAATTATCACAAAGTACCATGATTGTTAATATGGTACCTAATTAGTGAAAAAGTTTCACTTGAATACTCTGATGATTACTTGATTCCAAAATGTAAAAGGGCACTAAATTTTGGCTCTGAACTTCGTAATTGCTATAGAGATTCTGTATTAAAAATCATAAAACAGATATATGCATATTTTCCTTTGAACTTTGTTGTTTTTTACATATAGCTTTACTTTGGATTCGAAAATTTGTAATTTTGTTGGCATGTAATGTCAAAACATTGGGTCGGGGTTGCCTTTTTATGTTGCTATATTCCTTATATGCATATGCTGATTAGGCTTAGGATGGAATAGCATCTGCATTAAAAAATTTGTTTAGCTATCATGTATTAATTCGAAGGAGAAAATATAATTCATATTGTGCGAAAACCGAACGTTACTAGTCAATGAGTCTAGGATCTGTCTGATCTAGCAAAAGGTTGCGGTAAATTTTTTTGTTAGGATGTGCACACATGTTTGAAAACATCAACTAAAAAAGAATGCACTATAGTTTCATTATCTTGAACCTACCTCTCTCTGTGTGCACGCTTTTTGTGATCTTGGTCTTTCTTAAAGGTATTTCCTGCTGAATTCTTCTATATTTAACTACTTTTCTGTAACAAGCTCCATGCTTTTGATTGTGCAGAACTAAGCTAATGGCAGAAGCATTGTTAACTGCCCTATCGAAGATTGGTAAAGTTTTAGGAGATGAAGTCATCAAAATAGTCATTGCTGAAGCATCTAAAAAAGTGACTAATCTGAGGAAGCTACCAGAAAATATCAGGCAAATTGGGATAGAATTGAATATGATGAACAAGGTAATACAAGATTTGGATACCACGAATCTCAGCATCAATGTGGTGAATGGTTGGATCGCAGAGCTGAGAAATCTGGCTTTCCACGTGGAGGATGTGATGGACAAATACTCATACAATGCTTTTAAGCTGCAGGAAGAAGGATCACTGATGTGGTTCTTAAAAGGAGCAAACAATGCTAAAGTTTTCAGTGATATTGCAGATGAGGTAGTTCAGATAATGGGTGAGATTGAGCAAGTAAAGAAACTACAAAAGGACTATTTCCCGGCTGTCCAGTTTGTTCCATCAAGTTCTGTAATTGTTCAACGAGGATACCAAGTCTGCTTGCCCGAGCTTATTCAAGACGAAGATCTTGTGGGGATTACATTGAATCAGGCAAAGTTGAATGGTTGGCTACACTGCAACGAGCCAAATAGCATTGTGATAACAGTGTCAGGTATGGGTGGATTGGGAAAAACCACTCTGGTCATGAATGTTTATGAGCGTGAGAAGACCAAATTTCCTGTTCATGCATGGATCACAGTGTCACAAACCTACACAATAGAAGGCTTGCTGAGGGAACTACTCAGAAATATTGGGTACACAGATGAGGCATCAGATAGCTTGGAAAACATGGATGCCCATCAGTTGAGAGAAAAAATAAAGAATCTCCACAGCAACAGCAAATGTTTAGTTGTGTTGGATGATGTTTGGAAAAAGGAAGTGTACCATCAAATGGCAGACATTTTCCAGATTATCAAAGCAAGCCGTATCATCATCACAACGCGGAGAGATGACGTTGCATCTCTTGCATCTTCAGAACGCCATCTTCAGTTGCAACCTTTAGAAAGCCCCGATGCATTCAGACTCTTCTGCAGAAGGGCCTTTAATAACATAAAAGATCAAAAGTGCCCCCCAGAGCTCGAAGATGTGGCGGCTTCCATAGTCGATAGGTGCAAAGGCCTGCCCTTAGCAATTATATCGATGGGCAGCCTCATGTCCTCGAAGATACCAAAAAAGCATGCCTGGAATCAAGTGTACAATCAGTTCCGGAGTGAGTTAGCTAAACCAGACAATGTCCAAGCAATTTTGAAGCTTAGCTACAATGACTTACTAGGGAACCTCAGAAACTGTTTCCTATACTGCAGCCTTTTTCCTGAAGATTACATCATGTCCAGGGAGAGCCTTGTCAGGCAGTGGGTTGCTGAAGGATTTGCGGTGACTAATGAAAAAAATTCACCAGAGGATGTGGCTGAACTAAATCTCATGGAGCTCATTGCCAGGAACTTGCTGCAAGTTGAGGAGTACGATGAGCTTGGCAGGGTGAACTCATGTAAGATGCATGACATTGTGCGTGACCTGGCTCTTTCAATAGCTAATGATGAGAAGTTTAGCTCTGCAAATGATCAAGCTGCAATGATACAGATGGACCAGGAAGTGCGCCGTCTATCATTATGTGGATGGAAAGACAGTGATGCACCAACAACGAGGATTCCACACCTTCGCACTCTATTTTCACTTGATGGTGTAATATCAACTCGCATGTTAGCCTCAATCTTTTCTGAATCAAGCTACCTTACTGTTCTCGAGCTGCAAGATTCAGAAATAACTGAAGTGCCAGTATCCATAGGCAATCTGTTTAATCTACGCTATATTGGCTTGCGGCGCACCAGAATTAAGTCACTTCCGGAGTGTATTGAGAAGCTATCCAATCTACAGACACTGGACATCAAGCAAACAAAAATAGAGAAGCTACCGCGAGGCATAGTTAAGGTCAAGAAGCTTCGGCATCTGTTAGCTGACAGAGTTATTGATGAGAAGCAGAAAGATTTCCAGTACTTCGCTGGGGTGCAGCCACCCAAGGATCTGTCTAAATTGGTAGAACTTCAGACTCTTGAGACTGTGGAAGCAACAAATGACTTGGCAGACCAACTGGACAAACTTAGGAAACTACAAAGCGTTTGGATTGGCAAAGTTAGTGCCATGCATTCTGCAGAGCTTTTCGCTACTCTGTCCAACCTACCACTTCTTTCCAGCTTGCTTCTCAATGCAATTGATGAAAACCAGACACTTCATTTGGAAGCCCTCAAGCCACAGTACAAACAACTCCACAGGTTGATCGTCCGAGGCCATTTGGCAGCCAGGACGCTGCAGTGCCCAATATTTCACAGCCATGGGGAAAATCTCAAGTTTCTAGCTCTAAGTTGGTCTGGTCTTCAGGAAGACCCACTTCCACTGCTTGCACAACACGTGCCAAACCTCACCTATCTAAGCCTAAACAGGGTTAGTAGTGCAGACACCTTGGTTATGTCTGACGGATGCTTCCCACAACTGAAGACACTTGTGCTGAAGAACCTCTGCAACGTCAAACTGCTGATGATTGGAAAGGGCGCCCTTAAAAATATCGAAGGTTTGTATATTGTAGGGCTTCCAAAGCTGGATACGGTTCCTGAAGATGTCGAATCGCTCCGCTTTTTAAAGAAGCTGCGTCTGTTGCACCTTCACGAGGACTTCAAAGCTGAGTGGGACAGAAAGGGAATGCACCAGAAGATGTCATATGTTCTGGAGCTTCGCATCTAATTTGTTCTGCAATAATATTCCTGCGTTTGCTCAGAACAACATCACACATCAAGTCCATCAAATAAAGTCTGTCCTTGTCAATTCTGCAAGTAGCTATCCATTTCCCAATGATTTCACGCTTGTTATTCCCTTGCATATTAGCCATCAGGAAAGTACTTGTCTGTATCTGCACGCAAGGTTCCTTCGTTACTTTATGGTTTGATTTTCCCATCATGAACCAAGATCTTTGTGTAATTTAGCTGCATTTGAAACAAGATTGTATACATATTCATCTCCATCCACTAAATGTATATGATCGCTTGATTTTATATTCTTATATAACTTGTGCTGCAATGCTACTTAGCACTGCACCACTGTGTACACTATCAGGAGAAGAGAGAAGCTCTACAATGTTCCTTTACAACCAGGAAAGCAGGATCAAGTGCCTGTGTGTGAACCAATTATCAAAAAGGTTTTGGTGGATTGAATTCCATTGGAATATATAATATTTGATTTAAACTTTGTAATAAACTATAAATTTACAAGAAGTACAAAAAAACAGCTCATGGAAAATTAATCCATGTAGAGAGAATCAAAAGGCAATAATTTATTCCTGCCGCAATATTCCATAAGTGCCTGTCCTGTGACCTCTATAGAACTAGGTTCTGTAGCTTGTTCTGTGACCTGTCCATTAAGTTCTTGATTCTGCCAATAACTTTGCATTTCAAAATATTTAACTACATATATGCTTTTCCCTCTCTAATAGTCCTTGAAACAATGGCTCTTCTGTCCATCAAGAATATTCCTTCTGGTTTTGTACACCAAATTACTGTGGTTTCTTCACAGCCTCTCTTTCTATGTATGGACCTTATTTTGAACTGCATCTGAAAGACTTAAAATAACATTCTTGATGCAATCCTCAGTTCTATAAATAATAGGAACTCATGATGTTTACTTCTAAGGAACTTGTACTGCTGGATTATTGGAGCAGCACCACAGGGCTGATGCAAACTAGCCTTTTCCTCTGATTCATAATCTAGAATTCTAGAGATAAAAAAATATTTTTTTATTTATTTTACTTTTTATTCAGTTTTTATGCTGAGGGTGATGTAAGAATTTGGCCATGTGTGGTTGCAGAGGTTGGAGACTATTTCCATTAACTAAAAGGCGTATAATGAACATGTAATTTGCCCATGTGTTGTTGCAAGGACCTTGAATGAACCAGTTAGATGGCCTCAGTAGCACTCCTCATATCCTAGGATTGACTTCCCGTGGAAGTGAATTTCAGGCTGGGTTAAAAAAAGTTCCCTTGTCTGTCACCATAACCAAATCACAGGTCAACGCCTAGCACAGGTCGTAGCTGTGGTTGGTTTGGATCCTCCTACCTAGGGGTAGTTGTAGTGGTCGCATGCCTAGTGGTAGTCTCACAAGGGTTATAGGCCCTGTGTAAGGGTGGGGCAGAGCTTCGGCGATTTTCTCAGCCTACGTGAGAAGGGCTTCTTCTTAAAGGAAACCCGGGAGCTGTCTTAACCCCTCAGATCGAGTTTTCGAATAAACCTAATCACCACAAAAAGGAGCCATTGGGCCATAGAAATATGACCAGGTAGCAATGGCTCCTTAGTTCTCTCCAACATCTTGGTTGTATGTCATTAAATCTTCCCCATAAGGAAATGAACTTGCAGACACGCAAAAATCCGTTTGCTGCCATTGCAATTTTATCCATTCTCTTATTTACTACTGTCAATGACATAGGTGAGCCCTATGTGTGGCAAATTTTTGAAAGGGAAATAACCGGAGATATCTAAAGGGAGATATCTGAAGGGGTTCTATGTCTAACGACTGGAGCCAATGGTATCCAACATGTTTTATTTAACACAACACCATGTACCGTTCCGCAACATGTGGCCTGTCAACAATTGCGCGGCATCTTGCCTACTTGTGCTAACTATTTTTTTTCCAAACGTCCGAAACGTGAAACACATTTAGAGGCTCAAAATTTTATGTCACCCGCAAAATGCATGCCTTTGAAATTGTTGAAATGTGTATAAACCTTTAGTGGACGATGTATCAAAAAAATAAAAACTTACCCATTGCATCTATTTTTCCTTTTTTTTGTCTCTTTTGCCATGTCCCTACAGCTTAATTACCATAATTTTGGATCCGCAGCTTTGATGCCAACAATCAGAAATTCAAAACCCCATTGATTTTCATTGCTGTAGTGTTGAAAGCAGTGCATGTAAAAGCACAGAAATGATTCCCACGGTACCTCCGCACAACATTTTTATACCATTTGAATCTTTTATCAATACGACAACAAGCATTAGCAATTGACAGAGGCTCAAAGTTTTGTATATTTTAATGATAATTTGCAACCGAGAAAAACAAGAATGGCCACATATAATCTAGAGCATTGAAAAAAAAATCTCCAACATTGATCTCAGTAGTATTTTTTTATACACTACAAATTCTCAATAGAACAACACAAAACTATTACATCAGGGCACAGGTCCAACCGGTGCACACATGCATACACCAATAGTAGTACGGAAGATGCACAAGCTGAAAGTATCCAGTACATATAGTCAACGAACTTGACTGAATTTATTAGCTATATAAGTTTTTTTTCACGTCAGCTTTGAATGATTTTTCAGTGCTTCTCCTAGCAGCGCATAATACAATTGAACAAGTACATACCAGTTACCCTTTAGACTATCGAAGAAGTAACAATCTGTCTAAATGCTGCATCAAAACAATTGATATATATGTATCAATCAGTTAACAGCATGAGCTTAAAGTGAACGGCCGTATCAGTCTGTCAAAATAATTGATATATATGTATCAATCAGTTGACAATCTGTCTATAACAGTATCAAAATCCTAGCCGCGGAAAGACTAATTCACTTTTACTTCAACATGTTCTCACATGAATGCTCACCAGGCCTCAAATGTGGGACCAGAAGTTCGATGCCCATTGTAATCAAATGAAACTTGTTATCACTCGAACTCAAGATCTCTGACTTTGATAACATGTGGGAAGACGTACAAATCACTTGAAATTGCATCAGTAGTCTTGTGGTGGACTGAAGCCTTGGTCAACATATATAGTGATGAGCTCAATATATCTGTTAGGATGAGGATGATCCGTCAAGCTTCAAAGCAGGCCTTCCTGGATGTTCGTTGAGTTGTGTCTCTAAGTCGTTCTTAAGTATGCCATCTTGTGAACCAATAAGTCGAACCTCTTTTAGTTTAGAGAGACACTTTAACTCAAAGAACTTGAATGCCGAAGCACTACCACAGCGAACTGTTAGCAGCTCAAGCTTTTGCATTGATTGTGATCCAAAGACTACAGTTAACTTGGAGGTGCAAGCTACATCGAGGATCTTGACCTTTTCGTAACATATATTCTGTGCTCCATTCAACCAGACACAAAAATCAAGCTTCCCGTCACCATCTTGAAGCGGCTTGACACGAAGACGCAGAATAGTTAGTTCTTTTATTTCTCCAAGTATCTCAATTATCTTACCTTCTTGTGATATGGTCATCTCTAATTCCAGTTTTGTTAGCTTGTGAAGATCTTTGATCCACGGTGGCACTACTTTTACAAGGCCATACATCTTAAGGGTCTGAAGGTTCTTTGGAGGTGAGGAGATATCCTGCAAACAACATTGATCTCCCTTTCTGAGCCACAGTGACAAGGATTCCAGATGGACGTGACATGAGAAGGCTTCACTGACTTGCTTGCAGTTTTTCTTGTTGATACCAGACACTCCAAGCTTGCGCAATTGGGTGAGCATCTTGAGCTCTTTAATGGTGGCCTTGCGGGGTGTGGTAGCAGCGTTGACAACACCAAGAGTGTGCAATGCCGTCAATTTGTCAATCCCTGCAGGCACCTCAACACCAACTAGTTGACGAGTTCTGCAGAGAAGTGGTAACCAAGATGCGGAAGCACATGACTTTGGTTGTTCGTCTGCAAGGGATGTGGCCCCAGCACGGACGTACTGCAGTTTCTTTAGCTTTGTGATGGACGCCGGCAAGGTGACTATGGAGGTTCCCCTGACGTCAAGAGTCTCAAGCTGCCTCAGGTCACCCAGTGAATGCGGTAAACGGGTAATCTCACATCTTCCTCGCAGAGACAAGAACTTCAGGCGAGGAAGCTGCTTTACAATCTCCTCGAGGTCTTTATCTGTCACATTAGAAGCATCCTCCAAATCAAGCACCCTAAGCACCTTCATATTTTCGGAGACGAAAAATGATTCCCATTTGCCAAATACTGTTAGTGACCTTAGCCTTGAGAAGTCAATGCTATCAAAAACGATCCTGTCCCTGTCCCAGCAGCTCTGAATGACAAGATGCCGTCCTGTACGTTGGGTGCTTGGGCGGCATTGCCCCTTCAGCTCAAAGACCTCCAGTGCAAAGACAATGTTCTCTTCCTCTGGACGAGAGATGACGTATTCATGGAAGAAAGCACTGACTTGGCATTGGACCATTCTCATTTGTGTCATGACCGTACATTGTGGTGGCTGGATCATACAAAGGTTGACAAGCATTGAGAACAGCACCTCCCCTCTCTCCTCTGCAGTTTTGTCTTTAGTATCCCTGGAATAGCCCTCTGCAACCCAGCGCATCACTAAGCGCCTCCGGCGAATGATTTGATACCCAGGGAAGATTGACAGATAAAAGATACATGGCCTTAAGAAATCAGGACAGCTACGAAAGAATAAATGCATCCAATCAAATAGTCCTCGTAAACATCCAAACTCGGGGTTACTCTCCAACTCGTGCATGAACTTCTCATCCATTGTTCTTGTGTCTTTCATACATGTCACTGTCTTGGGTGCCAAGAAGTCAGCTACTGCAACTATTACTTTTGGAAGTCCACCACATTTTAAAATTAGTTGTTTGAGATCCTCGTACTTTGATTGCTTCAGTGGAGATGAATTCTTCTTTTGAAGGACCTATTGTTCAACAAATTAAAATGATATAAAATGTTATGCTAAGCATCAATTGCAGGAAGAGCAGCATCTGTTACATTTGAAATGCCATATATGCCTTAGTCTGAAATGCTAAACTTAATAAAATGGGCAAATGGAAGAAAATTCCACTAATCTTAGGTTTTGTTGGCTACCTTTTGCCTGGATTAGGAGAACTGCCTTGACTAGATGAACTGGCTTGATTGTCTCAGGTTCGGACCTTTCAAAATGTTTGCATACATTATTCATAATAAAATTTTTGCATTTCGTACTATGGATAATGCTTATAATTGATGTGCTTCAGTTTTAATGAACCAGAAAAACTTTACCCTCTAAGATTTTAGTCATCTCCTTGACCAACTTATGAACCCTCATTATTAGCAGACTCATTTTCAGTGGCTTCCCTGGTTGAACTATAGTCTAACACGGAACAATGCATAGCACTGGGGGACCGTAAAATACACCGGCTACAGCTAACATGTGAAATTGTCGCATAAGAGTTTTGCGCTCTGCCTGGATTGCAATAATAAAATTCAAAGTACCAGATCTTTCTAAAAGCATACCATCAGAGAAACTTTACCAATAGGCTAAATCAAGAATACTATTATCATCTAGCGTTCAGATGTTCAATAAGAAAGTGTGCTAGCATAATTGAAATCAGTTTCATAATGGCTCATTCAACTACGCATACATATAGGCATTGCATGGTTTTCTGAACTCTTTAGTTAAATATCAAGAAAAATAAGATAATGGTTTGCTGTCTTCTTCTATTCATGAGGTTGAAATTTTAGCAATAAAAAACTAATACTACACAACAACAATAGTGCTTGTTAAACAATATTGATTTTTAATGAAATTTAGAGAAATTTAAAGTAAAAAATAACCCCAAAAGTACTAAAAGTAAGTTGTTTTATGCTACCAAATGCCATTTATAGTTATTTGGACTACTTATAAAATTTGAGCTTTGAGTTTAAAGTTGTTTGATATATATGAAATCACGCACAATGTTAAAAAATATTTTTCATGTTTCCAATGACACTATTAGCACAAATTTGTAGATCAAGAGTTAACTCATTTCTATCGTGAACATTTATCCAAATGTACAAATAGACCATGATATCGTGAATCATCCCCTAGAAATTAAACGCAAATATGTTTTTTTGAAAAAAAGAAGAACTAATTTCCTAATCAATTTACATTATGTTTGTGATATTATAGTTCAAATTATTATTAGCTCGGCAGTGGAAAAAAAACTTTTGAGAGTATAACATAATTATTAACTTGTGAAATATAAATGATCCATGAATATTGCATCACTAATATATTATATACTTGCATAAAGTTGAATTAAACTACAACAGGGGTATGTTCATGGTGAGTAAAGGTACCTTCTGTTGAAAGAGATGAAATGCTGCTTCAGCTTCTAGACCTTTGACGTTATAAACAGCCTCTTCATTATCAGCACAATACGTGGCTATATTTTCTTGAGTTGTAATCACAATGATAAAACTTTGAGAGTGCCTAGACACCAAGGAATTTTGTATTGAGTCCCATTCTTCCGTGGACTGCAGATCATTAATAACCAAAAGGCATCGATATTCCTTTAAAAGGTTACGACATTGTTGAATTGGGTCTTTGATTTCCATGTCTTCAAGAGATTCTGAATGGAAGTCCCTAAGTAGGTCCCGTGAGAAATCCATCAAATTTAACGGGTGTTCAACATTAACCCAACTGTACTTGTCAAATAGACATTCAACCATTTTGGCATAGTAGAAGTTTTTGACGAGAGCTGATTTCCCAACACCAGCTATTCCCCAAACAGACATCACTCGCCAGTTTCCAAAACGCGCCTTGGTCTGATAGTTACGAAGGTCTTCCATTTGCACCTCGCGCCCAACAAGAGTAAAATTCTTGTTCCAAGTACGGACTTCTTCCATTTTAGTGGTGTGAATTCGTCTCAAGACCTTGTGGTTCACATCATGTATCACTTCACTGGACATTGCCCTGTCAATCTCACCTTGAGAACCCTGAAAATACGAATTGTTAATAGGAGGGGGTGCTGTGGGCAGAAATTTCATCTATGCAAAAGGCACTGAACAGGAGAGGCTGGGAGAAATGGTTCCTGATGTGGTGCCAAGTCGTACGTGTTGAATTCATCTAGGTTGATAGTCTTAGGCTCAAACTCATAAAAAAATAATTAGTTGCCTTGGTCAACATCATTCACGATTTGTCGTTAAATTTACTTTGTTTAAGTCATTTATGTCAATAAAGGATGAACTGTTGTCAAGTAATTTTATAATATATATTTTCATTTAGCTCTGTACATATATTTCGAAGGATAAACTGTTGTCAAGTATTTTTAAGGAGTTTCAAGCAAGAAATCCATGCACTAGATATTTTTATTGGGCTCTATTTTTACATATATTTTTTATTTAACCTTTCCTTCCATTCCACTAGAACAACACTTAAGGGGGTGTTTGGGAACACCCTGTTAAAGTTTAACACCTGTCACATCGGATGTTTGGATGCTAATTAGAAGTATTAAACATAGGCTAATTAATCCATTCTGGATTGTGTAAAAGCTTGTATGGAAAGAGCATTATCTGCTGACACAGATACATCCATGATTATCCGTGTGCTAGCTCTCAATAAGAGACAACACGAAGGATTGATCATCAGGTATCTGTGCCAGCTCGTGCTGAGACAAAGAACAATTTCCTTGCTATGTAACTTAAAGTTTAGTTTGTATTCGAAAATTTGTACATTTGCATACGGACATGATGGAGTCGAATTGTATATAACTTTTGAGATTTCAACGAGATCCACAACATTTTATTTGAATTTTTGTTAATTGAGGATGCCCATGTAATAGACCCAAGTTTTAGAGAATTAAGAGTAGAATTGAATAAAACTTCTCTTGTTAGTAGAATTAATGTATATATGTGGGATGGCAATGTTGGGTCCTGTCACGGGGGAGGTGTTGGGTTCTAAGCCTAGAAACTGAGGCCAGCTCTAAGGTAGCTTCTAGGTCTACAAAACGTATTTTTGCCATTTTTGTTTGCTTTGGTCTAACTATCCGTGGTGGCTCATGCGTACTGGCCTGGCTAGGCAGCAGGCGGGTATGCATAGGTAGTTCTGTTTAAATAACCGACAAGGCGACAAGGATGAGAGTTGAGAGGTAGCACCGATGAGGTGCTTTGCAGCAGCAACAATTTGTAGTCAGTCAATTAAAATCGTACTTGTGGCATTTCATAAGTAAAATTTACACATGAAAATAAGACAGCATTTTTAGGTCAGTATACTCGATCTAATATGCTGATTTAATACACATCTGAGTAAACCACCCAATGAGAAAAAATTGTGTGTATTTCAAAGGTCGAAAGCTAGAATAATCAACATGTATGGGAGTTAAGAGCTGGTACTAACGAGGTGTTCTGCATTAGTCATTTGCAGTAAGTCAACTAACATTGTACTTGTGGCATTTCATAGGTAAATTTGACACATGAAAATAAATATTAGCATACTTTAGATTAATATACATCAATGTAATACAGCCGTTTTTATTGTTTTTCTAACCTATGATAATTGCAAAAACTAACTGCGAGTATGTCGAAGGATAAAAGCTAGAAAGAGAAGGGGGGCAGTTGACGTTGTTACTGGCGTACCTGCTTGAAGAAGACACATACAGGGTACTCAGCTGAGTACTGCTTGAGCTCTAGTACTCTGTAGGAATGTCCGATGCACAATCTTGCGATCTCACGTTCCTCCGTGGACACAATGATCCGATTACCGTTGACGCTCTTGGGTAGGCACGCCCTGATGGCATCCCAGTCTCCCATGGTGCACACGTTTTCCAGCACTAGTAGGTACCTCTTCTCGTTCACTTGGGCCTTGAATTCTTGAACAAATCCGCCTTGCTTCACCACTGCGTTCTCCATCCTCTCCAGCTCGACAACATCTACACTTTTCTCCTCCTCCAAGCAAGAGTTTGTGTAGAACTGCGCAACCACACTCTGCAGGAACTTGCGGCGATTGAAAGGATACTCCAGCTTCACCCATCCACGGCATCCGAAGGTCTTCCGGACTTCCGGGTCTTCGTAAGCTTTCCTGATGACGGACATGGCACCAAGATCGTCGCTTCTCCCCCACACCGACATCACCCCAAGCTCTTTGCCATCTTTGGCAATCAACTGGGTGAGATCACTAAACCCCGGCTGCTTTTTCACAGTGTTCCTGGCCTCACCTGGCATGTCAACCGCAGTTGCGGTCACAGCAGCGCTGGAAGCAGAGTCACCAGGATTGGATCCAGAGTCGCTGATGAGGCTGTAACGCGAGTTCCTCCTGCTCACATCCTCGACTCTGGCCTTGAGCTGCTCGATCTCGGCGACGGCCACGTCGAGGGGCGGCGGCGCCGCCGCCGCGGCGATGCAGAAGCAGAACCAGGACGGCAGGACTCGGCGCCACCAGGTGTTGCCGCCGTCGAGGTGGATGACGAACTCGATGCAGTCCTCCACGTCGTAGGCCAGGTCGCGGACCTGCCTCACCCAGATCCTCACCACGTTGTTCCTCACGCGCTCCGCGTTGGCGACCTCGAGGAAGGAGTGCATCATCTCGAACTCGCCGGCGATGAACACAAGGTCCCGCTGCGTACTCTGCCGCAGCTTCGACTCCTCCTCGATCGCCGACTGGGCCCTGGTCAGGGCCCGCTCCAACACCGTCTTGGCCAAGCCGACGGCGAGGTCCGCCATTGTTCGTTTAGCAGTATCTCTCTCTCCCCCCTGTGTGTGCCCGTAGAAACTGATGATGCTAGTGGCCTCTGCTCTCAAGTCTAAGGGCCTGTTTGTTTCTTTAGCCGCTACTAAAATTCGTGTCACACGATCGTTCAGATACTAACTATAAGTATTAAATATAGATTAATTATAAAATTAATTGCACAAATGGAGGCTAATTTACGAGACGAATCTATTAAACCTAATTAGTCCATGATTGGACAATATGGTGCTACAATTTAATTGGGTTTAATAGATTCGTTCCGGTAATTAGCTACCATATGTGTAATTAGTTTTATAATTAGTTCATGTTTGATCCTTCTAATTAACCTCTACGGGACATGCAAAAAGTAATTTTCATTTGATTATTATATTAAAAAGAATTTCAGATCTGAGAAAACGCGTCGAGTTGCTAAATTATTCTAGCCCCAGCCGAGCCCGCGTTAATTAATCGTGCTAAAGCTGGCGGTTCTTGTTTTCGAGAAATCAAAGCGGGTGCCTGTTGGTCAATGGATCTGCACCATTTATTTATCAGCAACTCGAACTCGCCAGCAGCTACCAACGGTAACTTTTGCTATGGATACGTAGCGAACACCGCGTGGGGTTCCTAAATTATTCCAGCCAATAGAAGAATTTGAAACAAAGCAACCAATGACGAACCCAACTGTGGAATCTTGCCACGTGGGCGCCCACCGGCTGCAAGTTGTTGAACGCGACACCGGAACGACCAGTTTTTGACCCATACGCGCTCAGACCGTCAGACGCGACCCCCAAGCATGTGACTGTCACCGTCCTCGTTAATCAAGATGCCAAGCCCGCTATGTAGGGCGTGTTTGGTATAGCTCCACTCCGTTACTTCAGCGACTCCAGCAAAAAAATTCAGCCAAACACGTCAACTTCAAAACTCCATGGAGCTGCCAACTCCATGAAGTTGTAGTGCAATTGGGGCTCGAGTTTTGGAGGACCCCTTTTGCTGCTCCAAAACGTCCTCTTTTGAACCTCCTCGTGGAGTTGGTGGGTAATTAACCACCACTGCCACTTATTACATAAAAAAAACGTTTCATTCTTTCTGTTTCCCTCGCGTCTCTCTGTTTCTTCTCATTCTCGCGTGACTTCGTCCGCCCGAGCGCTGGAGGCTAGGGTTGTGAAGCGTCCCCACATAAGTAGAGACTAAATGTGATCCAATTATCAGTCCCAGGAGGCTGATAACACATTTATTCAACAGATAGTTCAGAAACCATACAACTCCCGAAGGAGCGGGCGGGCAAGCCACACCCAAAGCAAGACTAAAGCGATAACAATACAAATCCAAGTTGCAGTCCAGTCGGACTCCGGGCTGCAATCATAACTATGCGTCAGCGGAAGCATCCTGCAAAAGGGCCAACACCGCAGGCAGCGTTGGGTGCAGACGCAACCTCCTACTCGAAGTCCGGATCCTCCTCTGAAGGAACAACACAAGGGTGAGTACAAAAGTACTCAGCAAGTCCAACCCCATCCACGGAGGGGGATACAACAAGAATATGCATATGGAGCAACAAGGATATAGCTAAGGTTTATTTGCAATAAAGCTGAATTTTTGACATATGCAGGGTTTCATTTTAAAGAATTTTCATAAAGACATTTTCTTAATAAACGATATATCAAGAGGGGTTGATCCTACACAAAGGATCCAAGTTTTATCGCTACCGGACTCCCCGTCCGCCGTAGCGCACGGCACAACTGCCGGACACTTCCAAAATCCCACACACACACACACCGCAAATACCCGTCATCCCTCAAAAGCTAGTTGTGTGACCGAGCCGTAACTCATCCAATGCCGTGGACACGGCTACCCGGATAGGTTTTAACTCTGCAGAGATTGTACACTTTTCCCACAAGTAGGGTACCGTATCACGATCACCTTAGTGACGGTACGGATCCTAACAAAGCCATTACCCACCTTAGCCAACACTGACTAGTCAACACGGAAGCACCCAAGGGGTTAGCAACCCATCCACGGGGCCGAAACCGGGACCTAAGTCACCAAGAGCTTAGTCCTTTTCCAAGGGCTCCCGTTGCTCACCAGCACACCTGAAGCCTAGCAGTTTAGCTAGTGGGGTTTATGCTAAGCCGTTGCCCATACAACGGTCGAGTGGTTGCACGATGATGGAATTAGGCAAGATGACACATCAACTCGGTCCTTAGCCATGACAAGATGGATATCTCCCAACTCTGCTCAACCACTAAGGTACGAGCCCAACAACCCGGCATTCCACACAAGAAACGCCCATCCATCTCATCCACCACCTCTCTTTACACCCAAAAAACCTAACTCCTCAGTTGAACATACTCACACATTTATTTTCCGAATAAACAGATGTAATCATGCTTGAATTTGGATAATGAGTTCCTAAGCATTCTAGCAGTATTTATCATCTAAACAGAGCAACTCATATTTAGAGATAAATACGGGACAACAAGGAATAATCATAACAATCAAGGAGTGGCTATCAACCATGTCTTGCGATAAAACAATATGCATTTTATAAAACAGGCTAGTAGGTTGTGTCTGAAAAACTGGGTATTAAATATGCATCAAAGGGTGAGATTGGACTTGCCGTTCTCAAAGCCTTCTGGGAGCTCCTGCTCGCGGTACTAGTCCTCGGGCTCGGGCTCACGATTGAACTCCTCCTCGCGCTCCTCCTCGGGTACTCCGCGATCTACGGCACACACAAACGAGCACACAATAAATAAAAAGAAAAAAGATTTTACCCGTTGAGCTCCGAACAGGAAATATGAATGAAAAATATGTAGGAAGGGTATTTTTAGGAAATTTGGATATGCCTCGGCGGAAATATATGAGAGGAGTCCGTGGTCGAATTTGGGATCGATTGGAGGAAATTTGGCACATGAAATGACGGGTTAAAGGGAGGTTTGGGTTTCAAAACCATATTTAGGACTAAACTGTGAAAACCGAGGGCCTATTTGTAAATTCTCTAAAAAGTGGAAGGGCTTAGTTGTGAGAATCCCTGGAGAGAGGTGGGAGGACCGGGTTGCAATTAGAGAGAAGGGGAGGGGCAGATCGAGAAAAATGGAATCTCCTTCTCCTTCCTTGGCTGAAACAGAGGAAGGGGAGGAAGGGGGCGGGCGGCTGGCGCCGGGCTGGCCGGCCGGGCCTCGCCGGCGGCAGGCCGGGCGGGGAGAGGTGGAGGGGGCGCACGGGGGTCCATTTGATCCCTCACCTTGGATGATTGGTGGCCGGACACAAGGGGGCGACGGCGGCGGAGATTCTGGTGGCGGCGGTGGTTGGCGTCGGGGAAGGTAGGAGGAGGAGGGCCGGCAGTTGGGAAAGGTGTTGGTGGCGTGGGGGAGCTTGAGAGGTGGGGAATGGATGCCGGCCCCTCTTTTATAGGTGGCGGGAGGAGCTTGTGGCCAACGGTCTCCGAGGAGCGCCGCGAATCTCGGCCGGTGGCGTGCCGGAGCGGTGGAGCTCGTGGATGGCATGGTGGAGGGTGAGGCTCGATCGACGAGGGTACGGGGGCAGCTACCGGCGTGGGGAGGCGCGCTGGGAGGGGTGGCGTGCGGTGACCGGCGGGCGGGCCGGCCACAGGAGCGGCGACGGGACGGCGGCTTGGCGCGGAGCGAGCGGCGCGACGTGGTTGACCGGCTCGGCGTGCGCGCGTGGGTGGGACCGGCGAGCGGCGCGGCGTGGCGGGGCGGCACAGCGCGGCGGGCGCGGCAGGGCGGCACAGCACGGCGGGCGCGGCAGGGCGGCGCTGGCATGCGGGCACGGGCGCGCGGCGCGGCTAGGCGCGGCTCGCGGCCTGGGGCGAGGTGGGCCCGGCGCACGCGTGTGCGGGGTGCGGCGCCAGGGGCAAGGCGCCGAGCGCCGGGTGCCAGGGAGAGAAAGAAAAGGTACCAGCCGCAGGAGGGAGAAAAAGGAAGGGAGAGAGAGGAAAAGAGAAAAGGAAAGGAGGAGGAGAAAGGAAAAGGAGAAGGAAGGAAGAGAGGGAAAAAGGGAGAAAAGGAAAGAGGGAGTCGGCGGAAATTGTGGGATTTGACGGCACGCGTGATGGACTTGACGGGCACGCGGCGAAAATTACGGGGACGGAAAAAGGAGGATTGACGACGTCAGGACCGGAATGGCGGATCCGACGGAGAGAAGGGAGTTTGATAGGGCTCAGCGGTCGGAAAAATTTTGGAATGCATTTTTAACGAGTGATTTAACTCGGTGTATTTTTACGGGCGTTACAGGTTGCGCTGACACTAGCCGCACCGCCGGCGTAGCCCCCGTCGGTGACCGGAGACCCGCCGTCCACCCCCGCCGCAGGCTGGCCGAGCCCCGCCGCCATCCGCCCTAGGCCCGACGCCGGTTTCCTAGCCCCGGCCGGCCGCCTAGCTGCCTCCCGCCGCGTCTAGACGAGGCCTGCCCCCGAAGGCCGCCGCCAGCCGCAGCGCCCCGCCGCCAAAGGCCCGCCGCCGGCCGTCGCGCCCCGCCACCGAAGCCTGACGCCGGCTGCATGACCCCGCCGCCGATGCCCTGACGCCGGCCATCTCGCCCCGCCGCCGAATCCCGCCGCCGGCCGTCTTGCCCCGCCGCCGAATCCCGCCGCCCGCCACAGCGCCCCACCGCCGGCCGCAACGCCCTGCCGGCGGCCCGAGCGCCCCGCCGTCGAAGGCCGCCGCCGGCCGCAGCCCGCCCGTTCAAAGGTATGGCTCATCATTTTTTTTTTCTGTTTCTGAACTCTGAAGGATCAGTGTCCCCTTTCTTTGGGCAGTGTTACTTTAAGCACGGACTGGAAGTGAAAATATGCATTTGGTGCAGTTATAACTGATTGCTTCCCCCTACTAGGTGATTTTTAAGATAAATCACAAATATGGCATAAACCAAATTATTAGGCGAATAATTTGTTGAAGTTTTCTGTGGCGATATCCATAGCATTTACATAATACATATAACTGAGTATGGCTTCCATGTTACCTAGCTGCAAATGGCACCGATGCATTTCTCCCACTAGTAGAGAAGTGACTTTCGATCCACCCCCTTTTATCCCGGTTTAAAAGTGGCCCGGGACA
>NC_028457.1:10954248-10955880 GCF_000263155.2 Setaria italica | reverse complement strand
GTATAAAGTAGGGCACGAGCTCATGAGACCATAAGAATTCCGGACTGGGTTGCAGGTCAAGCTTTTGCAGGTACTACAATGGGCGAGGCTGATGAAGATGAGTTTGCAGAAAATGACCCTACTGATGACCTTGGTCAGGTGATACGAGATGCATACAGAGATTGCGAAACTGAGAAGGAAGCAGCAAAGTTGCAGCGCATGATAGATGATCACCAAAAATTGTTGTACCCAGGTTGCCAGCAGGGCCATAAAAAACTAGGTACGACACTAGAATTTGTGCAATGGAAGGCAAAAAATGGTGTGTCCGATAAGGCATTTCAGGGGATGTTGAGAATTGTCAAGAAGATTCTCCCCGAGAATAATGAATTACCGTCCACAACATATGAAGCTAAACAGATTATTTGCCCTCTCGGATTGGATGTTCAGAAGATACACGCATGCCCTAATGACTGTATCCTCTATCGTGGTGATGAATACGAGGAATTGGATGCTTGTCCCGTCTGCGAAGCCCTGCGGTATAAGATCAGGCGAGATGATCCTGGTGATGTCGAGGGGCAGTCTCCCAAGAAGAGAGTTCCCGCGAAGGTGATGTGGTATTTCCCTATAATACCACGCTTGAAGCGCTTGTTCAGGAACAAGGCGAATGCTAAGTTGATGCGATGGCACAAAGAAGACCGTAAGGAAGATGAGATGCTGAGACACCCCGCAGATGGGGCACAGTGGAGATCAATTGATAGAACATTCCCAGACTTTGAAAGTGAAGCAAGGAACATAAGGTTTGGTTTAAGCACTGATGGATTCAATCCATTCGGTGAGTTGAATAGTGGTCATAGTACTTGGCCTGTGACCCTTTGTATGTTCAACCTTCCTCCTTGGCTGTGCATGAAGCGGAAGTTCATTATGATGCCGGCGCTTATCCAAGGCCCAAAACAACCCGGCAACGACATTGACGTGTACCTAAGGCCGTTGGTTGATGACCTTTTACAGCTCTGGAAGGAAGAAGGTGTACGTGTGTGAGATGAGGATAGACAAGAGATCTTTAATCTACGAGCACTGTTGTTCGTAACCATCAACGATTGGCCTGCATTGAGTAACCTTTCAGGACAGACAAATAAGGGATATCGGGCATGCACCCACTGTTTAGATGACACAGATAGCATGTACTTGAAGCACTGTAAGAAGGTCGTCTATATGGGTCATCGTCGATTTCTCCCTGCTCACCACCAGCTGAGAAAGAGCGGGATGCATTTCAAAGGGACGCCAGACCATCGTAAAAAACCTGCACACCGTAATGGAAAGCGTGTGTTCGAGATGATGAAGGATGTACATGTAGTCTTTGGAAAGGGACTTGGTAGCCAACCTGTTCCGAACGATGATAACGGACATGCACCCATGTGGAAGAAAAAGTCAATATTTTGGGAGCTACCTTATTGGGAAATCCTAGAGGTTCGCAACGCACTAGATGTGATGCACCTGACGAAGAATCTTTGCGTGAACGTGCTAGGCTTCATGGGTGTTTATGGAACCTCAAAAGATACATTGGAAGCACGACACGACCTGAAAGCCATGCGGCAACGAGATGACCTACATCCGGAAAAGAGAGATCATGGCACAGCACTACTTACGTCCTGC
>NC_028457.1:10952252-10954116 GCF_000263155.2 Setaria italica | reverse complement strand
GGCTCATGACTGCCACATGTGATGAACCAGTTGCTCCCAGTTGCACTGAGGGGTGTCTACAGAAAAATGTCCCGTTGCCGCTCGTAAAGCTATGGCGCGTTTCTCAATGCGATTTCGCAGAAGGCAATCGATCCATCCAAGCTATCAAAGCTACAGAACGATGTGGTGCAATGTCTTGTCAGTTTGAGTTGTTATTTCCACCATCCTTCTTCAATATTATGACGCACTTACTGGTTCACCTAGTAAAAGAGATTGGTATTCTCGGACCTGTATACCTGCACAATATGTGGCCTTTCGAGAGGTTCATGGCAGTCCTAAAAAACTATGTTCGTAATCGTGCTCGTCCAGAAGGAAGCATCGCCAGGGGATATGGAACAGAGGAGGTGATCGAGTTTTGTGTTGATTTTATTGATTCAATCGACTCGATTGGGGTTCCAACTTCACGCCACGAGGGGAGGCTCCGAGGAATGGGCACCCTTGGAAGGAAATCAAGTTTGAGCAATGATACTAATTTATTCGACAAGGCACACTACATTGTTCTACAACAGTCATCCTTTGTGTCTCCGTATATCGAGCAGCACAGGCAGATGGTAGCTTCGAAAAACCCGACCAAATCCGATGCTTGGCTTACCCGTCATCGCATGGAAACTTTTCCCTCCTGGTTGCGCCAACAACTTATGGGTAACTCTGAGATTCACCCACAGCTTGCCTGGTTAGCCAAGGGACCTGCTACCGCAATCGTCAAATTCCAAGGCTATGAGATAAATGGTTACACATTTTACACGAGAGCCCAGGACCAGAAAAGCACGAACCAGAATAGTGGTGTCCGCATAGATGCCATGGACAGAAATAATAGCAAGGAGTCGTATTATGGTTTCATACAGGAGATATGGGAACTCGAATACGGACCGCTGTGCATCCCTCTATTTCTTTGCAATTGGGTGAAGCTAACTGCCGTCACCAAAGATCAGTACGGAATGACAATAGTAGATCTGAGCAAGACTGGATACAGTGATGACCCATTCGTACTTGCCAATGATGTGCATCAGGTGTTCTATGTGAAGGACATGTGCAGCAAACCCAAGAGGAATCCAGAAGAGACATGGGAGCCAAAGTGCCACATAGTTCTTCCAGGTAAAAGAAAAATCGTGGGAGTCGAGGATAAAACAGACCAATCAGATGATTATGATCAGTTTGATGGCATGCCTCCATTCGACGTTGAAGTTGATCCAAGCATCCTGCTGTCCAAAGAAGAGGCTCCGTACTTACGCCGCGATCATGATCAAGGAACTTTCGTGAAGAAGAAATTTTACAACGTTGTATTGTAATGCGTTAAATGTGCATGACCTTTGTGTATTAATTGATATAATTTGTAATTTACCCTATGTATGATTTCATGTGTTATTAAATTTGTTAGGTGAAGATTTTTTAGATATACATGAACATTGTTAACCACATACTAACATGGATTTTTCTGCGCATTCAAATAATTTAATTGAATAATTTATTGATCACAGCAATGCAGTAAAATAAATATTTTACAGGCTACATGAGTTGGTATAGAAATAATGATTACTTCATACTTATTGTCAATTTACTCGTTAATTAAATATATTTTTGCATGTACAAAATCTGAGAAGGTTTTGTTTTTCATCCTGGAATGCAGTGAAAAGGTTAAATAAAATCCATTTCCAAAAAACAGGCGGGAGAAGAAACATAGGAAAAAGGACCTTTTGTCCCGGGTGCTAACAGCAACCGGGACAAAAGGCCCCCCTTTTTATCCCGGTTGCAAACGGCAACCGGGATAAAAGGGTACGTTTCGTCTCCCGCCCGAACGTACCCTTTTATCCCGGGTTGCCGTCTG
>NC_028457.1:10889645-10949320 GCF_000263155.2 Setaria italica | reverse complement strand
CAGTGCTTTTAACCCCCCCCCTTTTATCCCGGTTCGTAATGGTACCCGGGACAAAAGGGCCTTTTGTCCCGGGTCCCGTCACCAACCGGGATAAAAGGGGGGGGCCTTTTATCCCGGTTGGAGATGGGACCCGGGACAAAAGGGCCTTTTGTCGCGGGTTACATAACGGACCGTTTTAACAGGGGGGGGGTTTGAAGCAGTGTTCTAACGGGGGGTTAAAAGCACTGTACTCCCTTCTACCCCCCGCCAGTTCCACACTTAGCGAAATTTTCGCAAGTCCCGCGCTCTCCGCCCATCGCCGCCCGTCCGCCTCCCTCGCCGGCCGCCGCCGTCGTCGTCCCACATTGCGCCGTCGTCGTCGCCCGTCCGCCTCCCTCTCCGCCCGTCGCCGCCCGTCCGCCTCCCTCTCCGCCCGTCGCCGCCCGTCCGCCTCCCTCGCCGGCTGCATCGCCCCTCGTCACCGGCTCCATCCTCGTCGCCGCTCGTCGCCCCTCGCCGGCCGCCGTCGTCGTCGTCGCCTCGGCCGCCGTCGCCCCGCCGTCGTCGTCGATCTTCGTCCTCGTCGCCGCCCCGGCCGCCGCTGTCCGGCCCGCACGCCGCCCGGCCGCCGCCGTCCCGCCGTCACGCCGCCCCGGCCGCCCCGGCCGCCGCCGTCCCGCCGCCCCGGCCGCCGCCCCGCGCGCGAGAGGTCTGCCGCGCCGGCCGGTGCGCCGGGAGAGCTGGCGGTTTTCTTTTAATTTTTAATTTTTAATGGAATTGTAATTTTGTTAAGTTAGATTTTTAGATTTCTAATTTTGTTAAGTTAGATTTTTAGATTTCTAGTTAGTTTGTTAAGTTAGATTTTTAGATTTGTTGTTAGGTTGTTAACTACCGTCCCGCCGTCGTGATCGCCGCCGTCCCGCCGAGTAGCTACCCCGCCGTCGTGATCGCCGCCGTCCCGCCGAGTAGCTACCCCGCCGTCGTGATCGCCGCCGTCCCGCCGAGTAGCTACCCCGCCGTCGTGATCGCCGCCGTCCCGCCGAGTAGCTACCCCGCCGTCGTGATGGCCGCCGTCCCGCCGAGTAGCTACCGTGAGAGTCGCCTTGTAGCCGTCGTGATCGCCGCCGAGTAGTCGACGTGATCGCCGCCGTCCTGCCGCCCATCACAACGTAGTAGCTTAGGCACCGCCCGTGGTTCCGGTGAACCGCCTCCGCCGCCCTGACCGCCGCCGTCCCGCCTTCGCCGCCCTTATCGCCGTCGTAGAAATTCGTAGAAATTCGTCAAAATTCGTAGAAATTCGTAGAAATTCGTAGAGATTCATAGAAATTAGTAGAAATTCATAGAAATTCATAGAAATTCATAGAAATTTGTATAAATTCATAGAAATTCATAGAAATTCATAGAAATTCATAGAAATTCATAGAAATTTGTATAAATTCATAGAAATTCATAGAAATTCATAGAAATTTATAGAAATTCATAGAAATTTATAGAAATTCATAGAAATTCATAGAAATTTGTATAAATTCATAGAAATTTGTATAAAGATTCCGGACTTTGTACGATTCATGTTATTTTATGATTTCTTTATATACATGTATGATTCCGAACTGTGATTATATACAAATTTGTATTAAGACGATTTGTATGACTGTCATGTATGATTCGATGTATGTTTGCAGCAATAGTTGAAATGGCAGACGATGAGACCGCAAGGTATATCATGGAGCAGATAATCGCTGGTGATGGTAGTGGCGACAACGTTCCACTATCATACACGGATGAAGAGGGCACCCAGGCGGACATGTTCCTCAACATGTCTGCCGATGTGAATGAAGAGCAACAGCCGCAGCAACAACTTGCCGTGGCGGAAGGTTCCGGCGAGGTATATACAACCATTCTTGTATTGTTTCACGCCACCGCTACTAGTACGTACTAATTAACGAATCTTAAACTGTTAGCCCTCCGGATCGACACAAGGGCAGAAGACCCGAGGTCGTACAAAGGTGATGGAAGGGAGGCTTGTCATCACCGAAGTTACAGATGAGGGCAGGCCGGTTGCTCCCGAGAAAGTCGCAAAGAAGTATGTTAGTCAAATCGGGGCAATCGTCCGGGACAACGTGCCTATCAGCATCAGAGAATGGAAGGGCAGAAGCGATAATCCGTACGCCCTTCCAGAGACAGAAAAGAATATGCTGTGGGAAGACGTGAAGAGGCATTTCACATTCCCCGAAGATTATAGCGAGAAGGATGTCAAAGCCTGGACACTTAAGAAGATGGCTACTCAATTCCAGACATTCAAGAAGATGTTGGACACCCACTACATCAAGAAGGGCAAAACTCCAGACTTCAATGCGTGGCCCAAGTTGAGGGACCACTGGGATGCATTTGTTGAATACAAGAGGAGTGAAGAAGGTGTGAAAAAGATCACGACCAACGTTGCAAATGCTAGTCAGAAGGGCTACCACCATCATTTGGGGCGAGGTGGGTATGGCTCAGCAATTCCCAAGTGGAGAAAGATGGAACAAGATCTGATCGAACGGGGAATCATACCTGCAACTATTGAATGGCCCGAACGATCAAAGAACTGGTACTACGCTCATGGAGGCTCCCTAAGCCAAGAGGATGGGACGCTGATTTTCAATGACAGAATACGTGAGAAGGCCGAACATCTCATGAAGAACATTGAAGATTCCAAGGCTGGGAGGTTGAGGGTGGACCGAGAAAATGATGAGCTCACATTGGCCCTCGGTAATCCAGAGCACCCAGGACGTTGCCGGGGCTTCGGGGTGGTTCCGTGGAAGTTCGCTTTCCGAGGCGACAGCGCCTCTTACAGAAGCCGGAAGCGAAGAAAGGAACAGATGGAGGAGAGCTGGCGGTAGATGCTAGAACAACGAATGATGGATGAAATCAATCGGCGGGTGGCCGACGCAGTTGCGGAGTTGGCGCAATCTGGAGCAGTGCCGAATCCTCACACCGCCAGCCCTTCTCAACGCCTCGGGAGCAGTTGTGCTTCTACAGGGGTCCCCGATGCGCAGACGCCCAGGTTACCCGTGGAGGAGCAACGGTTCCCCGTGGATGCCATCACGCAACGGACCTCATGTGAGCTGCATGCACCGGTCGGCAACCTCACTATTAAGGTATACTTATACATAATATTTATGCAATCTTGTCAATTGATCCAGGCCTCGAGATCGGAGTTCAACTTGTTTACTTCTGCTATATGTACAGGTAGCGTACGGGAGTGCGTTACCAACGCTGGCAGGGCAGAGCAGTCATGGCATGGACATTCCAACAGGCTACGCCAGCGTCTGTGTCGAGCAAATAGTAGATGCCCAGTATGAAGGTCTAGAGCTCGACTTCCCGGGAGGCGACGGGGAAAAGACATTGGCAGATGCGCTTCATGGGATCATTCTATGGAAGAAACGCTACATCATTATTTCCCGCACGGAGCCATCTCCTCAGACCTCAAGACCGCTCCCCGTAGATCCCGAGCAGCGATCTTCTCCTCATACCTCGAGACCGGCATCTCCTGCTCCAGGACCGTCGCTTCCATCTATATCAAGGTCTCCATCTCCACCACATCCTGGTGCTGGGAGCGACGACGACAATAACAACACCCCTCCCCGATCACCGTCGCCGGCACCAAGAGCGGCCCCCTCGAAGGAACCTGCAGCACCACTCAAGAAGTCACGAGCACCGCCTCCCAAGCAAAGACAGGCTCGAAAGAAGAAAACAAAGGTCGACCCTGAAGTGGCTCGCAAGGAACGCTTTGAGGCAATGTCTCATGCGGAACAGTGGGCAGAAATCCAACGAGAGGCCAGTGAGTGGTTTAAGAAACAAGCCGAATTAAAAAAGGCAAGGGAGATGGAGCCACCGCCAGTAAGTCGGCGGGATTTAAACTTCTTTATCAGGATGGAGGAAGGAGCCAAGAAAAGGATACCACTCTTGACAAACTATGAACGGGCTCTAGTAAAGGCTGATGAAAAGGATAAAAGAAAAGGAAAATCATCCTCCAGCAGTTCAGTCCCCGACCTCAGCCATTTGTCAAAGAAAGATGCTCAACGGGTAAAAGCAATGCCCTTGGATCAACAAGCAAATATATTGAAGTTCATGGAAGAAACAGGTCTGGGACTTGATGAATGCATAGGGCAAGTCGAGACGCCAACTGCACCGCCCCCTGAGCCGAGATGGCCTTTTAAGCTAGGCAAGCCTCTAGTGAAGCCGGCAATGGTACGGAAGCTGTCAACAAAGATGTACGAATTCCATCAATGGTACATGACGGCATCCGCCAAATCGAGGGAGATGATCGGCATGAAGGTAAAACCGATAGATTTTCACGGTGAAGGGGAGAAAGTGCTGTGGCTAAACTTCGAGGATATATACGAAGTGTACCATCATGATGCCCTGGACGTCTCTCTGATCAGCGCTTGGATTCTGTAAGTGTCCGTTTATTATCTCTACATGTAAATTTTGGCGTGCGTCACCGTACTAACTTCATCTTCCATTTCATGTAGGATGCTAATTCAGACATGCCGCCGAGAGGCGTACCTACATATAGGCTTCATGGATCCATCTGTAGTTAACCAACGACAGATACAATTAGCGCCGGAAAAAACCTTTGCCGAAATATACAATTTCCTACACAAACAAACATTCAAGGATTTCATACTACTTCCATACAACTTCAAGTAAGTGTGTGTATACCGTCTACTTTCGATGTCTTTTTCCTTATCTCTACATGTTAGTTAGCTCTAATATGCATGAACATTTTACGCACGCAGCTTCCACTGGATCCTTATTATAATTGAGCCTGAAAGAAGCCACGTCACTGTCTTTGATTCGTTACGGAAAGATCCGGTGGACTACCAAGAATTGCAAGACATGCTGGGCTTGTAATAATTCTGGACCTTTATCTCTATGCAAAAATTTATTTCCTAAATTTTATCCCTGTTACACTATGTCATTCATTATTCTAATCCGCAGCGTATGGAAACAATTCATAAGGACACACAAAGGTCCATTCAAAGAAGATCTTACATGGAACACAGACTTCCCGGTACGTATGAAGTCTGCACATTTATTACATTGTATAACACGAATATTTCATAACTTATTTTTTTTCCGCACTGAAGTGCTTAAGACAGGAACCCGGGAATAACCTATGTGGCTACTACATCTGTGAGCACATGCACGGTTTTTTGGGACCCAAGGGACCAAATATGACGCCGCACAACTTAAAAGTACGTAAAATAAATATATTACTAGTTAATTATTTTCTAGCTCCTTATATGTATTTGTTCATGTAACATTCACAAATTTCCAAATTATAGATGTTAAATATTCAACAAGGACTCTTGAAGGAAGAAAGAGTAGCGGCAATATGTGAAGGTCTCATTGGATTCATAATGGACGAGGTGGTAAATCCAAGAGGAGAATTTTATTACGATGGACGACAATTAGACACTCCTCTCAGCAACACCACGACGGGCGGAAGATCGTAGGAAGATACTTTGATTTATTTGTATATATGATCGATTTGTACTAATTAAGCTAGTTGAATTGTGTATATGAATTGTGTATAAGGATTGTGTATATATATAGTAGTTGTATAATTACAAATCCCATTCGTTTAAATACTAGTTGATTTAATTCATTCTAAAAAAATCTCAACTACAAGGTTAACAAATTAAAAGGGCCGCGGTACTACTATACGTATACGTGATGCATGCATGAAAAATTCAGACGTCACCAGTGCCATGCAAGCGCAATTTAGTCCCGGTTGGAATTGAGCCGGGACTAAAGGGGACCCCTTTAGTCCCGGTTGGGAAATCCAACCGGGACTAAAGGCCCCCCCCTTTTGTCCCGGTTGGTTTATCCCGGATGGATATCCGAGAGATATGACCCTTACCAACCGGGACTAATGCTCAGTTTTCTACCAGTGTCCTTATTGCTTTGTAATTTCCTGAAAGTATGCATCAGCAAATGATATATGTTTCTGTGGCGATATCCATAGCATTTACATAATACATATGTTTTTTGTTGAGACTATAGTTTGCATATGTTGATGGAATCTGCATATTCTAATGGCCTGTTACTATCTTTATTTTTGACATAGATGTGTGGTTTAGCATGTGTATAGGTCCAACTATGTGTAAAAAATCTAGATTGCACTTCCCTTATTTTACTGTTTATATGAGAAATTCCGAGATACTAATCAGTGACAATCCGATTGTAATGCAATTACTTGTAACAATTACCGAGAATGTGAGATTAGTAGGACTAAATTGATTTGTTACGTAATGAGAATGAGAATGTGAATGTGACTGAAATTAGGATGTTCTAATTAGGTAAATTGGACAGTACCAATGTTGTAGATTAATGGTTTCTAATATAACATTTGTGAGTTGGATAGATGCCTGAAATTGATTGGAACTCAGAGAACACTCGGGTGTTGTGTATGTTATTTGCCGAACAAGGTGGAAAAGGAAACCGGCCAAACACACACTTGAATGTACTTGGGTATGTTGAGGTTAAGAAAGGGTTCAAAGAAAGGACTGGAATAGTGGTTACGAAGGCTCAGATCAAGAACAAATGGGACAAGTTAAAGGAAGATTTCAAGGCATGGAAGAAACTAATGCTGAGGCAAACATGGACTGGTTGGGATCCAATAAAGAAGACTATAGCTATGGATGACGAATGGTGGAAAAAAGCTAGAGCTGTAAGTTGGTTCAATTTTGATGATATATTTGTTTTGCATATGTCGATTTTCTTGGTAATGCTTATAATAATACTATTATTTTTCTTATTTTAGGAAATTCCGGGTTGTGGAAAGTTCAAAAAGAAGGGTCTTGAGAATGAAGATGAATTAGCCAAGTGTTTTTCTGACATCACTACTATTGGTATTGATCATTGGTCTCCTCATGTTGTGAATGTTGAAGCACCAGAAAATGTTGAGGAGACAAAAGATGAGGAAATCAATTGTGAGCCGCAGGATGATGAATTCATTCCGGATACACAAGAGGAGGATATTGGTATTACTCCTTCACCTGCGAGTGGCAAAAGATTAGCAAGGCCTATTGATAGAAGTGGCAAGAAGGCGAAGTCTGGAAATACACTCCTAATTCAAGAAGCAGTAACAAGTATGGTAAGTTCAGCCAATGAATATGTTTCTAAGAGACATGGAAAATATTCTATTGATAAAGTGATGGAGGTTGTGATTGCTTGTGGGGCCGGCTATGATAGCAATGAACATTACATGGCGTCTGAACTGTTTGTGAAGAAGGAGCAAAGGGAGATGTTCATGACTTTGCCTACTAATGAGATTAGGTTCAATTGGCTTAGGAGGAAGTACGAGGATAAATATGAAAAGTAGAAATTGGCTTAGTCAGAGTGATGTCATTTGTGTATGCTACTATTTTATTTTTGTCGCATGTGTGGTACATTTTATTTTATTGCATTTTATTTATGTATGACAGTTGTATCTTACATTTCGTTTATGTCAATGTTCACAGATGTCTTCAAGTGAGTCTGATGGTGAATTTTTTTTTAATATGGTTGAGAGCTGTGGTAAGCTAGCACAAAGTTATCATGACTCATATATGGATAAGGCACCGCCGAGGTTTATGTTTTCACAATAAAGTGGAATGGGATGGCTGATGGAGACGGTAAACACTCCAGGGGAGTGCCATCGAATGCTTCGGATGAATGAGGTTATTTTTCAGGATCTTCATGATGTATTGGTTGAGAGGTACGGATAAAAACCATCGAAGCACGTGAATACTTATGAAATATTGGCCATTTTCTTATTCACATGTGGTGGGTGTGAGTCAAATAGAAGAGGACAAAATAAGATCAAACACTCAAGTGAAACCATTAGTAGAAAATTTTATGAAGTTCTAGATTGTGTGGTTGCCATGGCACAAGATTTCTTGAGACCAACGGATCCTAATTTTCGCAATGTGCACAAGAGGATTAGGAATGACAAGAGAGCATATCCACACTTTAAGGATTGCATTGGTGCACTTGATGGAACCCATATTCGTGTGTATTTATCACCTGAAGAAGAAGTGAGATATATTGGTAAGACTGGAATTGCAACTCAAAATGTGTTTGCCATTTGTGATTTTGATATGCGCTTCACCTATGTGGTTGCGGGTCAACCGGGTTCTTTGCATGACACTAGTGTATTGTACCATACATTGGAAGCAGATGTAAATGTCTTCCCACATCCTCCTCAAGGTAAAGATTTTTTCTTATGTTCCTTTTCATATTTGTATGCACAAACTTATCTTATTTTACATATGTGTAGGCAAGTACTATGTTGTAGACGCGGGCTATCCTAATCGTCCGGGGTACCTCGCTCCATACAAGGGTGAAAGGCACCACTTACCCGAGTGGCATCGAGGTATGGAACCAAATACTCCGAAAGAGAAGTTCAACCGTATACACTCATCTGTTCGTAATGTTATTGAGCGCTTATTTGGAGTATTAAAAAATTGAAGTGGCAAATCCTTTACATGATGCCCGGTTATTCAATGGTCACACAAAAGAAGATTGTTGCTGCTACTATGGTTCTACACAATTTCATACGTGAATATGCTGTGTTGATGTGGACTTTGCTAATTTTGATAGAGATCCTACCTACATGCCTACTATTTCAGAAAGATACAATAAGTATGCCGTGTCTCAACATGCCTCCGATGGATCAACTTCGGAATCAAACTTTATGACTATGGATACCTTTCGTGATAGTATGGCTACATCAATTGCCCTAGCATGGAATTAGTGCAATGATTATTGTAACGACCTTATTTTGGAACTATGAATTTATTTCGAAATTTTAAATTAAGCTTTTAACACAAGGTTTTGTAGTTAACATCCATATCTATCAAAAATGGTTGCCGAAGTTATGGGGGCAAGCTCAGAAAGTGAGCCAACTCTTCTCAGCACGTTTCCTCGTCCTCCTGAAGGTTCTTCCCTATTCTATGTCCCAATACTTGTCACAGTATCTATCTATTGGTTCAATATAACACGAAAATAAATTATTGTGCAGGAAAATTTTATCGGGTGGACTCTGGGTACCCAAACAGACCGGGTTACCTAGCACCATACAAGGGTACGAAATATCATATCCCAGAGTTTCGAAAAGGACCACTCCCAAGAGGTAAAAAAGAGCTTTTCAATTATGCCCATTCATCACTAAGGAATGTGATTGAGAGGTCTTTTGGAGTTTTGAAAAACAAATGGCGTATTTTGCGTGATTTACCAGCATATCCAATGGCAAAGCAAAGCAGCATAATTATCGCTTGCATGGCAATTCATAACTTCATTAGAGAGAGTGCACTTGCTGATGTGGACTTTGAGAGGGCGGATCATGATGAATGCTATGTGGCGCCTTCGGACGCATCGTTGTCACAAAACAATGCGGATACTAGTCAACACGGGGACGAAGATCAAGACATGAACCAATTTAGGGATTGGATTGCCGATGGACTCTTCAATAGATCTTAGCTTTATTGCTTTGTAACGATGTTATTTGTACAATGTTGAACAACAATTGATTTGAATAATAAATTTGGCTCCCAGCACCGTGGCAGCCAAAAGAAAGCCCGAACGAAAACAGGATGCTGGCTCCTAGTATTGAATTGGCGCAAAATGTCTTCTAGCGCCAAGGGCCTGCAACCTCCTGGCAAATCAGTTCATTCTGGCGCCAAGGCCAGCTTCTCTCTCTAGGGCCAATTCCTTCTGGCACCCAGGAGCTCCTTCTGGCGCCAAGGCCAGCTTCTTTCTCTGGCGCCCAGGAGCGGGCCAACTTCCTTCTGGCGCCAAGGCCAGGAAGCTCCTGGCGCCAATTCCTTCTGGCACCAAGGACTAGGAGGACCAGGAGCCGGGTATTGATTAGGTGTAGAGGGAAATGGGATGGCAGGGGCAAATGTGTCAATAGCAGTCTCATTTATTGCGAATAAGCAACCCAAACCAAACACCTAGAGTTAAAAATAAGCAACTACAATAAGCAACTTTAATCCAAATGTCACATCAATGTTTAGATACTAATTAGGAGTATTAAACGTAGGCTATTTACAAAATCCATTACATAAGTGGAGGCTAAACAGCGAGAGGAACCTATTAAGCCTAATTAATCCATCATTAGCAAATGTTTACTGTAGCAATACATTGTCAAATCATGGACTAATTAGGCTTAATAGATTCGTCTCGCCATTTAGCCTCCACTTATGTAATCGATTTTGTAAATAGTCTACGTTTAATACTCCTAATTAATATCTAAACATTCGATGTGACGGGTGCTTAAAAATAAGCAAACGAACCAAACCAGGCATAAGTTGCTTATACCAACAGGCCCTAACTTTTGCTATTGATACGTAGCAAACACCGCGTGGGGTTCCTAAATTATTCTAGCCAATAGAAGAATTTGAAACAAAGCAACCAATGACGAACCCAACTGTGGAATCTCGCCTCGTGGGCGCCCACCCGCTGCAAGTTGTTGAACGCGACACCGGAACGACCAGTTTTTGCGCCATACGCACTCAGACCGTCAGACGTTAAAGCTGCATCGAGATGGACGTCAACCACAAACTCCAAGGCCAAGCATGTGACTGTCACCGTCCTGATTCAAGATGCCAAGCCCACTGCTCTCTCTTTCTTCTTCACGTGGTGGGTTCATCCCACTGCTCTCTCTTTCTTCTCCACGTGGTGGGTCCAGTCCACTGCTCTCTCTTTCTCTCCACGTGGTGGGTGCTTTCTTCTCCACGTGGTGGGTCCATCCCACTGCTCTCTCTTTCTTCTCCACGTGGTGGGTCCAGCCCACTACTCTCTCTTTCCTCTCCACGTGGTGGGTCCAGCCCACTGCTCTCTCTTTCCTCTCCACGTGGTGGGTCCATCCCACTGCTCTCTCTTTCCTCTCCACGTGGTGGGCTACTACTCTCTCTTTCCTCTCCACGTGGTGGGTCCATCCCACTGCTCTCTCTTTCCTCTCCACGTGGTGGGTCCATCCCACTACTCTCTCTTTCCTCTCCATGTGGTGGGTCCAGCCCACTGCTCTCTCTTTCCTCTCCACGTGGTGGGTCCAGCCCACTGCTCTCTCTTTCCTCTCCACGTGGTGGGTCCAGCCCACTGCTCTCTCTTTCCTCTCCACGTGGTGGGTCAGGCTGCATTAACATCCCGATTCAGGCCTTGTTTAGTTGCTAAAGTTTGGAGGTGGCAAATTACTGTTACAGAACTGTAACATACTGTAGCGTTTCGTTTGTATTTGTGAATTATTATCCAAACATTGACTAATTAGGCTCAAAAGATTCGTCTCGCAAAGTACAACAAAATTGTGCAATTAGTTTTTAATTTCGTCTACATTTAGTACTCCATGCATGTACCGCAAGTTTGATGTGATGGGGAATCTTCTTTTTGCATTGTGCCAAAGTTAGGAGTTAGGGGTGAATTAAATAAGGGCCCAGAATACCGCTTGGTTATCCTTCTCCACGCATAGGAGGGCACAAGGAACCTAATAGCATGCACTTCGGCTGTAGTCAAGTCAACATATTATAGTTTACCCAATCGAGATCTCGTGGTTTTGCCTTATATGTGTGCATTAGCACCCCCATAGCCATTCATCACACAACCTCTGGCCACTTCTGCTCTGTTCCGCGTTACAACTCTAGATCAATTTCGTCCCAGGTGGCCAGGTTAGTACTTTTAAGAGTCTATTATATTATCCACAGATTTTTAGACAAATCTTACATATTTTGGTAAACAATGCGGTGTTTTCTGTAAATTAAGCTTTTAACACAAGGTTTTGTAGTTAACATCCATATCTTTCAAAAATGGTTGCCGAAGTTATGGGGGCAAGCTCAGAAAGTGAGCCAACTCTTCTCAGCACGTTACCCAATGAAGTACCATTAGACTTTTTGAGAGAAATTACATCAGACTTCTCTGACGAGCGAAGACTAAGTGAAGATGCATTTGGAACAGTTTATAAGGTACCGACATGAATTAACATTATTTTTTGCCAATGAAAAGGATTTTCCGGAAACATGCCAATATATAGCATCTTGTATGTGACCTAACAGGGAGTTCTACGAAATGGGCAACTGGTTGCTGTGAAGAAGCTAGCGGCATATGTGCAAGTGCCTGCTGGAAAAAGATTTCTCAACGCTGCAACAAATCTTATGGCAGTTCAACATGACAATATAGTAAAGTTGCTTAGCTGCTGCAGCGAATCAAAAAAGAAAGTGGTGGAGGAAAAAGGAAGATTTGTTCTTGTTGACATGGATGAATGTGTACTCTGCTATGAATTTTTACATAAGGAGAGCCTTCATGACTATCTGTCGGGTACGAAAATACACTGTCCACTGTAAGATCGCAAAAATTTCCATAATATTCCTTTACAAATGGCTTACGGTTATCGTTGTTTATATATTTTTTTCAAATGGCCAAAGGGTTTTCTAGTTTTTTTGGGGATTTCCTGAGTGATAGTTACTAAAGGGTCAACTGTACCTTTTGTTGGGTATTCGTTGTTAAAGATTGTTCGTTAATACTTCGTTTTCTCCCTCAGAAATGTTCACATTGGATTAAAAACTCTGTGCCACTTGAAAGAAAAATCTAAAATAAAAAATAATGTTTCAGATCTCATTTGGCTTACAAATAACGGTGCTTTCACACTTTAATAAAGGGTCGTAATACTCACATTGCTCGTGTTCTCCTTCAGATAGTACAAGGAAGACTGACTGGGATACAAACTTCAAAATAATTAAGGGCATTTGCCAGGGTCTAAGTTTCTTACATGAGGGGATGATGCTTGGTCGTATTGTTCATTTGGATCTTCACCCTGCCAATATATTGTTGGATAACAATATGGTGCCAAAAATTGCAAACTTTGGTCTCTCGCAACTCTTTGATACGGACAAATCCCGGACATACACAATGAATGTTATGGGACTAAAGTAAGTATGTTTGTCATTATTTTTGCATTTGCATCAATAAGACACTAATGCTTACGACCCTATAAATATCAATATCTTTCAGAGGGTACATGGCACCTGAGTATTTGTACCGTGGTGAAATCTCACCCCAGTGTGACATATATAGTTTAGGTGTAGTAATCATTGAGATCACCACGGGAGAGAAGAATTGTTCCAACGACAAAGACATGGCTGGAAGAAATTTTATTGATAGGGTAAGTAAGCATTAAAAGCCGGTTTAAAACTCGATCGGGATTTTTTTTTCTGTATGCTTGTGATCACCTGGCATGCTCATGATTTCAATTTTGCAGATACGTCAAACTTGGACAGATGACCATATAGCATCCATGTACCCATTATTGAGGGCAGATCGCCTTGTGGAAGTGAAAGCATGCATTCATATTGGTCTTGAATGTGTTGATGTCAACCAGAAGGAAAGGCCTTCTATTGCAGACATTGTTGACAAGCTCATCAATGGAAAATTTGCAGTGCAGGCTTGATGTATCAGAGGTATGGTGTGAAAATTGAACTGCACAGATTCTATCTTTCTAGATGCTTTGTTTTTGCAACAACGAGGGATACATAGTATATAGTTTTCTGGCAGTTTTGTTTGCAAAAGTTCACCTAGAGTTTAATGTTTGAATCCCACCCGCTTACATTCAATTACATATTTTAAAAATTAAATGTATTATTTTACTAATTTCCAATAATGAAGACCTTTTTCTGTTACTGTTAATAAACATGTGCATACCTCTGTAATCAAGAATTCTTAGAAAAAATGAATCTCAGGAAGCCCACTGTGAGATTCTGAAAAAAAGTCAGGTTTCAGAGTGGCACGATGCTCCCATTTATTTAGCTAATATCTTATCCACAAGCATCACTTGGCCAGAACATGTGTAACCACTGCCGGAGAACCTTTAGTACCAGTTGCGCAACTGGTATTGCTACTTTGGTACTAAAGGGATCAAATTACGGTACTAAATTAGCCGTGCGGCCGAGGCCAATTTAGTACCTGTTGGTCTTTTCTGTTTCTTTTGTCATTTTCTTTTCTATTTTTTTATTATATATTAGTATTTTATATTTTTTCCTTTACATGCACTTACTTCTACTATGCTAATATATATAAAGTTGTATTTATCTATAATATTATATTTAATATAATATTATATATATAGATATCTTCTGCATTCACATTTATGAATAATATTTCATTCCATCAATACTTGAATTTCAACATTTGGATCAACTATTCTGAACCTGAGTCCTGATGGTGATGCAGATTTGAACCATCATTATGGAACTCCCCGCTGGATTTACTACCTCTTCCAGAAGAAATCCACTGAGTTGTTCTTGAATTGCCTTGATTTTTTCCATCTCGAGTGCTTCCTTCATGTCTCTCATTTGTGTCATTGGCAAAGGTTATTATATAGCAGATCAATGGGTCTGCATAATTAGAACTAATTTATTATTAAGAAATTTGAATACGTACTCTGAATTCGTGGTCGGTTATACGCTTGGGATCTACAAAGCCATGGATGAACTCACATACGTAGTATCCGCGTAAATTAAACCCCGGATTCTGTCTCAAACACTATATATATGACAAAAGAAGTTATGAAATATTTGTTGTGTTCAAGGAAATGTCACAAGATGTGAAAATTCAATACATATCGGGAATTCAGGCTTGAAATCAAGTTCCTCCTTGAATTCACCTATGTGATGTCGACGGCAGCGAGACCATGCTTTGTTAAGAATATCTGTGAGGTTTTTGTATTGATCTCTTGATTTCCTCAAAGAGTCCGAGACCGCACTTTGATCAACCGTGATAATAAGGAGTATCCAGTGGAAGTTGTATATATATGCATAGCCAAAGCTAGTTAATATTATGTTTAACTGTTAGTTAGAAAAAGAAAAGAGATGGGAAACACGCTCACTTGAAGTTGTATGGTAGAAGTATGTACTTCTTGTAATGTTGGTTGTCTAGGAACTTATATATGTTCTTCAAGATCCGATTTAATCTATCTCTTATCTCTTATAGTTGACTCGTTTATAATATCCGGATCCATAAAGCCAATGTAATAGTATCCTTTCCTCCAGTAAGTTTGAATCTCCATCCTGCATGATACAAAATTGAATAGGAGTTAAAACATCGCACAATGACTAGAGCAGGGTTTTTTAAGTTAGAGCAAATTAAAGACTTACAGAACCTAGGAATTGATGAGCGACTTGTCAAGTGCATCTTGATTGTAAAGGAAATAGAGTTTCTCTAGCAGCATATTTATAATGTCTTCCCCACAGAAATAATGTTGATCTCCAATCTGAACTTTGAGCATGAGTAAACTAGTAGGTGAAGCCTCCATGTACCATTGGTGCAATTTGTACATCTTCGTTGGAAGACGGTCCACCAACAACGGCCACACAAGCAGTTTCCCTAACTCCAATTTTCATTTAGTAGCCCCAGGGTGCTTTGGGACATGATCCTCCTCTTGAAGTTGAGCTAGGGTAAGATTTGTATCTTTGGCAAATAGAAGTAGGTTCTTCAAATTCCAAAAATACCTGGAGTGGGGCAATCAATTGGTTGGATTCGATTCCGAACAGTGGAATACTTGACCCACTTTTCTCCTTCTTAAAAGTCTTTGTTATTGAGCGGTCATAGTCAGATAGCGGTGGTTTCTCTTCCTTTTCTTTCTATCATAACTCCTCTTTCCCCATGCTTGGTCCAAACGAAATAGTTAGGCATGAATCCTGACTATATATGTGGGCGTGAATAGTCTTTATGGATGAGTAATCCTTCTCATTTTTGCAAATTTGGCATGGACAACAAATGAAACCAGACGACGACTTGTTAGACTCTGACAGATCGAGAAAACCATGAAAGCCATTAATATACTCCATGGAGCATTATTCGACACTGTACATCCATTGCTGAATGTTTAGATAGAAATACACAAATTTAAATTTCAGACCCAAATTATATGATACACTACGACAAACTCAAATGTTGTTGAAACTACCTCCAACAGCAGTAGTAGCTATCTCTATGTACCACAATTTATTTAGCTCATATTTGCAAATGACTAAACTATGAACAAATTATATTTCTTCCCCACAATTTATTTAGCTCAAACATAACATATAAATATAAAGTTTCTCCATTGTAGCTTATTCTAAAAATGACTAATTACATACCTCTATTTCATCTTATTATCTCTATGTACTACAATTTATCTCGCTCATATTTGCAAATGACTAAAATATGAACAAATTATATTTTTTCCCATAATTTATTTATCTCATATTTGTAAAGGACTAAACTATAAAATTATTCCTCTAACCTCATATCAATTTCTTTGACTAATATGAAACATAGCATCCAAAAAATTGTAGCTTATTCTAAAAATCACAAATATGAGCTCTAAATAACACATGCAGAAAATTTTCTCCACTATACCTTATTCTAAAAATCAGAAATTACTCTAGCTTTGAAGCATAAAACTTAATATACTAACCATGTATCAAGGAAGGATGAAGTTTCTAGCCTTTAAAACACTTGAATAAGTGAAATCCCCACGAAATGGTCAAAATCTAGCACACCTCCCCTCACCATGAATGGATGAAGCTCGAGCCGAAGGAAATGGCTTGGGCAGGAGGAAGGAGACACCTGATTTATAGGAGGGAAGTTAGTATTAGTTGGGAGCTCCAACCGGTCTAAAGATCACCCATTAGTACCGGGTGGAGGTACTAAAGGCCCTCAGGCACATTAGTACCGGTTGGGAACTCCACCGGTACTAAAGGGGTCATGGGTGTCTACAAAAACCAACCGGTACTAAGGGCTAGGACCAATGCTCAGTTTTCCAGTAGTGAACACTCTCAAAAATACATTCAGGCCCCGTTTGGAACCCTTCATTTTGAAGGAATTGGAATCTATTTAATGGAGTAGACTAATTTATCTTGGAATGTGGGATTCCACAACTTTCCAAAGTTTAGATATAAGCCTATGTTAAATTCATAGAGTGGGAGATGGAAATTGATTCTATAGATTATGATTATTAGAATGGAATTTAATTCTTATAGCACGCTCTTCGACTCGCTTCCATGTAGCAGAAATGCAGCACATAAGTATCTCTCTCATATGACCAACAATAATATACAAATATATTTCACATACAATTATATTAGCTTAATTAATTTATTTTTAAATTATGATTATTAGAATGGAATTCAATTCCACGGATCCAAACGGGACCTCATAGAAATTTCTTTCTCTATTATTGTTTGTTCTAACCTAAATCTCCGTACATGCAATGTACAATACTAATTAATTTGGTGGGGTCATTGTGGTATTGGTAATAATTAATATTATAATATTCACTAGCACAGTAAGAATTTATAGTGGTGGTTCGTAATTACCATCAGTTTTTGGTCTTTGATTCTAGAAATATTTTGTTCCATTGGTCGTATTTAAAAAATGCTCACAAATGCTTAGGGTGTGAAGAACCGATGGTATATATTTCTTAGCATTGTATGCCCTTCCCATAAACTAGAATTGCTAATGCTACGGTTCGTTACTAGCATCAATGATGGTGCAAACAGAATGTACTGTTGGTTCTAGCCATGAATCACAATAATCGGTGATCTTTTTTTTTTGGAGATTCATAGTTTTTTTATATGAACTCGGATAGATACAACTTTTAGAAGGAAATTGATGATGTCAATAAGCTGTGCATCATTTTATTGTAATTGATTAATGTTTTTATTTGGAGTCACATGTGTACCAAATAGTAACTTACCAGAAAATATGCATTCATAACTTATCAAGTTCAACGACTCTTGTTGAAATTGTTCACTTTATGGAGTACCTTACATTAAAATATATAAAAAATCACTAAGATCGTTACATGGCTTAAAAACAATAATTGTTATATACAAAATACATTTGAAAGTTATTTCTATGCAAAAGGGCAATCATATCTATCTAGGATTTAATTCTATCAAGATATGAATTCTTGCAAATTGTGTTTTCTCATGTGTTGCACAAAAATATTATATAGAAGAAGTACTGATCTATTGCTTTTGATTTAATTTTTCTATTTTTCAAATGTAGAAAAATGGATATTTTTAAGTTTAGCTTCTATCTCTCGGTCTTGAAATCAAAATATTTGTGAATTTGAGTATTGACTTTCTTATTTTATTAGTACTAATGTATATAAGCAGTATTCTTAATTGGTGGCATAAAAGTATCATTCATTTGTACATGAGAACTGCATATTTTTCAATAGAATTTTTTTGTACTTTGCCATATTAACATAATATGTTATATGAAATTTGGATGTCGATGTGTAACATCCTGCTTTTTAGAGCATTTAAAAATACGTACTTTTAAAAATTTTCTTTAAACACAAACTAAACTCCTCTTCTCGAAATATTTCAAAACCTATTTTGTAAATTAAACTATGCATTTAAACCGACATAGGTGATGCATTTGATTGTTTTTAGAAATCCATCCTAAATCAAAACCCTAAAACCTAAGGATAATAGTTCCTTTCCTAAAAATTAATATTCAAACTTAGTTTGAATATTAATTCCCAACTCAACCCTTAAGAAGTTTCCATTCAATCTTAGCCATGTCATGCTCCTCCAAACTTCAAAACTCCGCTAAAACATTCTCTATCAAGATCCTATGCGAACCCATCCCTCGAATTCATCCCTATTTCAAATTTGGAATCAAACCCACATTCAAACAGATAAAAACCATTCTAAATGCTGAATGGTCGACACTGCCTTTCTCCCTCCCTCCCTCTAGCGCGCACGGCCAGGCCCACTCGACCGCCTACAGCCCAGCCCATCCCGAACGACCGTCCCCCACCTCCGGTTTCTCCCTTCCTTCCACGTATCTTCACAGCGACGCCGCTGGTGGCCGCCAGGATGATCTCCGCGTCCCGGGCATCTCCCGCCCCGCCAAGGGAAGCGCCTCGTGCACGTCGTCATGCCGCATCCATCCAGACCAATATCCCGGTGCCTCCCTTGCTCCGCGGCAATGCGCCGTCCGCACGTGCCAGTGTCGGTGGACGTCGCGTCGCCAGCCAGTGCCACCTGGGGTGCATCCCCCCCTTTTTCTCTCGCGTCACTGACACCTCCTCCACCATGATTAATGCCGGCCTCATCTCCCTCTTCCCCCTCCTACCTGCTCACCCCTGCCGCCGCACTACCACCCTACTGCGCTGCACTGCTGTGCCGAGCGCCCGTGCCAAACCATCCCCCCTCGCTGCCTTCGCCCCCAAGCAGACACGCCACCTCATCCCGTACTCTCCTCGGGTCCTCTGCCACCCCAAGCCACTGTGCCGCTTCCCCACCACGGCCAAGCAGCCAAAAAAGCAACGAGGTTAGCTCAAGCTAGAGAGCAGTTAGCAGCATTGCAAGAAGAGCTAGATGAGCTCCATTATATAAACAATTCTCAGTCAGAACCTTTGAGACAACATGGCAAGGCGAACACAATAAATAACTGTTGACGGCTGTTAGCAAGCTAATTGTGAACCGCAAGCGCACAGATCAGTTGTAGCTCTTCCCTCAGAGTACTCCCCAAAGGTTTATCAATCTGTGGAACTTATAGCACAAGATCTATTTCAACTAGCATTGTTAGTATTAACTTGGTGTTTATGAGAGATTCAGATCTAATCTACTAAGCATGTACAGATAGAGCAGAGGTAACCAATTTAGAGCAACCTAGACAATGCATATGTTGTAATTTTGAGCATGGATAACAAAGCAACACATATATGATCCTAGTAAAAAGCGTCTTTAAATCTATACCTCTAGTCCGGATCTCGAAACCCCCCACCTTACACAAGAAAGATCCTGTCATGATCACCTCTATCAGCGCAAGGAGGTTAAGGGCACGATTAAGAGAATGTGTCATACCCATCGGTAGATTATGCATGCAAATCCGATCACCACGACCACAAGAACACCCTAAATAATCTATTATCAATTCATAGATTGAAAAGCAAGCAAACCTAATAAAGCATAAAACATCAAAGGGAATATTTAGATCGCTAAGAACATGAACACATCTATTACTTCACCATGAATGATTGTACATCACAAGATCACCACCAGGATCCTACCTTGATCTTGATAACTCCTAGCTCCAGAACTCCAGCGTGATCTTCCTCATAGAGTGATCACACCGATAGAGGTTTAGCTATGGTAACCCCCAACAACTGCACGGCCCTCGACGCTCCGGAGAGGTGTCCCTTAAGCTCCTTCTACTTCTCTGTTGCTTCATGTCGAGTACATCATCTTGGATACGGGGCTCGATGGTTTTTCAAGGTATTTATAGTCCAGAGAGCGTGTCGCAAAAATTTGAAGGCAAGGGAGCGAAGGAAACCCCTAGGCCGATCTGCCTAGGAGGGTCCAAGCCAATCGGCCTGGGCCTTTCTTTTGCCCTCTCGCATCCTATTTCGTCCCCAGGTCTTCTTAGATGCTCATGAGTCTTATTTTCACTTGCATGTGGGCCTACCACGTCGGTAGCTTTGGGATGAGATTGATCTTCAATAACTTTTCAAATCTCCACTTGATTTTCTTTGATTTCTCTTAGATCCCGAAGTGATCCTTGCCTTATCTTCACAATCTTAGCCCTAAAGTCATCTCGGAGGATTGCTTGCCAAAGATGGGTGTCAGGGGGTGCCATAGGACCCTAGGCCGATCGGCCTGGGCTCCTCTAGCCTGATCATCCTAGGCCCTTCCTGGCCCATTGGCCTTCATCTTCGACTGGTTCGTTTCCAAAAGTTCACTTTTATGTCCAATTCCTTGCAAAATAGAATATCCTCCAAAATATATTGCACATGTGAAAATGACCGGTTTATTAGGTGTAATCAATAGTTTAAGTATTAAATTCGTGATATTATTGAAGATAAACAAGGGTAAAAAATATGTCAATAACGAGCATCAACAATCCCCCTATGCTTAAACTTTTCTCGTCCTCGAGTACATCTTCAATAGAAATCACAGTTGCCTTTCGGTGTCCAATCCCGCACTTGATCACATATAAGAAAACACAATTCTCTCATAAGATTTTTCAATTAATATTAAAGTTGCAACCAACCTTCTCTAATATGGAGGGTAGATATCATTAAGCACAACCCACAATAAATTAATTATTTTGCTTCTAATTTTAAACAAACCTCAGAAGATTTTCAATAAAACTTTTTCAAAAAGAAACTGAACCAAGATCAACAATTTAAACTTCATTGCAATTCCTCATGTTCTCTCAGCTCATCAAGTCTCTCAAACCTATGCTAGAACTTCTCCAACCTGTCATCACACATAAAATGCGTGTAAGGCTTTATCTGGACCTTTGGGAAGGTTAGTCCTAGCAAAAGTATTATAATCAGGATATTATCAAAAAAAGAAAGACTTTTGTTGGATCTTACTAAGATTTGTTAAAAAGGTCATGAAAAATAATTGCTTATGGAAAGGGAGAGATGAACACACACATTTATATAGTGGACATGTGCAAGGGCAAAGAGTGACCGTGAGACACAAATACGTATGGAATAATCCTGAATCTTGAAAGCACTTGGGATCTTTATGAATCTCAAAGAACCGAGAAGTACTTTATTTCTCCTTTTCTTTTTCTCATTTCTTTCTTTCTGTTTCCTTTTTCTTTCTTTCTTTTTCCACATTTTTTCTTTTTCTCCTCAGAATTGTTTGCAACATCTTACATACACAACAGTAGTCAGAGATAATGCGATGACTCTCCCCCATACTACGATGATGCTTGTCCTTGAGCAAGAAAGATAAACTGCTGATGTATGTACCAAATTTTTTGATCTTTTAGCAAAAGTAATTTTATTCCTCTGGAGGTACTTCCATGCCAAAATTCAGGGGCAACAAAGGGGGGAAGACCCCAGGCCGATCGTCCTGGACACCCTCTGGCATCTATTTCCTTCGTTTTTTATTCCACGCACTGGCGGTTACCTCCAGGTCTTGATTTTATTGAAAAGGCACTAACTAATCTTCCGAATCTTTGTTGAAATAATTTTCATACTCATATTGGGTTGTGGTCAAGGAGGTCATCACAAAAATGATATATTTGGGTTTAGGTTTGTATGACCAGCGAGATTTGTGAGATTTCGAGTGTAAAAATTCACAATGCATGGACAGAAAGGCTAGCAATAAAATGTTACACAAAAAGGAATGACCAGCTTCTAAGTCTCATACCACAGAAGTAGATCTTGAATCAATTCACCGAAAAATAAATTTTGCAATCTACAGCTCATCATGATATAAATATTTGGCTTTGGATGGGTAGAGCAATTGGAAGAAGTAAATTCACAATGCATGGACAGAAAGGCTAGCAATAAAATGTTACACAAAAAGGAATGACCAGCTTCTAAGTCTCATACCACAGAAGTAGATCTTGAATCAATTCACCGAAAAATAAATTTTGCAATCTACAGCTCATCATGATATAAATATTTGGCTTTGGATGGGTAGAGCAATTGGAAGAAGTATTATTGACAAGGTCAGCATGATTTATAACAAAAAATAAAAGAGCCTTTGATCCTTTTAAAAAAGAGTAATAAACAAATATATGGGTCCAAATTATCATAACCTCCACAAAAAGATAAGTTGGTGTTTATGTCAATTTCATTTCATGTTAGAGAGAGCATTAGTTCAATGGTGTAATAACCAAGTATAAAAATTAAACAAAGCATCAACGATCATCATCTTTCAACATGACAAAAACTTAAACCATCACAATTAATCACATATCATTAGGTTTAGGTGATGCAGATTTTATTTAAGTATGACATGGTGAAATAAACACACAAACTAAAAATAAAAAGAAAATAAAATAGAAAACACTATGAACACCCAACACACATGCTGAACTAAATAAAGAAAAGAAAAGAAAAGAAAACTCAAACCACACGTGTGCGTATTTATTTGGTTCCTTCGATCTTTAATCCAGTCATCTTGTGGCGGCTCATAATGTGTCTCTCCCTAATGCTGGTGCTCGTGATATCCCTTCTCGTAAGGCTCTTGTGCTTCACCTTGATACTGATCGGGAGGCACAATTCCCATCATGCCGAACTGATAAGTGATGCTTATGTTTCCGAATTCAATCCTGTCAATGGCTTGCCTTACAATATCTACATCTTGTAAATTTCTTTGCACATATGCGCCTATGATACGCGCACTTCGTTGTGGCTGTGGCATGTGGCTGAACTAAGCAGACAATGGAGCATATGATGGGGGTCCCTGAAAAGGAGGTGGTATGTAACCATGAAAAGCATATGGTGACGGCGGTGTTGGATGTGCCAGTTTCTAAAATTATGGATGTGGTTGATACGCCTGTTGCTAAAAATGTGGTGTAAATGGGCCTTGCACCCATGCTTTTGCCGGTGCTTCCGGCAATTGCTCCTTCTACCATCCTTCAGAAATTCCTTCGTAGCTTTGTGCATTTTGGAACTTAGTTTGCTAGTAGCTTGAACTTGAAGTAGGTAGTGGTATTTCTGGAACTGCCTACGAGGATGAGCCTTCTTCGATTCTTTTTCCTCTTTTGCCTTTCTTTGTTGGGAATAATACTCCCTCTTCTAGCTAGTCAGTTTTGCTCACATGATAAATTTCAAGTCTTCTATCGGGTAGCTTAAAATTGGTGACCCAAACTGTGTAGCCGTTTTCTTCATCGCCATCGATCAAATGTGCATTCTTCATAGTCTTGGCATCGATGCTTCCAGCTTTTATAAACCAAACAGGGAGTCTTTCAAGATCTAGCTTTAAGCATGTCGCTATCATAGTGAGATAGCAGCCTGACCCAACAACTCCTGTTTCAGACATAGCTTCAGCGAGCTATCTTTTGATCATCATGTAGGAGGGGACAATGACTTCCTTCTTCAGAAATTCTCAATAAAACCAGTTCATCTCTAGGTCAGTAATTTTGGTCTCCTTCATCCTCCCAGAGACACGACGACACATCCAAAAATGAAATATTGCAGGATAGGATTGCAAATATTTTTCCTCTGCTGATTATCTTCTTTGGAAATTTTCTTCCAAAATTCCTTCATTTCTTTCTCTTCTACTTCTCCAAGTTCTAGGGCCTATGGATTGAAACCTAGAACATCCGTGACGCCATCATATATTATAATCTTTTCTTCATCTCTTATCCTGAAGGATAAATATGGAATTTTCTTGGCCATCTCATCATTCCACCTCATGACTTGTTTTATAGTCATGAACATCTCGACAGCCACATCCTTTTTGTACACTGACAAGACTGTTGAGAGTAAATTGCATCCAACCAATGTTGCTCAGAAACTGGTAGATATCATTGTGGAAACCAATGTTCTGAAGAAAATTGTCATCGAAGTCATGGTTGGTAACAAGTCTTCCTTCAATATTCTTGAGCCTCTCCTCTTCCTCCTTGCTCTTTATTGTGAAGCCGTATATCGACTTCTTTTTTTGTAGCCACTCTGAGAGAGAGAGAGAGTTGCTCTCCTTGAAGGTTGCGGTGCAGCTTCAGGAATTCTACACGGTTCACTGAACTGCAAGGAAGAGCTTCTAGTGTTCGTCCCACTAAGCAGCATGCAGTCGCTGCGTGGTGCCTCCATGTCAATGTCACCACCTCTCGGCGACTCGGAGACCAAGTACCACCATGAAGCGCTTGACGTAGACGAAGTTTTGGCCGATGATCGTGACTTCTTTGACTTCCCAAAAAGCCTTCCGATGCTCTTCATTGCTGCACACTGCCAAAGGACACCATGAGAGGGCTTAAAAACACCCCTGGACGATCGGCCTGAAGCACACCAGGGCGATCGGCCTAGCGTGTTTTTGTCTCCTCTGGTTCCCATCTTTCTTCACATGGTCACTTGATCATTCTTTCACTGAAAATTCAGGTCTTCACATGAAGGGTATCGTCAAATCAATCTCCTTCACTCCTTTGTGTTGTCACTTTGTTGAAAATCATGCACCTATGTGTCATAGCCTTGTTGTTTTCTCAATTTCACTCAATGCTTTGTCTTTTGAGCTGCAACAAACAAACATGGCAGGCCACTCTTTGTTTCTTTATGCATGTGTGGTAGGTGAGAGTGCCTCCATGATTCCCGTGATCACAAATCAAGCCATTAGTGTTAATGAAGCTCATAAACCGTCCAAATCATTTTTAGATGCTTAATCCTCCTCTAATTTTCAAAATTAAAAATCAACTTAGAGCTAGCAATGAGTTCAAATATATTTTAGAGGAGTTTTGAACGATCAAAATTTTTTGTAAGTTGAAAGATTTCTGACTACATTAATTTTGGTTGCACCGGTATCATCCATTCTCATGAATTGAGATGAAGCAATTTTGATTTCAACCGCGGGGAAGTAGGTTTAGGTTCTAATTTTGGCCAAAAGAGAGAGAGGAATTTTGAATGAAATAACTTAAAGATAGTTGAGAAAAATTCTAATTCTAGGAAAACCAATGAGTTTTCAAGTTTAAATAAACCAAATCCTAGTAAATTACACGAGTCCTAGCATGCGTCAAAATTTATAAAGTAAGAACAACGCGTGCTCTACTCGTGTGTTTATCATGAGAAACAAGCCAGGCTAATTATCATGGTCAAGATGAAAAGTCATTTCTTGTAGTGAAATCAAGTGTTGAAGATACATGTACTGTTAGGGCATGTTAGGGCATGTTTGTTTCAGCTAGAGATTATGAACTCTGTGCAAGCTGAACTGTGGAATCTGAGAGAAAAAACTAGTAGTTGGATTCAGCTAAAGATTTTAAAAGCCAAAATCCACAATCTAAAGCTAAAACAAACAGGACGCCGAGGTGGAGGGAGTAGGATATCTATACAGTTCTATACAGAGGTTTCAGATGATGAAATAGAAATTATCCCAACTCCCCAGCCTCTACATCAGCAATGATGGATGTGGCCGATAAGAATAGAAACAGTAGAGTAAAAGTCAAAAAGAGCCTAGTAACTGTAGAGGTCTAGGAACAGGATCCTCAAAGATACGGTTATGTTTCTAGCATTTTTTGTGCATATAGCAGAGATGAAATATTTTTTATTTGTATCTCAACCACGGTCACAATCACCGGAGAGGTTAGTTTCTAACTTTCTATGTAGAGGTGGGTGACGAATCAACAAGTCGCATTTGTGCTTATCGATTTGAAGTTCCATGCGCAATACCTGACAATGTTTGACAATACTGTACTCCCTTCCTTCGTCCTAAATTATTGTTCGTTTTAATTTTTCTAAAGATATCTAGATATATGATATGTCTAGACACGTAACAAATGATATGCACCTAGAAAATCAAAATGAATATTAATTTGGAAGGATGCAGTTACAAACAAATTATGTACTCCTACCTGTATGTATGTTCAAAGCTAAATTACTTAGTGTGTCCGCAAACTTTGCGCTGACGATAATCTATGTCGTGGTACTTGGAACTTGAACATTAGGTCCACAAGTTTAATAAGAGGGCTTTTATGACTCGAGAGGTACTCATGCTCCAGAAGACCAACTGCAATAGTCAACCGTTGAATCGCTGGAGGTAGCTAGGATTATTGGTATACCAGAGAAAAAACATTAGTATTTTCTTCATAACATAAGAAAACAACGATAAGTTCAGAAATTCAACCAAAAATAGTTCTTGCATGAAAGAAATTGGAGCAAATTTAATTGGAGTGTGGCGGGTTCCATACTGATGTTTTCAAGATAATCACATGAGCTAGAAGAAAATGAAATAGTGTTTGAATCTATCCCCCACTGTACAATATATTTAATATTGTTGTTTCATAGACTATGCAGGGTATTTAATTTCATAACTCATCAAGAGTTGCTATTGGTGCTAAGCTGGTTTCATTTAGATGAAATTGGTTCCTTCTCTTCCCTATTAAAATTTCGGTTATGTCACCAAATTACATGATGTGTCACTGCTCACTATTTTTTTTTTGACAGCTCGATACCATAGGTGGTTTCGAAAATTGCAACATACAAGATGAATGGAGTACATCCTAGAGTCAAGCAGTTCAACAAGTAAAACAACTTGGGGGGCTCCTGGAGCGAGCATGCAGTCTATAAGCGGAAACATTCCAGCCAAGCATTCTCATGCCTAGAGTAGCTCCTCGTCTTTCACTTTCTTTCGCAACATCGGCTCAGATGCACTCTTTCAGTTCAGGTATCAAAAAAAAGAAAAGGAAAAAATCTAGAAGAATTCAAACTCTAGGTAATTATCTGGCCCCTTTGGATTGGCGACAGGTGCGACCTTTCCATTTGTCGACGGCACTTGCTTCGGGCGGCAGTCAAGCTCCACAGGCTTCGGAATGTCCGGAGGGCTCGCACATCTTATGAGCGCCCAGTTCACGCCCTCGAAGAAAGGGTGCTGCTTTATCTCAGTAGCACCTCGCTTATATCCAAGTCGGTGCTGCGGGTCCTTGACCAGCAATCCCCTTATCATGTCCCTTGCAGAGAAGCTCACTATTGGGGACTCTGGGAACCTCAAGGGCTGGCCAACGACGTTGAAGAGCGTAGCCCGATTGCCTGAACCCTTGAAAGGGGTCTTGCCAAACAGCAGCTCGTACAAGAATATAGCAAACGTCCACCAATCCACCGCGCTTCCATGGCCCTCCCCTTTTATTATTTCTGGGGCCAAGTACTCATGGGTGCCAACAAAGGACATGGAACGGGCATCAGTTGGCTCAGCGATGAGCTCTGGGAATAGGTTCTCTTGGTTTGGAGCATCAGGCTTTGACTTATCCTTCTTGGACTTAGATTTGGACTTGGATTTCCTGAAGAACCGAGGGCCAAAGCAAGTAGTTGGAGCAACACACGAGGGCTGAATGCAGGATGGTTCGATGCAAGCAGGCTGGGCACAGTATGCTGCATTGTTCCTCTGAAGTGCATCTAGGCCTGGATTTGCAGACTTGATCACTGTTAGGCTTACTGAACAGCGAAGAGAGAGGTCAAAGTCCGACAGCATGATGTGGCCATCTTCCCGAACAAGGACATTTTCTGGTTTAAGATCACGGTATATAATCCCAAGCATATGCAGGTATTCCAACGCAAGGAGCACCTCTGCTACATAGAACTTTGCTGCTTGCTCTGAATAATATTTTCCAGGTTGCCTCTGGCGAAGAGTGTGAAGGTCCCCTCCAGGACAGAACTCCATAACCAAGCATGAAAACTTATCTGTCTCAAAGTGAGTATACAGGGTTGGTAGAAATGGATGATCCAGGGATTGCAGGATCTCCCGCTCAGTCTGAGCTCGAAGCAGCTTCTTCCGACTTGCCAAAGAAGTCTTATCCATGACCTTCATTGCAAAGTAGCTCCGTGTACCACTCAATTCAGAGAGATACACGCTACCAATATCACCAGAACCCAGCTTCTTAAGCAGTCTAAAATGATTCAAACCAAGAACATTATCCCTGGACTTCACCACATGGATTGCCTCCCACCTTGAATCATTCCCCTTGTGCGGCTTTGTGGTGGCACTGCTCATGCTGCTGCAGGAGCTCTCATCACTAATGTCACTGCCTGTGCTCGCACGGCACATGCTACTCTTCCCACTCTCAGTGAAATCAGCCCGTGTACTCATCGTCGCACTACCACTGGTCTTCCTCAAACTACTTGTCCCATCACTCACTTTAGCAGAAGCGAAGCCCTCACTCGTGCTGCTCTTCTGAGACGTTTTCTTTTCCTTATTCCCATTGATATCCAAGTTCTCCACTTTCAACTCCCCAGAATCCCCATCTAGGACGGGCGACACATCACCAGCGACACCCGAAGAATCCTTGTCCATCAGAGACGCTGAAGACTCTTCCTGCTGGTGAGATGGCAGTACCTTCTCTTTCATCACCTCAGCTCCGGGTTCTTGTCTGTCGTCTTTCCCTGACTCCTTCGCCTTTGCCGCTTGCCCAGCCATGCTTGGGGAGACGGATTCACAAGACAGGAACCGGGCAGGAGCGATTGATCAGAAACACCGAAGTGCAGAATCTAACAGGCAGGTCAACACAAGCCCTCCACCTTCTCCAAACGTTCAGCAGCGTGGCAGCGCAGCGCCCAACTCCTGATCTTTTCGGGATCCATGGCCAGGAAATCACCTTGCAGGTTCCCCCACACGCTACGGCCTCGCGCCGGACAACAGATCCAGCGCCCCATAACGCCGCATCAACACTCCCCAAAAGGCCAAGCACTAGAACGAGGGCTCAAAAATCACAAGACCCCACCCCGCATTCCCCCACAAAAATAGGGATGGGAGTGGGCCAGCGCCAGAGAGATTAGCAACAAAAGGGAAATTTTTTTAGATATCCCCCAAAGCGACTAAAGCAGGAACAGCACGGGCATTGCAACCTGGAACAGCTGCAAGCTCACAAGGCGCACAACTCGCTGCTCCCCCTTTTCTCCCCCGGAAAAGAAGAGGCAGGTATGATGGCGCACACCGGAATCATATGAGGCGGCAAGGCAACAGCACAGCACATCCGCGCATGTGGTGTGCTCCTCCCGCATCCGCGTCAGGACATGGGGGCACCATGTGGGGGTTTGATCCGCAACTCGCATTATATTAGATGCGGTTGCAGGTGCGTAGGTTAATTTCATCTTGTAAGGGAAGGCCGTGGTGCGGTAGGCCTGGTGGTTCAGATCAGGCCGGCTCTGAGGCGAGTGGGACAGAGCAGGAGGCAAAAGCATAAGAGGGAGGTGAAGCAACACAATGCCTTTTGTGGTCACGGTAGTGTGGTAGTGCGTATGGGTAACCGGGGTAGGACTGAGTCAATATGTATTGCTGCATTTGGACAGATAGATTTGACCGACAACTCTTGATCGGATGGTGTTAAATTTTGAGGTGTCGTGGAGACATAAGAGTCGAGCTTTATAGGGGGAGTATAGTTGTGCTTAAGATATTAGGCTAATTGAGACAGCCCCTGCTTATATAGTAGTGAGGTAGGCCACTAATTCTTGCAAGAAGAGTTGAAACTAATTTTAAATTACAAGACACATTTGTTTTGGTAGAACAAGGTTTGACCGACAATTACTCTATTAATACATAAATTTCATGGCACAAATTGGACATTAGTTTGTTCTAAACATCATATATTTAAAAACAGAGTCAATACAAGTACAACATACTTATGGATACGATTTTGGATCACATAACTAATATATTAATTTAGTAATTAATTTGTTCCTTAAAGTCTTGTTCTAATGAAATGAAATACTCCAATTTTTCAAAAAAAAGGAGGGAATATATGGTACCAAATAACGTGGTAATGTGATGAGAGGACCAGTCTGCTTGGTTTCCGTAGTAAATCCGTTTCTTATTCTAAAGGCAGCCATTAAGAAACAATGTGCAGAGGCTGGACACCTCACCTCACGTGGGCACTTGTCCAGAATGTGTAAGTGTTCCAGACCAAAGGAAGGAGCGAGGACTCACTCCAGAGGTGGTCTTCTGGCTTGCTGCAGTAGATCCAGTTCCAACCTATTTCTTCCCTCGCCAGCTTTATTCAGTTTCGAACAGGTGCGTGTGCACCAATTCCGATTTCTAGTTTTTTTCTTCTTCTCCTGTTCTATTGAAATCCATGCTGAACTCGAGGGGATACTTTTAACTGTTCTTCGCAAGTGTTTATTTTTTCTCAACGACATGGCACTCGTCCTGTACTTGAGCAGATCCAGATTGAATATTCTTCACAGTTCAGCTGTGTTCCTTTCTTCTTTTTGTTACACCGGGGAGTTGACCCTTCTTCTCAAGCATTGAGTTCGGTTGGATGATTGCTGGTAAGTTACTCTCTTGGATAAAAACAAAGTTATAGCAACAGGGATAAGCATCAAAGCCTTCGGATTACTTGAGATCTGCAATATAGTTGTTCTGCAACCTGCCGCTCTGCAGAGGGATTTCCCCTGCCTCTCCGTGGATTCCACTCAACTTGTTTAGATCTAGCTTGTGTTCCCTGACTCTTTCTTCTCTTTTTGTTCTTCATTTCAGATTGAGTATTCTTCATAGTTCAGCTGTGTTCCTTTCTTCTCTCTGTTACACCGGGGAGTTGACCCTTCGTCTCAAGCTTTGTTTTCGGTTGGCTGGTTGCTGGTAAGTTACTCTCTTGGATCGAAACAAGTAATAGCACCAGGATAAGCATCAAAGCCTCCTGATTATTTGAACATTCATCTGCCTCATTTAATTCTGTCCGTCTTCTGTTTGAAGGGTACTGTTATATGTAGTTACAAATGGATCCAGAAACTAGCGCGCGCAATCTCTTGGAGCAAATGCTACTTGATGGAAGTGCAGAGCCAATAGAATTGCCCCTACCACTGCTAATAGACATCACGAATAATTTCTCTAATGAACAGATAATTGGCAGGGGTGGGAATGGTGTGGTTTACATGGTGCGACTAACCCCCACAAACCTGCCTTCTGTTTGAGTAACAGTTTATCTAAAAACTCTTGTGCTTGTTGACAAGCAATGCTGATGTGACTGCAGGGTCTGCTTCAAAATGGAGCGATTGCTGTGAAGAAGTTCTCTCGAGCTCACCATGAAGAAGACAGTATGTTCGACAATGAAGTTAATCATCTAATGAGGTTGAAGCACAAAAATATCGTCCGATTCCTGGGATATTGTTCTGGCACACAAAGGAAAGTGTTCGATCTTGAGGGAAACTATGTCATGGCTGAGGTCCGGGAAAGGTTGCTCTGCTTTGAGTATGTACCTAATGGAAGCCTTGACGAAGTTATCAGTGGTGCGTAAGAGAATATCTTGTGACACATAATATTCCGTTGACAACATCTATATACTAAACAAAAACATAGATTTATTACACAAGGTACTGTAGGCAAATATTATGAAGCATTTCATGTTAGGGGGAGGTTTGGTTCGCATAGAACAAAACAAATTTTACATGGTTTTGAATTTGTATACCAAAAATTCGGCACATTTGTGGCAACCATTTCCTCCACACAGAAAATATAGCATAGCGCATTTTAGAAATGAAATAAATGAGTGAATTATGTACACCTCTGTCGCAAATTTTGACTGATGGAGTAGTTTTGAAGTTCCTCTACCATACAACAAAACTATACTGACATATGCCTGGCTGCAGGTAATAAATATTCAGAGCCTGTGAAATAAAATATTCACGTGCGGGCCAGGATGTCAATTATATGTATAGTACCGATGTGAGCTAAACAAATATGCAGTTTTCTGCGGAGAAGTCTAATTTACTCCCTAGAAGTTCCCAGTTCCCCATACTACCACCTAAGTACTTTCCCATTTCACTTTATTCACGGATAATCAAAATGAGGATATACTTCACTACACAACTATATTTGTATTTTTATGTATTTTATGCAAGTTATGTTTTAGTATGGGCTTTGGCGACATATATATCACATCTTAAGAAATAGTCTGTCTTATGTTTTATGATAATTTTCATGAGAATACGCTAGAACATAGGGCTTGATGTCATCTATTTCACATAATATAAGCATGATTATCTTATATTTGCTCAAAAGAATATTTATACATTGTGTGAGACTGCCAAACAAGATGAACTGAAGTGCTTTAAGGATGTTAACAAAATTAGGGACTTACTTTTGCTGCCGTTGCAGATCTATCTCGCCAATTTCTTTGGACAATGCGCTACCAAATAATCAGGGGAATTTGTGAGGGCTTGCATCATCTTCATGATAAGCGTATTTCTCACATAGATCTCAGACCTCTGAATATATTGTTGGATGATAACATGGTGCCAAAAATTTGTGACTTTGATAGCTTAAGGTCTTTTGATGAAGGTCAAACCCGAGAAATTACAATACCTATTTATGGAGCTCAGTAAGCTAGCTTGGTCTCTCAAAAACTCTCTTCCTTTTCATTATTTTTAGATAGATATAAACTGCATTTCATTCGTTCTCCACATTAATCATGCGATCTGTTATATTTTCATGCAGTCGGTACTCGGCACCTGAAACGTTTACTACTGATGGAGTGGTCACATTCAAGTCGGACATATATTGCCTTGGTATTATGATCTCAGAGATACTGACACGGGAGAAGCAATGTTCCTCCGTTGTGAAGGTAAGAACAATTAGTACTGATATAAAGACTCAACGTTGAAACATTACGCCATGTCTGACTTTGGACACCTTATTTTAGCTATAGCACATGGAGCAGTTTAAAGCAGAGGTTAATCACATTTCCTCGTACTATGATGGTAACAGTAGAACTGTTAAAGGATAATTTTCACATATTTTTTTGAGTTACCTAAGAGAGCTTTACAAAAACACATTATAAAAATAAGTGGAAATTAGGATAAGAAAACATGTGCTATAACAAACTCTCTATATGCTTGAATTTAGCAAAGTTTGTCAACTGATAAAAAATCCAATGATAGAAAATAAACCATGGTATGTTTTGAGAAATATTGAAGATAGAAACAAAGATAAATGATGGAGGTTACAACATAGTAACTTGATGCCATGGAACTAACTATAGAGGAAAAGAAGAATATTCTCCACTTTCCAAGTAAAACCACCCAACCTAACCAATGGCCAAAAATGGAAATATTGCACATACTGATCCATGCTGATAGATCTATAGGTGAATCACTCAAACTTCTCCCGATCGGGTTGGACTAGTTAGACCGCTGAAATCCGGGAGTCAATGAAACCCCTGTCAGCTGTCCGGGTTCTAAGATTGGTAGAATAAGAAGGGCCAAATCAAGGCGACTGTCAAGTCTTTTTTCTTTCCGTAGGTGAATTACTTTAAGAACATAGAAATTAGAATAAAAAAGGTTTGTGTGTCAATTTGGTTTGCCTTTAGTGGTCTGACAACTATACAAAGTTAAGATGATATGTAACATAAGGATTGTTTCTTTCAACCATGTCAGTCATTTAAAACTAAAATGCATAGTTGCTGACCTACTAATAAAAATTATGTAGTTCCCTCAAAAAAAATTATGTAGTTTCTCAGCTGTACGAAAAGGAGTGGTGGTGGGGATATGATTCAGCTGACTACCCATCAGTATCACACCAATGCAGAGACAGGCATAAGTGAACAGTACTCCATCCGTCCCAAAATACTATTCGTTTTGGTTATGTATCTGGACATAATATCAATCTGGATGCATAACTTTTGCTATGCATCTAGAAAAGCCAAAACAAATAGTAGTTTAGGACGGAGGGGTGTTAGTTAACTGATAGGAAAAGAAAAGATATAGGAACTGAATAAAAATACTTGCCACAATGCCACTGCAGCGGGAGGAATGTATTATGATTGCAAACTTCAGCACAAAAAAGAAAATATGTTTTAGTTAAAATATTTTACATGACAAATAAGAAAAACCATGGAGCTCGATTTGATAAAGCGCAATGTCATTGGAGAAACTACTAGTGGGACAGGGATCGTCCCAGATATTCAGAGGAGTGAAAGGTGCTGATTGCTGAAACTGCAATGTTCTGTATGTGCTGCCAAAACAAATCGTTAACATGGTTGAATTAATATAATACTAGTTAGAACAGGATTACGTCTAGTTAAAAAAGGAGGAAAACCTTCAACAGCATAATCTTCGTTGCTATGTTCTATTTACAGCCCAAGTGAAAATATATTCTTAATTATTTAAACAGAAATTAATTAAATGATGTAATTTCCTAGGTCCTCGAAGGCTGGAGAGAACGGTTGAAGTCAGGGGAAGACGTACCATTAGAACAGATAAGAGTATGCGCCGAGATATGCATACGTTGCTGCCACTATAACCCCAAAAAGAGACCAGCAATACAGCGTATCATCGAGGCCCTTGATGAAACAGAAAGCATGACGCCGGACACACAACGTATAATTGAGATGCTTAATGACACAGAAAGCATGGACGAGTTTATCGAATTCGAATCTGGCATGAATATTTTATCGGTAGGACACTCATGGACATCTCACCTAACCTCATTTTTCTTTGAGATTGGATGTTCAATCGTTGATGATCTTTACTCATAAATTTTTCAGCCAGCAGAAGAACCTTCAAATGGGGTGCAGCAAAGCACTCCTACGATATCTGGAGTAGAAAGCTCTGAGGTGAGTTCTGCACCAACTTCATGATTTTAAACTTTTACGAACGACAACAGTTCTTGTCCCATACCAGCTAATTTACTAGTGACCCCTTTCGAATAGTGGTGGATAGAAAACATCTTTTTTGGTCATTTGATTTGTTAGTTTTGAAGCCTGCATTAGTACTGCGGCATTATTCGAAAAGTGGTTTCTTTGTTTTAGTGAATACTTTACCACAATTTCATTCTCGTTTTACATATCCATGGTTAATGTTGAACTATCAGTGTTGAAATTTACGTTTGCGCTACAATCTCACTTGAAAAAAAACTGACTATATTATAGGTAAAGTGTTGCACCCCCTTCATTTTGCTGTAGCTTCGCCCCTAGCTGTTTATAAAACTGTCACACATTGACCGTTGGCTGTTTTGGGAGTCCACAGTGTTCTCTTTCGTTGTAGAATTTCTTCCAAAGCAATTATTTACACAGTCAACAATACTACATTAGTATTCAATTAAAATAAGCATGCACTATTACCCTGCATCGGTACAGATTATGGAGCTTAACATCCTAGAGCGCATAGTAGCTGGGCGTGAAGAACCGAGCCATCTAGATTTGCCACTTCTATATAGCGTCACGGAAAGTTTCTCTAAGAACAGAAGAATCGGCCAGGGTGGATGTGGAGAAGTTTACAAGGTAAGTATTAGTTGTTTATGGCACCACCCCTTCATGATACCTAAGTGCATAGCAGAACTTTGTATAATGCACATGGTCATGCTCACAAGAGATGTTAAACAGGGGATCCTCCGAAATGCAGATGTTGCTGTGAAGAAACTTTTCAATAGCCGTACAATTAAAGGCAAGATGTTTCATCGGGAGGTTAAAAGTTTGATCACGGTTAGGCACCACAATATAGTACGGTTTCTTGGTTATTGTTCTTTTACAGAAGAACGCGCGATACCAGTTGAAGGACAAACAGTTATGGTCGAAATACGGGAGCGGCTGCTCTGTTTCGAGTACATAAGCAACGGAAGCCTTGAGAGGCATATTACAGGTACGATTATTTTCACGGAAAAGATGACAAACTAAGAGAAGACATAGTGTATAAATATTAAACTAAGCCAAAGGCAAACATCAAGGTCTCATCCGAGGCTCGTGAGAGACAATTAGTAGCGCTTAAGAAAGATATGCTAACAGTTCAATAGTACTAGATTCTTGTATACGGTAAAAATCAAAGGGTCCTAGAGGGTCGAGTAGGGTTATGAGGGAGCGACAATTACTTGTACTATTTTGGAGTTGCTTAAAGAATTTGCGGTAGGTAGGGTTGTGAGGGAGCGACAATTACTTGTACTATTTTGGAGTTGTGCTTAAAGAATTTGCGGTAGGCTTAGCCAAAATCCTATTCTCTTGTCGTGGTTGCCTCAACGTTGTCATCTAGTGTTTTCTACGAAATTCAGATACATTAGTCTTGATACGGTGCAAGCTCGTGTCATACTCGTAATATCCTTTCTAGATCCGGGGGCTGCTGCGTGTAATGAGGGGTATTAGATTCTAACAAGTGGTATCAAAGTCGAGGTTGGATTGATTTTATTTTGCGAGAACGTCGGTAGTGCTAGGAAGCACAATATCAAGACAATGTCAGGGATGTGGAATCAAGTAAGGAAATTTAATGGCAAAGGAAATTTCAACATGTGGCAGTGCGTGGTGACAAATGTGCTTGTCCAGTAAGGGTTGATTGATGCTCTTGAGGGGAACAAACCAGAGAGCACAACTGCTGAAGAATGGAAGGTGATGGAGCAGAAGACTGTCAGTACAATTCGACTATGTCTCTCAAATGAGGAAAAGTACTCACTAAACAAGAAAAATTCATCAAAGAAATTATGGAAGAGCTTAGAAGACTTGTATATGGAAAAGTTGCTGACAAATCGGTGGGTGCTGAAGTGTCAACTATTCAGGTTGCGCATGGAGGAAGGTGCACGATTCGTCGACCATTTGAATATCTTCAACAAGCTTGTCACACAACTGATTAGTGTGGACGAGAATACTGAGGAGAACAATAAGGTCGTCATATTGGTTTCATCCTTACTGTCATCATGGGAGCAATTGGTAATGAATATTCTCATCGGAAAACTACTTTCAACTTCAACACGATAGTTGCATACCTACTGGAGGCGGAGTCCTTGAAGAAGCTACATGAATCTTCATCCTCGGGTGATCAAGCATTGACTATTTCAGGAGGAACAGGCAAAGTCAAGAATCACGGGAAGAAGAAAGGCCAGAGCAAGGGCAACCGTACATACTATCTTTGTGATAAAGAGGGTCACATGATAAAGGTCTGTCCAAATTTGAAGACTATGAGATGAGTATGCTCAGTGGCAAGTGAGGATGAAAGTGATGTACTTATCGTCAGTCAACCAGATATTACTTATGAATGGATATTAGATTCATCGAGTTGTTTCCATATATGTTCAGCGAGAGAGATGTTTGACAAAGGATCTCTACACTCGACGAATGCAACTGTTCTCTTGGCGGATTGCAAGGAGTATGCAGTCACTGAGGTGAGAACGGTTACATTGGAGATGCATAATGGAACACACTACACACTGACGGGAGTTCGGTATATCTCGGGTTTGAAAAAGAATCTAATATCTGTGAGGTCGCCAGAACTCCAAGGTTGTGGCTTATTGCTTCAAGGTGGAGTTATGCGAGTAACTTGCAAAGGGTAAGTAATCATGAAAAGTATCTAGATTAATGGAGGATACCGAGTGATTGGAAATCTTAAAGGTGGTGCAACCATTGGGAGATTTGGTAAAAATCCTGATCAGGAGAAGAAAATCATCTTGTCAATGACCGGTACTCAAATTTGATTTGCGGTCAAGTGTAAGGCTGCAAAGGTGGTTGCAAAACCTAACAGTTGTAGAGGCGAAGCTGCGAGCTGTTGGCAGAAGGAAGACGTGGTGGGACTGACCACGCAGTATCATCGAGTAGGTGGAGCTCGAAGGCGGTACAAACTTATGGCATGGAGGGTTGTAGGAGAGAGCGGTGTGGTTAACCAAACTACACAACAAAGGAGCTCTCAGGTGGACGGTCCGGGCTCCACGCTAACACGCACATCACAGTGATGTGCGCAAGCCCTGTGGTGGGGGCACTCCTATGGTGGGAGTATAAAAAAAATAAAAATGAAAAAAGAAGCCTATTTGGAGCGAATTCTTGGAGGAGCACAATGACTTCAAAGGATTAGAGTTGAGGTGGAGAGTGTTGTATGGTGACTCGAATCCTACTTGGATTAGGACTCAATAGGGGTGTGCTATTAGGACCGGTAGTTCTACTTGGACTTGGGTGTTGAATCCTACTAGGTGTAGGACTCCTACTTGCATATGGGGGCTTGGAGGGGACTATATAAACAAGAGCGTGGAGCCTCTAGGAATAAACCAAGCCAAAGGCAAACACCATGGTCTCATCCAAGGCTTGTGAGAGGCAATTAGGAGCGCTCAAGAGGGATAGGCTAGACAGTTCTATAGCACTAGATTCTTGTATACGGCAAGAATCAAAGGGTCCTATAGAGTCAAGTAGGGTTGCGAGGGAACGACAATTACTTGTACTCTTTTGGAGTTGTGCTTAAAGAATTTGCAGTAGGCTTCACCAAAATCCTATTCTCTTGTCACAGTTGCTTCAATGCCGTCATCTAGGATTTTTTACGAGATTCATCTACATTGTTCTTGATACGGTGCAACCCCGTGTCGTACTCACAATATCCTTTCTAGATCAGGGGGCTACTGCGCATAACGAGGGGTATAACACCACCTCTCACCTTGGACTTTGAAGAAACCTGATAAGCGCTTATGTAATTGCTGCTAAATATTCAATTTCCTTTTCTAATATAAATGTTCCAATAACCAAAGCAATGAACGCTTAAGGAATCACATTTTCTATGATCTGGTTATTTCCTTTATTGCAACATCTTCCCTACTTGGCACTAACTTTAAGTCAGACTGGATGAATAATAGTGAGCAGATCCAACAACTAAAAGTGACCAATATTTGGATATAAAACAGGTAAATTAGTTACCTGAGTATTTTCAGCTTCTACGGAACTCTTGATTCTTCGTATGCTTTTGCAGATGAATTGAGGGGACTTGAGTGGCGTACACGTTTTGACATTATTGTGGGAATATGCAATGGTTTGTGTTATCTTCACAAGGAGAAGAATATCACCCATATGGATCTCAAACCAGCCAATATACTAGTAGATGATCAGATGGTGCCAAAAATTACAGATTTTGGTCTATCAAGACTCGATAATAATCCACAAGCTACAACCACATCACGTCTTATATCACCGTAAGCTGCATATTTAAATAATATATTGCTGTTTCTGAAATCTTACAAGTTCTTTATGTTACAGTGTCATTATGTGTTGTTATCATGCAGAGGATATAGTGCTCCAGAATACCGTTCAGAAGGCAAATCATCATTGAAGTCAGATATATATAGTTTGGGTGTAATAATACTAGAACTGGTGTCAGGGAGCAAAAATAATCCTAACATTACTAAAGTAAGTAACTCCTTTGTTTGAAAGTTTGCATTCTGCACGTTATGGTGCCTTCCAGATAACACAGTAAATAAACAATAGAAAAGGAGAAAGATCGACACACAGATTCTTCAGGTGGACCAAAGTTGTATCAGTCCTATAGCAAATACAATTACAGTTACGTTCTGATTTAATCTACAGTACATGTTAGATATTGAGATGTTTTTGCTGGATTTCACCTATTCGATGAACATTGAATCAAATTATGTCGACATTGTGAGACTGATAATGACAAAAAGTTACTATTTAATTGTTTGGTCTCACAGTATCTATTTATTGTCAGTTCATTCTTTTCCGCAGTTCTGGATTTTAAAAATGACTATACCTGTTACATGTTTATCTTTTGGCACCATTTTTTAACAAAGGATTTCATATATAGGTACTTGCACATGAACTTTCTAGGTTTTTTACGGGAATAATTTAATGCTGACTGGAATCAAGATTTTTTTTGACATATACGGGCCATATTATTGATTTAGTTCAATAGCTAATGTTGTCTCTCGGCTATATTTTTAAGCTGGTGCATATTCATATCATTTGCATTAAATATTTTGATGTATAGTAATCTTATACTAGCCTTTGATAATGGAGGCACAGGTGCTTAGAAAATGGAGGCACAGGTGGATTAAATCAATGAAACATACACCCTTGGGTTATCAACAAGTGACAAAATGCATTGATCTGGCGCAAAGATGCATGGAACATGACCCGGCAGACAGACCTGACATATCAGATATAGTACAAGAGCTCAACGAAATAGATAGTAATGATCACCAATTCCAGGTAAGAGCATATATTCTCCTTGAACCTCAAGAGCACTATTAGCTTTGACAAGCTGTGATAAGGCATTTTTCTCTCCCATCACAGGTAATCCCTTCCTTGGAGGACATGCTTGGGATTGAGCCGCTGGAAATACAGTTTCCCTTTGAACATTACTGGCAGGTATCACACACAGTAGAGCTGAGCAACGATACAGATGATCACTTTGCCTTCGTCACAAAGCCAAGTCTACACGGCTTACGGACAGAGCCAGACAAAGGCATTGTGCCACCACGATCCAAGTGCAGTGTCACCGTAACAATGATGCAAGCGCAGGTCATGGTACTGCTAAATAATCGTTACAAGGAGGAGATCACCGTGCTTAGCACAAGAGTAGATGGAGGTCTCAGTGCTGTGGATATAACTAAAGGCATGTTCATGGAGGAGGAGGGTAAAGTGGTTGATGAGGTGAATGTGATGGTTGATCTTGGCAGGCCACCATTGGAAGAGGAATCCTAAATAAAATATTGTGAATTATCAAGAGGTAGCAGAGTCACCTGGGGAGACTGCACATATGTTTCAACACTGAGACCTATATATGGATGTGGCATTTGTCATCAGATGATTACTACTACCTTCATTCCAATTGTAGGTAGTTTTAACATTTTTAGATATATAGATTTTGTTATGTATCTAAACATAACGTATATCTAGGAAAGCTAAAATGACCTACAACTTGAAACGGACGGAGTAGTATATTGCTGGAATCATATTTTTTCTCCAATTTTGTGATATTCGAAACACTTGAACGAGGGGTATTGTAGGTTGACTGGATCCATTTGGACATTGTTGGCAAGAGTATGAAAAATTGGCATGTAAATTTGCTACAGTATTTTTATGTCACAGACACCGGTGAAGGACCGAAACTGGCGACCAGAGGGGTTGAATGGGAGCCTCACAAAAATTTGCGGAAGCACTTTGAGTAAAATCAGAATAAAATCTGTTTGCAATTTCCAACACAGATAAAAAGACAGGGGTAAGCAAAAAGCTAAATCACGTGATAAAGACCCACTAAACAAAATATTAAACAAAAGAGCACACGGTTGCAAAAAGGTTGTTTACTGTTCCTAGAAAGTGACCTCACCTTCCCTGGTGCATGCGTGAGTGATGTTTCTAGAAGCAATATTAATGTGTAATATTGAAAGTGCTAATGAGAAGAAAATTTGCAAAGCAGAGACACGACCTGCAAGTCACCTGCAGGCGCATGCGTGCACTGTTCGGAAGCAGAACGCTGTTCCTGGCCGGTCACCTCCCTTGGACGGGGCACACACAGCAAAATCCAGAGACGTGCGCTTCAGTAGAGCAAGCAGCGTACGGACTAATCGTACGAGGTCATCGACAGCCGGCCCTGGTGCGACGCTGCGAGCCGTGGCTGACCGCCAGGCGCAGACCTTGTCCTCCCGCAACGATGCGTCCCTGAACAGCAAAAAGGGAACAACCAAACCGGCGGCGCAAATAACGAAAACAAAGGCAACGGAGGAAAATCGGATCTCGCACGAACAAAGAACAAATCACAAGGACGAATGATTAAAGTGTAATTATTCTACCAAAGTGCATCTAGCCTCCGCCCGATCGTCCTCCCTCTCTTAATTGGAGAGATCAACAAAAATACCTCGCTAGGATTGAAACCCTAGGCTAGACCAAAAAGCGAGAAAAGCAAGAGAGCCCTCTCAACCCTAGGTGCCACATATTTATATCCTTAGGGTGGCACGACCTATTTACACATAACTCCCTACGCTAAATAAATCTAACGTAGGGGCGTAAATTCCAATTACGTCCTCCATGGTAAATTCCGCGATGTCCGCAATCCCTCCATCTCTACGACGTGATCTTCGCGATGTCGCCACACGACCATCCGAAATCGTATCGCGATCGTCGGAATTTCCATCTTCGGCCAACGCCTGCCGCACGGGCGTCCCGGTACGATGCATGGCTTTGTGGCTCAACCAGCGAACCCCGGATTTTGTGGCATAATCCGGAAACCTCCCTCGACGTCCTCCCGTCGTGTAGCCAGGTACAGTAGATATATACCGCACGATCGCCTGTCCCTCGAACGCAAGCCTCGATCCGCCCTTCTCCGCCCCCGCAGTTTTTCAACGCGGCATCCTATCTTCGTTCTTCACTCGTCGCCGCATGTACCTTATCTCCACCTGTCACCTGCAACCACAACCTACCAAGAGACACGTCACACGCACACCGTGTTGTCAATCGCTCATCACCAAGGTGCTAGCCCACCGGCATCTCAATCTCCCCCTTGATGAGTGCATTCACAACACCACACCGCACAAATTTATTCGTACTGAAAAAGAAAAATAAAAAGAAAGAAAAAGAAACGATCTTAATGCCCAAAGACATGGGCTAGCGAAAAAGCTAGGCTCGACACAATCAAGACAGAAATTCACTCTCCCCAAAGTGAATCAAAAGCCATAATAATCTCCCAAAAGCAAAACTCACAAATTTCAGCAAAACTCCCCCTCAACCCCTCAAAACAAGCATGCCAAGTCTCAGCAAACTCCCCCTACAAGAATGAACGAACTTCCCCTGCAAGAATGAATTTGTGCGCTACTCACTCTCCCCCTTGTTGACAAAGCACTCCATCAAGATAAAATGCAAGGAACCAATTTAGAGAAAAGCATGTGAGAAAGCACAAGTTGAAGCTTCTGAGACATATGCCAAATACTTATAAAAGCTAACCAACAACACTAGCTATCCAGAGGAGGAACAATACAATACCATGACCAATAAAAATTTAGAACTGAAATCTGTTTGAAAACTAATGTGCCAGGCAAAAACATGCACATTCCAAACTCAGTGCAAAGCTGAAGACAAAACATATAGCGAGCTCACACGACAGATACACAGCTTCAGTCAAAGTTCACTGCAACGCCCACAAATGCATTCACTTGTCATATTTAATTCTGACTTTTGTGAGCATGATAAGCAGGGATATGGGAAGCAAGAGTTGTGCCCAGCCAGTTTGTTTAATCTTGTTTATGAGCGAGAACCAGCAGGGACATGGGAAAAACAGAGTTGCGCCCATATTTAAATTCTCAGTAAGGCAAGCAGATCATGAGCTAAATAGCAGAGATATGGGAATTCAGAGTTTTTGCTCACAACCATACTATGTACTCCCGAGTTAAAACTTGTATTGTGAGTTACATTTGCAGTGAAAACCCATTAAAAGAAGCTGACTACCGAACCATGAGCAAGATATATGTCAAGTATTCAACAAGTCACTAGATCCAGAAAAGCAAGCATAGCCCAACATAATTTTTTAAGTATATATCTGTGCTGTGTTCAAAATAAAAATTAGTCAAGCAAAGCATTCAAACCTCTCCAAAAGCATCGGTTGCAAACTAGCCAAAACAAGTATAAAGCATATGTAACTGAAGCAACTTACAATGATACTAGAATGGGTAACACACCCCGAACTCACCACGCAGACGTGCAAACATGGTTTGATCTAGTGGCTTAGTCAAAATATCAGCAAGTTGCTGACTAGTATCAATATGCTTAAGATCAATATCACCCTTTTCAAAATGATCCCTCAGAAAATGATGACAAACCTCAATGTGTTTCGTCTTAGAGTGAAGCACAGGATTCTTTGCAACACTTAAGCGCTAGTGCTGTCACACAAGAGAGGAACGCGAGAAAACGACAAACCAAAATCGCGAAGGGTAGCTATCATCCATAAAAGCTGAGAACAACAACTAGCAGCAGCAACATACTCAGCCTCTGTAGTAGATTGAGCAACATTAGATTATTTTCTAGAGGACCAAGAAACAAGCGAAGAACCAAAAATTGACAAGTACCCAATGTAGACTTTCTATCCAAACGACACCTAGCAAAATCAGCATCCGAATAACCACACAAACTGAGAGTCGAAGCAGCAGAGTACCAAAGGCCAAATGCATGAGTAAATCGAAGATACCTCATTATGCGCTTCACCGCCTGATGGTGAGAAGTCCTGGGGGACGCCTGAAAACGAGCACACATACACAGAGCAAAGTGTATATCTGGCCTCGTAGCAGTCAAGTACAGCAGCGACCCAATCATGCTTCGATATTCCTTCTGATCTACAGGCTCTCCGTCCTCATCAGCATCCAAAGCTGCGCTAGTCGGCATGGGCGTAGAAATTGGCTTCGCATCATCCATCGCAAACTTCTTCAGGACATCCTTCGTGTACTTTCCCTGATGCACAAATGTACCTTCCGAAGTTTGTTTTATTTGTAAGCCAAGAAAGAAATTCAGCTCGCCCATCATAGACATTTCAAATTCTTTGCTCATCACATCTGCAAACTTTTTCACAAGAGCATGAGAGGAACCACCGAAAATGATATCATCCACATAAATCTGAACTATTAAAGTGTCATTGCCTTGCCTGAGGAGAAAAAGAGTTTTATCAACTGAACCCATTTTGAACCCGTTTTTAAGCAGAAAAGTTTTCAATTGAGCATACCAAGCACGAGGTGCTTGCTTCAAACCATATAAAGCCTTTTGCAACTTAAGAACACGATCACGAAAATTGGGATGTTCAAAACTAGGTGGTTGTTTAACATAAACTTCTTCTTCTATAAAACCGTTCAGAAAAGCACTTTTCACGTCCATTTGATAAAGCTTATAACCACATGAAGCAGCAAATGCAAGCAAAATACGAATGGCTTCTAAACGAGCAACAGGAGCAAAAGTTTCACCATAATCAATACCCTCTTTTTGAGAAAAGCCCTGAGCAACTAGCCTAGCTTTATTTCTAACAACATAACCATCTTCCCCTTGTTTGTTCTTAAAGACCCATTTAGTCCCAATTGGTTTACAAGAGGGAGGAGGATCATCCAAAACCCAAACTTGATTCCGTTCAAAATTTTCTAACTCCTCATGCATGGCATTGACCCAGTTAGAATCAGATAAAGCATGTCCAACATCTCGGGGTTCAAAAGAGGCAACAAAAGCAGTATGCGCAAAGACACAATAATTTTTATTTTTCATACCTCTGTTCCTTGTCGTGCGCTCATCCAAATTACCTATTATGTTCCTTGCAGGATGACGATTCTGAATGTGTCGTGGTGCTGTACGTTCTGAAATCGTCTCCCCCTCAACTGCAGCCGGCACCTGATCAACAGTCGGTGAAGCTGCAGGCGCTGCTGTAGATGTACGTGTCGGCGACAGTCCATCCTCCAAAGTGGTGGAGGGCGCCTGCTCAGACTGGGCGCCAGGCTCCCCCTGCATCGCAGGCTGGGCGTCATCGTTGTCGTCATCGTTGCATCCATCTTCCTCTTTCTCATCCTCAAAAATATCATGCCCGATCTCATCATCACCTGCACACTCAAAAGCAGAAGAAAAACAAGGCATTGTCTCGTCGAAGGTGACCTCACATGTCTCCTCGATGCGGTTAGTATCAAGATTAAACACACGGTACGCTCGCCCTTGCAAGGCATACCCCAAAAATAACCCATCAGAAGAACGCGATTCAAATTTATCCAAATTTCCCTTTTTCAATATAAAACACTTGCAGCCAAAGACTCGAAAGTGGAAAATTTTGGGAGGTCGACCAAATCTCAACTCATAAGATGTTTTTCCCAGAAAAGCTCTCAGAAAAATGCGATTAGCAACATAGCAAGCGGTGTTGATCGCCTCAGCCCAAAAACTTCTAGGAGTTTTATGTTCATCAAGCTTTGTCCTAGCCATCTCAACAAGCGTACGATTTTTACGCTCAACAACACCGTTCTGGGGAGGAACGTAAGGTGAGGAAAACTGGTGATCTAAACCTTGTTCTGAACAAAAAGCTTTCATACGAGAATTCTTGAATTCCGTACCGTTGTCACTGCGAATTGCTCTAACGGCATTATTTGACAACTCGTTCTTCAGCTTGAGAACAAGATCATGAACATGTGAAAAAGCCTCATCCTTAGATTCCAAAAAGAACACCCATGAATTTCGAGAAAAATCATCCACAACGACGAGCACATACCACTTCCCACCAGCGGACCGAACACGGGCTGGACCAACAGTGTCCATATGTAACAGCTCACCCGGTCGTCTTGTCATCACCTGAGTCACAGATGCATGAGAAGCAGCAACCATTTTTCCATGTTTGTAGGGAGCACAAACCAAATCCTTCTCAAATTTGAGTTTCGGTAAACCATCAATTAAATTCATGGAACTCAAGCGGCAAAGCAAATCAAAGCTCAGGTGGCCCAAGCGACGATGCCACTTCCAAATATCAGGGGAACCATGAGCAACCAAACAACGAGTCTGTCCAAAAGATTTAGAAAAATCAACCTTAAAAACTCGTCCAAAGGGAGAAATCTTGCAAACAAGGTCACCACCAGAATCAAGAACTCGCGAATTGCCTTTCTTAAAACGCACTTCAAAATCATCTTCAAGAAGTTGCGAGACAGAAAGCAGATTATAATGCAAATTTTGTACCTTCACGACATCCTTTAGCATGAATTTTTCAGATACCTTGATGTAGCCATGCGCCAAAACCTTACCTTTACTATTATCCCCGAATGTAATATGTTCCTTACCACTCGCGGGGGTGAGGCTGGAGAACCATCTGTCATCTCCGGTCATGTGGCACGAACAACCGGAATCCATTATCCATATGTTCTCCTCGCCTCCATCCTGCAGTCAACAATGAGCATAAGAGTGAGCTAATGACTCAACACTGGGGTTAGGATAATGCAGAGAAAACTAGTGCTGGGCCACTTGCTCAAAAGAGGCATTAGCAAAATCAAAACTCTTGAAAGAATGACGAGAACCATGAGGGGGAAAATGTAGCCTGTCATTCCAGCGTGGTGCAGGAGCACGAGTACGCGAGCGAAAACCAAAAGAACAACCAGCAAGCTCATGACCCAAAATAGGACGATCATGAGTACCACGTGCAGGGTACTGCTCACGTCTCTCAGCACGCTTCGGACGGAAGCAAAACTCATAGAGATGACCATCACAATCACAAAATTCACAGTGATAATGCGTATGTGAAGGAGCAAAAGAAACCTTAGCCTTAGAACCAGAAGCAACAAATTTAGGCTTAGGCATAGCAGCGTGAACACATGGCGAATCAGATGGCTTAACGTTCTGTGCAACATTGAAGTGTTTAGGTTTAGGCACCCAAACCTGCTTTTTAGGAACCGATCTGGATGGTTCAACTAACAACCCCTCAGATCTGACACCTGGACCCTCTTTCCTAGGAGGTGGTCCATTGTACTTAGCCAAAGGTGGATTATTTTCATCCACAGGAGGTCCACTCTTTTCACCAAAAACATGTTTCAAATCGTATCCAGGTCCAAAACGCTCACCCCGTTTATTTGAGCAATAGACATACCAATTTGAGGTTCACGAATAGAGCACCAACCAAGAATCACTCTCAAAAATTTATTTTCTTCTTCCAAAGCAGAAAACTTTACCCTCAAATCATTATTTTCAGCAACAAAAGTAGTGCAAGTCAAACAGGGAGGCAAAACAGGGCAAGAATGTTTCTCCAACTCAGTAATACGAGATTTAGCAAGATTCAATTTAGATTGCAGGATTGGACAAGAAACACAAACACCAAGTAAAGCAGAACCAGAGTGAAGTTTTTCCAACTCAAACTTAGCATTTTCAAATTTATCAACAATGGAGGCATACTTAGATTGCAACTCAGAAAGTGAAACCATATGCGCAGAGCACTCTTCACATTCTACTTCAGCAGGAGTAGCATCTTTTAAGACTTTTAATTCAGAATTGACTCTATCATGCTCAGCCTTAAGTTTTGCTAAAATTTTATTTTGTTTATCAACAATTTTTGTCAATTCTTTAATTTCTTCTTCTGCTAAATTTTGTACCTCATTGTCAGAAGAGTTGTCGCTGCGATCAGAAGCCGCATCGTCATTCAAGGCCATGGTGCACATCCCGCCCTTGATGTCGGCGAGGAAGCAGAGTCCGTCAGTTTTCTTTTTGGGCAGCTCATCCTCAGAGTCTGAATCACTCGAGTTCGAAGAGGCATCTGAAACAAAATCACCAAGAGAAGAAACCAAAACATGTGCAGCCTTTTTTATTTGTTTATCAGTGTACTTCTAGCCATTCTTCTTCATGCGCCTGTCACCCTTCTTCTTCTTCTTCTTCTTCTCCCTTGATTGTTCCTGGCGCCTGGAGTTGTTGCCCTGCTCAAATGTTCTCATCTTTTTCGGGAAATCAGCAGCAACGTGGCCTTGCTCACCACCGCTGAAACATCCTTCTGAGCGTCTTCTGTTGCGTCGGTTCTCATAGACTCTCTTGAATTTGTTGGAGAGCAGCACCAAATGATCATCATCTAGCGCCTCCAACTCATCATCTGCAACATGACATAAAGATGACAAAGCAAAGCTGGGAGAAACTGGATTAGTGTTAATGTTAGTCTTACTCCTAGAAACCAAAGCCATAGGAACATCAGAAGAAGAAACACTAGTGGGAATTTTCAATTTGCGCTTGGAGAGGACATCAATCTCTTTTGATTTGAGCTTACTGAAAAGCTCATCAGTGGTAAGAGTCTCATAGCCAGCGGACTCAACGATCGCCTCTACTTTCATATCCCACTCATCAGTAAGTGAATGCAACAATCTGAGAGCCCTTACATGGTCATCATAAGGCATATCCTTATTAAGGGCTTTCATTTTGTTTACAATCACTTGAAACCTTGCAAAAAGATCTTCAATGGATTCACCAGGCAATTGAGAAAAAGCATCAAACTCTTTTCTATGAATTTCGAATTTTCGTGTTTTCACAGCGTTGGAGCCTTCATGATATTTCTTTAACTTATCCCAAATCTGAAAGGCTAGCTCCTCACTGGAAATACGATCATACTCGGGTTTACAAAGAGAAGCTTGCAAAATATCAACTACCCGGTTATTTGCCTCAAGAAGAGCAACAGCAGCAGGATCAGTAGGGTCCTCTGCAGGAATCACATATGTAGAGTTTTGTGTGATCCTCCACAGATTCATCCCGGCCCCTTCCCCTTTAAATAAGCTTTCATCCGCGACTGCCAATAGTCATAATCAGTATCATCAAAATGCGGAGCGCGTGTATTGTATTTTTTGGCGGTCGCCATGGTTTTCGTAACCGATTAAGATATAGAAAACCTTAACCTGGCTCTGGTACCAATTGAAGGACCGAAACTGGCGACCAGAGGGGGGCTGAATGGGAGCATCACAAAAATTCGCGGAAGCACTTTGAGTAAAATCAGAATAAAATCTGTTTGCAATTTCCAACACAGATAAAAAGACAGGGGTAAGCAAAAAGCTAAATCACGTGATAAAGACCCACTAAACAAAATATTAAACAAAAGAGCACACGGTTGCAAAAAGGTTGTTTACTGTTCCTAGAAAGTGACCTCACCTTCCCTGGTGCATGCGTGAGTGATGTTTCTAGAAGCAATATTAATGTGTAATATTGAAAGTGCTAATGAGAAGGAAATTTGAAAAGCAGAGACACGACCTGCAAGTCACCTGTAGGCGCATGCGTGCACTGTTCGGAAGCAGAACGCTGTTCCTGGTCGGTCACCTCCCTTGGACGGGGCACACACAGCAAAATCCAGAGACGTGCGCTTCAGTACAGCAAGCAGCGTACGGACTAATCGTACGAGCTCATCGGCGGCAGCGTACGGACTAATCGTACGAGCTCACCGGCGGCCGGCCCTGGTGCGACGCTGCGAGCCGTGGCTGACCGCTAGGCGTAGACCTTGTCCTCCCGCAATCGATGCGTCCCTGAACAGCAAAAAGGGAACAACCAAACCGGCCGCGCAAATAACGAAAACAAAGGGAACGGAGGAAAATCGGATCTCGCACGAACAAAGAACAAATCACAAGGACGAATGATTAAAGTGTAATTATTCTACCAAAGTGCATCTAGCCTCCGCCCGATCGTCCTCCCTCTGTTAATTGGAGAGATCAACAAAAATCCCTCGCTAGGATTGAAACCCTAGGCTAGACCAAAAAGCGAGAAAAGCAAGAGAGCCCCCTCAACCCTAGGTGCCACATATTTATATCCTTAGGGTGGCACGACCTATTTACACATAACTCCCTATGCTAAATAAATCTAACGTAGGGGCGTAAATTCCAATTACGTCCTCCATGGTAAATTCTGCGATGTCCGCAATCCCTCCATCTCTATGACGTGATCTTCGCGATGTCGCCACACGACCATCCGAAATCGTATCGCGATCGTCGGAATTTCCATCTTCGGCCGACGCCTGCCGCACGGGCGTCCCGGTACGATGCATGGCTTTGTGGCTCAACCAGCGAACCCTGGATTTTGTGGCATAATCCGGAAACCTCCCTCGATGTCCTCCCGCCGTGTAGCCAGGTACAGTAGACATACACCGCACGATCGCTAGTCCCTCGAACGCAAGCCTCGATCCGCCCTTCTCCGCCCCCGCGGTTTTTTAACACGGCATCCTATCTTCGTTCTTCACTCGTCGCCGCATGTACCTTGTCTCCACCTATCACCTGCAACCACAACCTACCAAGAGACACGTCACAAGCACACCGTGTTGTCAATCGCTCATCACCAAGGTTCTAGCCCACCGGCATCTCAACCGGTGATGATTATACAGACACGGGAGCAGTTTGGATCATGCATTTTCAAAGAAATTGTGATCTTAGCTTGCTGGGCTATTTGGACCCACAGGTACAACATTATCTTTGACAATGAACCTAGATCTTTTGCACGGTGGAGGAGCTTAAGCTGGTTACTCTTAGAGCAAAACTAACCATCAGTAGGAGGATCAAACAATAGCAGAGTAGTTTCCTATGCTGTATATATTTTCATATAAAAAAGTAGGGGTGTCCTCTGCTGATTCCCTAAAAAATGTTGGCATGTAAATTTGCACTGGTAGAAAACTGAGCATTAGTCCCGGTTGGTAAGGGTCATATCTCTCGGATATCCATCCGGGATAAACCAACCGGGACAAAAGGGGGGGGTCTTTAGTCCCGGGTATTTTAACCGGGAGTAAAGGACCCCCTTTAGTCCCGGCTCAATTCCAACCGGGACTAAATTGCGCTTGCATGGCACTGGTGACGCCTGAATTTTTCATGCATGCATCACGTATACGTATAGTAGTACCGCGGCCCTTTTAATTTGTTAACCTTGTAGTTGAGATTTTTTAGAATGAATTAAATCAACTAGTATTTAAACGAATGGGATTTGTAATTATACAACTACTATATATATACACAATCCTTATACACAATTCATATACACAATTCAACTAGCTTAATTAGTACAAATCGATCATATATACAAATAAATCAAAGTATCTTCCTACGATCTTCCCGTCGTGGTGTTGCTGAGAGGAGTGTCTAATTGTCGTCCATCGTAATAAAATTCTCCTCTTGGATTTACCACCTCGTCCATTATGAATCCAATGAGACCTTCACATATTGCCGCTACTCTTTCTTCCTTCAAGAGTCCTTGTTGAATATTTAACATCTATAATTTGGAAATTTGTGAATGTTACATGAACAAATACATATAAGGAACTAGTAATATATTTATTTTACGTACTTTAAAGTTGTGCGGCGTCATCTTCGGTCCCTTGGGTCCCAAAAAACTGTGCATGTGCTCACAGATGTAGTAGCCACATAGGTTATTCCCGGGTTCCTGTCTTAAGCACTTCAGTGCGGAATAAAATAAGTTATGAAATATTCGTGTTATACAATGTAATAAATTTGCAGACTTCATACGTACCGGGAAGTCTGTGTTCCATGTAAGATTTTCTTTGAATGGACCTTTGTGTGTCCTTATGAATTGTTTCCATGCGCTGCGGATTAGAATAATGAATGACATAGTGTAACAGGGATAAAATTTAGGAAATAAATTTTTGCATAGAGATCAAGGTCCAGAATTATTACAAGCCTAGCATGTCTTGCAATTCTTGGTAGTCCACCGGATCTTTCCGTAACGAATCAAAGACAGTGACGTGGCTTCTTTCAGGCTCAATTATAATAAGGATCCAGTGGAAGCTGCGTGCATAAAATGTTCATGCATATTAGAGCTAACTAACATGTAGAGATAAGGAAAAAGACATCGAAAGTAGACGGTATACACACACTTACTTGAAGTTGTATGGAAGTAGTATGAAATCCTTGAATGTTTGTTTGTGTAGGAAATTGTATATTTCGGCAAAGGTTTTTTCCGGCGCTAATTGTATCTGTTGTTGGTTAACTACAGATGGATCCATGAAGCCTACATGTAGGTACGCCTCTTAGCGGCATGTCTGAATTAGCATCCTACATGAAATGGAAGATGAAGTTAGTACGGTGACGCACGCCAAAATTTACATGTAGAGATAATAAACGGACACTTACAGAATCCAAGCGCTGATCAGAGAGACGTCCAGGGCATCATGATGGTACACTTTGTATATATCCTTGAAGTCTAGCCACAGCACTTTCTCCCCTTCACCGTGAAAATCTATCGGTTTTACCTTCATGCCGATCATCTCCCTCGATTTGGCGGATGCCGTCATGTACCATTGATGGAATTCGTACATCTTTGTTGACAGCTTCCGTACCATTGTCGGCTTCACTAGAGGCTTGCCTAGCTCATAAGGCCATCTCGGCTCAGGGGGCGGTGCAGTTGGCGTCTCGACTTGCCCTATGCATTCATCAAGTCCCAGACCTGTTTCTTCCATGAACTTCAATATATTTTCTTGTTGATCCAAGGGCATTGCTTTTACCCGTTGAGCATCTTTCTTTGATAAATGGCTGAGGTCGGGGACTGAACCTTTGGAGGATGATTTTCCTTTTCTTTTATCCTTTTCATCAGCCTTTACTAGAGCCCGTTCATAGTTTGACAAGAGTGGTATCCTTTTCTTGGCTCCTTCCTCCATCCTGATAAAAAAGTTTAAATCCCGCCAACTTACTGGCGGTGGCTTCATCTCCCTTGCCTTTTTTAATTCGGCTTGTTTCTTGAACCACTCACTGGCCTCTCGTTGGATTTCTGCCCACTGTTCCGTATGAGACATTGCCTCAAAGCGTTCCTTGCGAGCCACTTCAGGGTCGACCTTTGTTTTCTTCTTTCGAGGCTATCTTTGCTTGGGAGGCGGTGCTCATGACTTCTTGAGTGGTGCTGCAGGTTCCTTCGAGGGGGCCGCTCTTGGTGCCGGCGACGGTGATCGGGGAGGGGTGTTGTTATTGTCGTCGTCGCTCCCAGCACCAGGATGTGGTGGAGATGGAGACCTTGATATAGATGGAAGCGACGGTCCTGGAGCAGGAGATGCCGGTCTCGAGGTATGAGGAGAAGGTCGTTGCTCGGGATCTACGAGGAGCGGTCTTGAGGTCTGAGGAGATGGCTCCGTGCGGGAAATAATGATGTAGCGTTTCTTCCATAGAATGATCCCATGAAGCGCATCTGCCAATGTCTTTTTCCCGTCGCCTCCCGGGAAGTCGAGCTCTAGACCTTCATACTGGGCATCTACTATTTGCTCCACGCAGACGCTGGCGTAGCCTGTTGGAATGTCCATGCCATGACTGCTCTGCCCTGCCAGTGTTGGTAACGCACTCCCGTACGCTACCTGTACATATAGCAGAAGTAAACAAGTTGAACTCCGATCTCGAGGCCTGGATCAATTGACAAGATTGCATAAATATTATGTATAAGTATACCTTAATAGTGAGGTTGCCGACCGGTGCATGCAGCTCACATGAGGTCCGTTGCGTGATGGCATCCACGGGGAACCGTTGCTCCTCCACGGGTAACCTGGGCGTCTGCGCATCGGGGACCCCTGTAGAAGCACAACTGCTCTCGAGGCGTTGAGAAGGGCTGGCGGTGTGAGGATTCGGCATTGCTCCAGATTGCGCCAACTCCGCAACTGCGTCGGCCACCCGCCGATTGAGAACATCCATCATTCGTTGTTCTAGCATCTACCGCCAGCTCTCCTCCATCTGTTCCTTTCTTCGCTTCCGGCTTTTGTAAGAGGCGCTGTCGCCTCGGAAAGCGAACTTCCACGGAACCACCCCGAACCCTCGGCAACGTCCTGGGTGCTCTGGATTACCGAGGGCCAATGTGAGCTCATCATTTTCTCGGTCCACCCTCAACCTCCCAGCCTTGGAATCTTCAATGTTCTTCATGAGATGTTCGGCCTTCTCACGTATTCTGTCATTGAAAATCAGCGTCCCATCCTCTTGGCTTAGGGAGCCTCCATGAGCGTAGTACCAGTTCTTTGATCGTTCGGGCCATTCAATAGTTGCAGGTATGATTCCCCGTTCGATCAGATCTTGTTCCATCTTTCTCCACTTAGGAATTGCTGAGCCATACCCACCTCGCCCCAAATGATGGTGGTAGCCCTTCTGACTAGCATTTGCAACGTTGGTCGTGATCTTTTTCACACCTTCTTCACTCCTCTTGTATTCAACAAATGCATCCCAGTGGTCCCTCAACTTGGGCCACGCGTTGAAGTCTGGAGTTTTGCCCTTCTTGATGTAGTGGGTGTCCAGCATCTTCTTGAATGTCTGGAATTGAGTAGCCATCTTTTTAAGTGTCCACGCTTTGACATCCTTCTCGCTATAATCTTCGGGGAATGTGAAATGCCTCTTCACGTCTTCCCACAGCATATTCTTTTCTGTCTCTGGAAGGGCGTACGGATTATCGCTTCTGCCCTTCCATTCTCTGATGCTGATAGGCACATTGTCCCGGACGATTGCCCCGATTTGACTAACGTACTTCTTTGCGACTTTCTCGGGAGCAACCGGCCTGCCCTCATCTGTAACTTCGGTGATGACAAGCCTCCCTTCCATCACCTTTGTACGACCTCGGGTCTTCTGCCCTTGTGTCGATCCGGAGGGCTAACAGTTTAAGATTCGTTAATTAGTACGTACTAGTAGCGGTGGCGTGAAACAATACAAGAATGGTTGTATATACCTCGCCGGAACCTTCCGCCACGGCAAGTTGTTGCTACGGCTGTTGCTCTTCATTCCCATCGGCAGACATGTTGAGGAACATGTCCGCCTGGGTGCCCTCTTCATCCGTGTATGATAGTGGAACGTTGTCGCCACTACTATCACCAGCGATTATCTGCTCCATGATATACCTTGCGGTCTCATCGTCTGCCATTTCAACTATTGCTGCAAACATACATGGAATCATACATGACAGTCATAGAAATCGTCTTAATACAAATTTGTATATAATCACAGTCCGGAATCATACATGTATATAATGAAATCATAAAATAACATGAATCGTACAAAGTCCGAAATCTTTATACAAATTTCTATGAATTTATACAAATTTCTATGAATTTATACAAATTTCTATGAATTTATACAAATTTCTATGAATTTATACAAATTTCTATGAATTTCTATGAATTTCTATGAATTTCAATGAATTTCTATGAATTTCTATGAATTTCTATGAATTTCTATGAATTTCTACGAATTTCTATGAATTTCTACGAATTTCTATGAATTTCTACGAATTTCTATGAATTTCTACGAATTTCTATGAATTTCTATGAATTTATACAAATTTCTACGAATTTCTATGAATTTCTACAAATTTCTACGATTTTCTAGGAATTTCTACAAATTTCTACGAATTTCTACGAATTTTGACGAATTTCTACGAATTTTGACGAATTTCTACGAATTTAGACGAATTTCTACGGCGGCGATAAGGGCGGCGGAGGCGGGACGGCGGCGGTCAGGGCGGCGGAGGCGGTTCACCGGAACCACGGGCGGTGCCTAAGCTACTACGTTGTGATGGGCGGCAGGACGGCGGCGATCACGGCGGCTACTCGGCGGCGATCACGATGGCTACAAGGCGACTCTCACGGTAGCTACTCGGCGGGACGGCGGCGATCACGACGGCGGGACGGTAGTTAACAACCTAACTACAAATCTAACTTAACAAACTAACTAGAAATCTAAAAATCTAACTTAACAAAATTAGAAATCTAAAAATCTAACTTAACAAAATTACAATTCCATCTAAAAAAACAAAATTAAAAATTAAAAGAAAACCCAGCTCTCCCGGCGCACCGGCCGGCGCGGCAGACCTCTCGCGCGCGGGGCGGCGGCCAGGGCGGCGGGACGGCGGCGGCCGGGGCGGCCTGACGGCGGCGGCCGGGGCGGCGTGACGGCGGGACGGCGGCGGCCGGGCGGCGCGCGGGACAGCGGCGGCCGGGCGGCGCGCGGGACAGCGGCGGCCGGGGCGGCGACGAGGACGAAGACGACGACGGCGGGACGACGGCGGCCGAGGCGAAGATGACGATGGCGGCCGGCGAGGGGCGACGAGGGGCGACGAGGGGCGACGAGGATGGAGCCGGCGACGAGGGGCGATGCAGCCGGCGACGAGGTGGCCGGGCCGGGGGCTGGGCCCGTCGACGGACGAGGAGGGGATCGAGGAGGGCCGGCCGGGGGACGACGACGGCGCAATGCGGGACTTCGACGGCGCAATGGGGGACGACGACGGCGGCGGCCGGCGAGGGAGGCGGACGGGCGGCGACGGGCGGAGAGCGCGGGACTTGCGAAAATTTCGCTAAGTGTGGAACTGGCGGGGGGTAGAAGGGAGTACAGTGCTTTTAACCCCCCCCCCCCTTTTATCCCGGGTCCCGTCACCAACCGGGATAAAAGGGGGGGGTCGGGCGGGAGACGAAATGTACCCTTTTATCCCGGTTGCCGTTTGCAACCGGGATAAAAGGGGGGCCTTTTGTCCCGGTTGTTGTTAGCACCCGGGACAAAAGGTCTTTTTTCCTATTTTTCTTCTCCCGCCTGTTTTTTGGAAATGGATTTTATTTAACCTTTTCACTGCATTCCAGGATGAAAAACAAAACCTTCTCAGATTTTGTACATGCAAAAATATATTTAATTAACGAGTAAATTGACAATAAGTATGAAGTAATCATTATTTCTATACCAACTCATGTAGCCTGTAAAATATTTATTTTACTGCATTGCTGTGATCAATAAATTATTCAATTAAATTATTTGAATGCGGAGAAAAATCCATGTTAGTATGTGGTTAACAATGTTCATGTATATCTAAAAAATCTTCACCTAACAAATTTAATAACACATGAAATCATACATAGGGTAAATTACAAATTGTATCAATTAATACATAAAGGTCATGCACATTTAACGCATTACAATACAACGTTGTAAAATTTCTTCTTCACGAAAGTTCCTTGATCATGATCGCGGCGTAAGTACGGAGCCTCTTCTTTGGACAGCAGGATGCTTGGATCAACTTCAACGTCGAATGGAGGCATGCCATCAAACTGATTATAATCATCTGATTGGTCTGTTTTATCCTCGACTCCCACGATTTTTCTTTTACCTGGAAGAACTATGTGGCACTTTGGCTCCCATGTCTCTTCTAGATTCCTCTTGGGTTTGCTGCACATGTCCTTCACATAGAACACCTGATGCACATCATTGGCAAGTACGAATGGGTCATCACTGTATCCAGTCTTGCTCAGATCTACTATTGTCATTCCGTACTGATCTTTGGTGACGGCAGTTAGCTTCACCCAATTGCAAAGAAATAGAGGGATGTACAGCGGTCCGTATTCGAGTTCCCATATCTCCTGTATGAAACCATAATACGAATCCTTGCTATTATTTCTGTCCATGGCATCTATGCGGACACCACTATTCTGGTTCGTGCTTTTCTGGTCCTGGGCTCTCGTGTAAAATGTGTAACCATTTATCTCATAGCCTTGGAATTTGACGATTGTGGTAGCAGGTCCCCTGGCTAACCAGGCAAGCTGTGGGTGAATCTCAGAGTTACCCATAAGTTGTTGGCGCAACCAGGAGGGAAAAGTTTCCATGTGATGACGGGTAAGCCAAGCATCGGATTTGGTCGGGTTTTTGGAAGCTACCATCTGCCTGTGCTGCTCGATATACGGAGACACAAAGGATGACTATTGTAGAATAGTGTAGTGTGCCTTGTCGAACAAATTAGTATCATTGCTCAAACTTGATTTCCATTCCTCGGAGCCTCCCCTCGTGGCGTGAAGTTGGAACCCCAATCGAGTCAATTGAATCAATAAAATCAACACAAAACTCGATCACCTCCTCTGTTCCATATCCCCTGGCGATGCTTCCTTCTGGACGAGCACGATTACGAACATAGTTTTTTAGGACTACCATGAACCTCTCGAAAGGCCACATATTGTGCAGGTATACAGGTCCGAGAATACCAATCTCTTTTACTAGGTGAACCAGTAAGTGCGTCATAATATTGAAGAAGGATGGTGGAAATAACAACTCAAAACTGACAAGACATTGCACCACATCGTTCTGTAGCTTTGATAGCTTGGATGGATCGATTGCCTTCTGCGAAATCGCATTGAGAAACGCGCATAGCTTTACGAGCGGCAACCGGACATTTTCTGGTAGAACACCCCTCAGTGCAACCGGAAGCAACTGGGTCATCAACATGTGGCAGTCATGAGCCTTGAGATTTGTAAACTTCTTTTGTTTCATATTTATTATTCCCTTTATATTCGAGGAGTACCCAGACGGGACCTTCATACTATTCAAGCATTCAAACATGCTATCCTTCTCCTCCTTGCTGAGAGTGTAACTGGCAGGACGTAAGTAGTGCTGTCCATTATCTCTCTTTTCCGGATGTAGGTCATCTCGTTGCCCCATGGCTTTCAGGTCTTGTCGTGCTTCCAATGTATCTTTTGAGGTTCCATAAACACCCATGAAGCCTAGCACGTTCACGCAAAGATTCTTCGTCAGGTGCATCACGTCTATTGCGTTGCGAACCTCTAGGATTTCCTAATAAGGTAGTTCCCAAAATATTGACTTTTTCTTCCACATGGGTGCATGTCCGTTATCATCGTTCGGAACAGGTTGGCTACCAAGTCCCTTTCCAAAGACTACATATACATCCTTCATCATCTCGAACACACGCTTTCCATTACGGTGTGCAGGTTTTTTATGATGGTCTGGCGTCCCTTTGAAATGCATCCCGCTCTTTCTCAGCTGGTGGTGAGCAGGGAGAAATCGACGATGACCCATATAGACGACCTTCTTACAGTGCTTCAAGTACATGCTATCTGTGTCATCTAAACAGTGGGTGCATGCCCGATATCCCTTATTTGTCTGTCCTGAAAGGTTACTCAATGCAGGCCAATCGTTGATGGTTACGAACAACAGTGCTCGTAGATTAAAGATCTCTTGTCTATCCTCATCCCACACACGTACACCTTCTTCCTTCCAGAGCTGTAAAAGGTCATCAACCAACGGCCCTTAGGTACACGTCAATGTCGTTGCCGGGTTGTTTTGGGCCTTGGATAAGCGCCGGCATCATAATGAACTTCCGCTTCATGC
>NC_028457.1:10822318-10889306 GCF_000263155.2 Setaria italica | reverse complement strand
AAATGCTTATCGGACACACATTTTTGCTTCCATTGCACAAATCTAGTGTCGTACCTAGTTTTTTATGGCCTGCTGGCAACTGGGTACAACAATTTTTGGTGATCATCTATCATGCGCTGCAACTTTGCTGCTTCCTTCTCAGTTTCGCAATCTCTGTATGCATCTCGTATCACCTGACCAAGGTCATCAGTAGGGTCATTTTCTGCAAACTCATCTTCATCAGCCTCGCCCATTGTAGTACCTGCAAAAGCTTGGCCTGCAACCCAGTCCGGAATGGTGTCATCTTCCTCCTCCTCCTCGCCATCTTCCATTACAACCCCTAGTTCACCGTGCTTGGTCCAAACCAAATAGTTAGGCATGAAACCGTATTTAAACAAGTGGCTGTGAATAGTCCCCCAGGAATCCTTTGAATACTCCTTCCTGTTATTGCATTGGAAGCATGGACAACATACGAACCCATTCTCTGGCTTGTTCGCTTTTGCCACTTCGAGAAAATAATGCAAGCCATCAATAAACACCTTGCTCCGCCTGTCTGCATTATACATCCAATGCCGGTCCATCTGCATCGTATTACGCACGAAAATGGATTACACTTGACAATGGATTACGCGTGAAAATCGATTAAAGATCCAAACAACATGGTACAATACAACAACATGAAGATCCAAATACACATATTTAAATTAAAGTCCCAAACACTGCATAAGTTGTTCAACTTGAAGACCGTGATCATCTCGCGAGGATGTCCTCAACTGGGCGGCACCGCACTTCGTCATTAAAGAGGTTAGATGCTACGGAAAAGGGGACACGGTCACGATGTCCGTATCCACTCTTTCTCGTAGAATCGAACCTCCTTCTTGACATACGTTGTTGCTCGGCGGAGAACATCCTCGGCGAGATGAACACGGTATGCAAGTTCAACAAGTAGCAGAAGTCATCTATGTACAAAAATTCTTTCCTTACCACTACAGAAGTTGTTGAACTTGAAGACCGTGTTCATTTCGCGAGGATGTCCTCAGCTAGGCGGCACCGCACTTCGTCATGAAAGAGGTTAGATGCTACGGAAAAGGGTACACGGTCACGATGTCCGTATCCACTCTTTCTCGTAGAATCGAAGCTCCTCCTTGACATACGTTGCTACTCGGCGGAGAACATCGTCGCAGAAATGAACACGGTATGCAAGTTTAACAAGTATATGGATTTAAAAAACCATATTGAATTTGATAAGATAAACCGTCTAGACAAGGTAGCATCATTTTTAAACCACTGAAATAATGCATACTATATATGACACATCAATCTCCCTCACATTCTAGCTCAAAATACCTCTCCATTTTTCTACTTCATCATCACATTGTAGCAAATAATCTTTCCATCTCCAAAGCATAACACGAGGATGAAGTAGCAAACCTTCGCAGCACTTGTTGGCTGAGTCAAATTCCCACGAAAATGAGGGAAAAAACTTCGGGCAGCACCTCCCTTGCTTGGGCACCACCGGAGAGTAGGTGAAGCTCAGCTCTCTATCAATGTGCTGGACTGCTCGGGCTGGAGGAAGAAGAAAGTCTCTGTCTCGGGATATAGTGGGGGATGAGTTTTAATCCCGGTTAAAAACTCCAACCCCGGTTGGAGGATCCAACCGGGATAAAAGGGTGTCCCTTTTATCCCGGTTGGATCCTCCAACCGGGATAAAAGGGTCCCGCCACCGACGCCCCCCCGCTAGCCGTTGCAACCGGGACTAAAGGGGGGCCTTTAGTCCCGGTTGCAATTACCAACCGGGACTAATGCTCCCCTCCAAATTTCCGCACCCCGGCGCACCCCCTTTTGTCCCGAGCCACTTTTAAACCGGGATAAAAGGGGGTGGATTGAAAGTCAGTTCTCTACTAGTGTTGCCATATATATTTTTATGTGAAAGTTGATGAAAATTGTACTAGCGAGTATACAATAGATGAAAGGGTATTGTCAGAGTTATCATGCCAAAATGATTTACATCCTAGCAAGGTAATTTAAAAGGGGAGTAAATAAACTTTGTTTGTGAATTGATTCTTTTTTTTTTGAGATTATCGATATAGAGTTGCCTACTTTCAATTCCGGCGCCAACCACAATTTTCACCAATATCTTTCCTCAGCACCCAAATGATACCAAATTACCAATATGCTTTTTTCCATGTCTTCTTACTGCACCTTAATGCAGAGTACGGTGTTTATAAAAAAAATGCAGAGTACGATGCGTCTTTATTGCTGAGTATTCCGTTCCCCTGCGTACACAAAAGTTTTGCTTTTTTGCCTAAAAGAAAGAAAAGAAAAGAAAAGTTGACCTGAGTTGACTAGAGTTCTTCAATCCACCACCGGCCCCAAATCCATCTCCCATTCTCCAGCCCCGTCGCCACCCACCAATGCCGCGAGATTCCCATCACGGCCGCCGGCACTGCAGCCCCATATCATTGACCTCAAGCCAGCAGCAGACTAGCAGCTCGAACTTGAAGAGGAAGGGCTTCCGGGTCTTGGTCTCGACTGCCGCGCATCGCATCTGCCTGCCGCGGTGCTGCCCCATTACTCATTCTGGTGCAAGGTAGGATTTTTTTTTCTCTTTAAAGCAAGGGGAAGGTGCAGGAGATGGGATTTGTGGATTGAAAGTCGTTCCTGTCATCCTGTATTTGATGCGTCATAGACGACAGGGTGTTATTTATTCGAGATTTTGCTTAGTTGTTGATGCTTAACTTTAAACCTTGCTTCTCTGAATCACATGGATTCCAATTTCCTGACTAGCTGTTGACTGTTCAGGCGTTGGTAGATCATTGAGCTGAAATGCTAAATAGCTTGCCGAATCATTGATTTTCTGCATCTCAGAAGCTGAGCATATGAGGTTGGAGTGTTCTGCAGTTGATCCAGTTACATATCTACATTAATGCCTTTTTGTGCGTATGCATAACCATCTAGGCTGATCTTAGATTTGTTCAATGTACTTCGTTGAATTTAGGATGCTGCAAGGAGTATCACTGCCCATTGTGATAATAGAAAGCAGATCATTGTTAGTGGTTTAATTTAGATTTAGAACTCACAATTAGTAGTTTAATTTTTCTGGTAGCTTCACAAATTTACTAGTTTGTGTCATCGTATGCTGTCTGTATTTTTGGATCCGAGTAATGGTACGTACAAGGAGTGTCACACCCGGTTTTAAAATAAAACTAAGTGCTACCTATATTTGTATGTCAGGATCTAGTTTCATACATACAGTGACATCATCAGTGAATAATAGTATCACGTAAAGAATATAAATAATGACTTACGAGTCTATCAGAGATATATAGCTTAATCCTGGAAACGGAGGCTTCAAACTTCACAGGCAATTGACTAGGGGCTGCGTACGCCTAGAACTCAGCATTATCTTCAGAAAACTTCACACACCTTCTTCTTCTGAGCAAGGGTGAGTACACTTATGGTTGGTACTCAGCAAGACCATAGGAAATAACCCGAATAACGATTTAAGTCCATCTTCAAGTTTATTAATCATGTGAGGTTCAGGCCGCTCTTGACCGTGAGTAAGGCTGATATATTAATTTTACACTCTGCAGAAGTTGTACACTTTCACCACAAGTCGCGTAAAAGTTTAGAAGAACTTTAGACCCAACCGTGCTGTGCAAAGCACTTATCACACTACCAAGGTGTGATTGTATAGGGACCATACAAGGCCTTTACAAAGATTTCCTAATAAGTGATAACCCACTAAGGTTTCCTCATAATGGGTGAACCCTCCCCCAAGTGGTGTGTACACCCTTTGGCTGGACAAGCCATCGCACAACCTATGAGCCTCTCTTGCCCTTTCAGTAAGACTATCACAAACTAGAGTCTCCAATTAATTAGCCAAGACCAGAGCCCATTGGTCTCCATGTTCCAATTAATACATTATATTCTTGTAAAATAAGCATAGATAGAAGGATGGTTAGGGACACTTGACTTTCTCCAACAAAAAGTTACTCTTACTGCTCTTCAGCTCTTGCTCTCTTGAAACTCTTAATCTTCAAATTTTTCAGAGAAATACCCTTAGTTGAAATTAATCGAAAAGATGATGTAAAGCTTAATCCAATTTTATTTATAAACATTCAAGTACAATTTATGCAAATTAAACATTTAATTTGAAAATAAAGTATATGTAAACATCTAAGATCTAAGCGCATATCTTTATGATTCGGGTTGAACTAACCAAATATAATTCAAAAACACATTTATATTTACTTTAGTCAAATTAACATTTAATTATAAAAACTATGAGATATAACCTATGTAGTTTTATTTATAAAAAAATTGAATGAGAATTAATCAATTTAAGTTTAATTTATAAAAAGCTGAGGTATATGTCTAATTAGCTTTTAATTGGAAAAATTATTTAAATAAACATTAACCAAATTTACATTAGTTATGAAACCGCGGGGTTGAACTCTAATTAGATTTTAATTAGAAAAGTAAGTATATAAGTACTTAATCCTATTAATATTTTGAACAAATTACAAAATAGAGAATAGGATCAACACTGCTTCTAATGCGTAATTTAAATTGATATGAATCTAACGCAACAAGAATAAGGTGAAATGGAGCTCAAACATGAAATCTATGAGCTAAACAAGATACAAGGGCATAACTATGAGAAAAACTAAGCTTTCAGGAGCTTAACTGCAAGAACCGAGGGCTTAAACGCATAAGAACTTAAAGGTTGGACTGGATCATGAGATTACAACCTTCTTTGAGGGCTAAACTGCAAACGACCACATCATCTTCAACCTCCTTCCATCCGGTCAATCCCATGGCCGGGGGATGGACTCCAGCTGGCGACGCCCAGGCCTGGCGGCTGCAGCGGCCGGGCCAAGGACTCAGGCGATAGTGGAGGCTGGGCCTCGGCGGTGGCAGCGCGCAGGTGGCAGGCGCACGGGTCTAGGGGGGAGGGCACGGCTGGCGGCGCGGGTGGCGACGGGCGTGCTAAAGGGGGCGCGACGCGGCAAGGTGGCGGTGTGCAGCATGAGGCGAGGGTGCGGGGCAGTAATGGCAGCTGCTCGGCTAAGGGAACACACCTGGTTTTGCTCGGAATCGAGCGTCCGGGCGCGGTTTGCGATGGGATTTGGCCCTGGAGAAAGCTGAGAGCACGGCGAACACATCTAGGGTGTTCTTACGGTTGATTGCACGATGCAGGAGGAGCTCGTTTGCGCGGTAGAAGGAACGAGGGGGCACAAGATCTTCACAGAGCGGCCTTCTCACCTCCTTGCGGTGCTCCAGGCGGTGCTCGTGGCGTCGAGAAGGCGGTGACGACAGAGATCGAGCACAACGGGTATGTGGCTAGGGTTGCGGTGGTTCGAGAGCTTGGGGCGCGGGGTTTAGGGTTTTGGTGGGGCGGCTAGCGGTGGTAGTGCAGCTTTATATAGGGGCTAGCTATCCTTGGCGTGTGCGCCCAGGCTGGAGGCGGCGAGGTGCGGCTCGGACTCGAGCAACCGGAGGTGGCGGATGACAGGTGGGGCCTTAGCATCAGCGGGTAAGAGCGGAGGCGGATGGCGCGGTGCGGAGGAGGCACGGAGGTGGGCCGAGCTATGCTGCGGAGGTGGCGGGAACAGGCTAGCCTGCTGGGCTGACATGCGTTGTGGCGTCAGGCTGAAAGAAAAGGTAGCCGAAGCAGAAGAAGAAAAGGGAAAGCAAAAGAAAGGTTTTTCCTATTAGTTAAAATGATTCAAACAACCAAAAAATCAATGCACCAGCATGAATACAACACACATCGAACAACCTTGATTAATTAACAACTAATTATTTTCCTATACTAAATTTCCTGTCAAGAAAATAAATGTAGGGGAAATTTTAAAATTATAAGAAAATTTATTGTTTAATTGTTCTTTCTAATTATATCATGAAATCCAAAAATTTTAGGGTGTGACAGACAGCTTGCATCATACGCTGGTGAATAGTCCCAACATATTTACTCACTAATATTTAGATAGGTTTCAACATCCTTAGTGAGTCTATGAGTATTAATTTGCTATGAGTTTTCATGCAATTCAATGAGAAAAAAGGAGCATCTGAACAACGAATAGTTCTTGAAACAAAATCATACTGGCAATGCAGGGCGTCAGCTAATGCATAATGTGCAGGACCATAGAGTGGTGCGCTTATGGAATATAAATTGTTTCCTCCCTCTTCATCTCATTAGTTTCCCCTGCCTCTGGACCAACCCTTATTTTTCTTTTATCAACGTTCCTACTATTTTCTATTTTGCTTTTTCGACATATGCGGTGGTCTAAAACATACATAACGTTTTTTCCCACTTTTGGATTATATGCAGGCCCTAAACATTTTGCTGCCATGCACACAGACTCCTTTTTTATGTGCACATCGAGGATTTCTTTCAGTATATTTTTGTTTTGGACAAAACTTAAACCCGTTTTTTCAACTTCGGTGGGTGTCTGGACAGCAGATAGAGTAAGAAGTGCCTCAGATTTCCAGAGAAACAGTTACCTATGGAGGAGTTGAATGTAAAGGATGATCTCACCTACACTGAATACCCCATAAAAATCATGGATGCTCTTGCACGTGTTACTAGGAACAGAGTGATCAGGGAGTGGAAGGTGCAGTGGAGCCACCATGTAGAGGATGAGGCAACTTGGGAAAGAGAGGATGAAGTGAAGGTAGAATTTTTGAAGCTCTTTGCAAATCCATCCGAATCTCGAGGACGAGATTCATCTTAAGGGGGTAGGATTTGGAGCACCCTAAATTTCCATTCTTACAATTTAATAAAATTTGCAAGAATTTTCTAGATTTTGTTGAGTGGTTTAAGGATTTAAGGACCTTTCTAAGGTTTTATTTGATAGCTAGCCATTTAAATGCATTTCTGAAATTTACTTAATGAATCATAGGTTTTCATTATTGCATTCATGCTAGTGCATTGTTTTTGTCTTTGAGTTCAAATTTCCAGTTTGAATCTATTTTAAAAATAGCAAAGTTCTTTTTCTTCTTCTTCTTCTTCTTCCTTGCCTTTCCTTTTCCTTCGGCCTGCTAGATTTTTTCAACCCAGCGCAGCTTCGGCAAGCTTCTGCAGCTCGCCTGGCCGGCGGCCTACTCGGATGTGTCGGCCTAGTGGCCAGGCTGTTTGCCAGCATGGCCCAATTCCCACCCCGCCTCTTGCCGCTGACATGCAGGCCCCGCCCGTCATCCCTTCTAGGGCGCTGCCTCCACCTCCCGGCCCTTGGCTCACATGCCAAGGAGCGGCCACAACCGCCTTCATAACTACCAACACCACCTCCGCGACCTCCTTTGTCGAAATCTCCAAGCCGCAACCACTTGAGCTCGCTAACCCTAGTGTGGCGGAACCGCTCGGATTAACTTAGCTAAAGCACATTTAAGTCGCCTAACACGCGATTATATGCTTTAATCAAGTTAACTCGACGATCCGTCAGATTTGATTCGATAAACCACTATACAGGACCGAGTTAGCATAGCTCACACGAAGGTGAGTGGTTCCAGAGAATACAACAGATCATCCACTTAAACAAGTACATTTATTTCTTTCAACACTGGTTCGGAAATCAGAGTTTTTCAAAGTTCATGAGCAGTGGAAAAGATAAAACAGCGGAAAAGATAAACAGCGAAGGCTAGCGCCGTGTCGGATGTCACTGCTGAGGCCGAACAGGACATCAATGATCCTTCTCCTCGCCGTCCAAGGAGGGATCCCACTCGACCGTCCACCCAGGAGGAAGCTGGGGAAGCCAAGTGCCAACAGCAGCACACTCAGAAGCTTCAACATCACCTGAAAGAGATGCCACAAGCAAGGCTGAGCTGCTAAGCTCAACAAGACTTAACCGACTGGTGGGAAACTACTCCACCAACTTCTAAACATGTAAGGCTCTTTGGCTGAGGGGTTTGTTTTGCCAAAAGCGACTACAGTAGGTCCTTACTTTCAATATTTTAGCTACGATTCTAAGTTCATTAACTAATCTACATTGGCACTTATGCTAAACAAACATAGTTTCCAAACAATATATATAGAACAAGCATCAAGTTCATATCATCATCATGTTCCATCTTTACTCAGTGTAGCATAGCGATCAAGCAGTCTCAAATTGTGAGAGGCAGACGAATCGATTCGAATTTCTTAACCATGCATGGCGAACCTAATCTCACGACATCCGCGCACCACAGAGGGTCGCTTCCCTTGTCGACCGTCCCCATCAATCCCCTGACCCGTGTCGGGCCCACTTCTCTTGGTACAAGGTTCCACAGACCCGGCCTCTGCCATTCTGTGACCACACTTGTCACCACATGCGGCCGCAAGGGAAACTTTGTTCCAGAGACAGTGGATCGAACCGCTCACGTCCTGGTTCAATCAGGTACTAGGCTTCCCCATCCCATACTAGGTATGAGATTAGTACTTTCAAACACTTGATCACGAACACTATCACATCTCGACCTTAGTCCAATTTGAAGTAGACAGACGGAGCAATCCACCGACAACCAAAAAGAGTTCACAAGGCCCTACCCCGTCCACCATCCTTATAGTTGTAACCAGAAGGAAAATGAGCAACTCCTATAACTCGCGAGTGACAGGGAATCACTCGACTTTTACCGAGTCCTGTTAAGCACTGCAACTACTCGGACTTATCATACTAGTGTTCAGATCAAGGGAACTGAGTCATGCATCTAAGGTTTCAAACAACTCCTATAACGTAAATGCACATACATACAATTGAAGGCATGCGCAAGTTTAGAAAGATTGGGTTATGCTCCGGGGCTTGCCTTCGAGCGAGGTGGAAGCGAACTGATCTTCCGGGTGCTCGGCTTTAGCTCCTACAGTCGGCAGCTCGGCTACCGCTCCTTCTTTTGGCACCGGGTGCAGCTCGTATGTGCCGTCGGCGAGGTTTAGTTCTACAAGGAATGCAATGCAGGGGTTAAAACACTTAGACGGTTGTTTCAACAACACTTGCGAGCTTTAGCTCAGAAACTTGTGGCAAAACTACAGGAAGGTGTGGAATCCCATGCCTTTATTGATAGAGAACAAGATAAAGGAGTCGGATCGGGAAAAACATATGATCTGACCCTCAGACCAAAGGAATAACTGCACCGGGGTCCTCAGACTTAACACAGAGAAGTCCCTAAAATTTTACACAGATACCCTTGGTCAAAAGAAAAACATACAGCCGAGCCCTCGGGTGAGACGGACAAGGGTCGGCGAAATAGATAGGGGTCGGGCTGATTGAACTGCGGATTTGGAAACCTTCGGAGACGAATTGGAGTAAGGTCCAACTAACAAAGTTGTAGCAGGGACTTTGTTCTCCAACTTCCATAAAGGAATTTCTTGGCGTCTTGCTCAACTTTCCAAAGATAATCCCTCCCTAAGGCGCTAGGTTGGGCTGAAAAACCGGACTTTAGCCGATATAGCTCAAGAAGACTGAGTCAACTAGATTAGGGGCTTGTCTTACGATTAACTCAGCTGATTTAACCCAAGTCGTTACACCTAGCCACTAGCCGCAGCCATCGATCTCCTCCATCGCGAGCTCCCCGACGACCAGAGCAGACTTTGGAGCATGGTGAGGTGGTAAGGAACCTGTAAAACCCGGTCCCAAGTGCTCTCGTGCAGTTGTCCGATTGCTTTGGCTCGCCGGATTTGCCTCATCCCTGCTGAGCCGCCTCACCGGGCAAAGCGGCCCCGCCGCCATATAATCCACCGCAAGGACACCCTAGATGCGTTCGCGAGCTTCCTAGCTTCCTCCCAAACCAAACCACGTTGCAAATGGTGCTCGGACGCTCAAATTCGAGGTGATCCCAGCGAGGTAACACTGTAGCACCGCCGCACGCCGCCCGCCTCCACCGCCCGCGAACCGCCGCCTTCATCGAGTCCTCTGCAACCGTCCGATCCGATGCGAACGGCTCGAATCATTCATGACCAAAGTCAAATACTGGTCAACTGAGTCAAACCTGACTCAACCCGACTCAACGTTCGCAGCTAAATTAGTTCAAAAGTAATTAGACTTAAGTCCTTTTTCTTCTATTTTAGCCCTGCTCTTTTACAAAATCATGCCCGAAGTCCTGTTTAGTCCTTTTACCTAGTAGACCTTCTGTTTATAGGCTTACTTATGTTTTTGCTCTCGGTTTCTCTTAGTTAAGCCTCTGGAAGTTTAGTTTTCATGCAAATAAGACCCTAGATCTTGTTTAGCTCATATCTTTAGTGTTTTAAATCCATTTTAAGCAATTCTTGCGCCTATGAGTTCGTGTTAATGCATAGAACAGTTTTATGACCTTCTTTTGCTCGGCTGCTACTATTTGGTGTATTTTTTTTTCTTATTTTATTCTTTTATGTGCTTGTATGTACTTGTTTGATGCGCATAGAAGGATCACAGTTCGAAGAATTTGAAGAGCAAGCTTTTAAGGACTTTGAGCAGCAAGAGCCAGTCCAGGAAGGCAAGTCATGTCCTTGATCACAATTTGAACCTACGCAACATTTACTTTTATGTTGAATACAACAGCTATGCACTTTTATGATTAAACATGATGGATCCTATCTATGGTGTTCCTAGTTTTATCCTTGTGCCTTGATCAACCTAGGTTTTACTTTATGTTAGGTAGTACTTGCTTAGTTGCTAAACTTGGATATGGTGGTATTGGTGAACTCAATTATTAAACTTATTTTATTTATGCTATACAATTTCATTAATACAAGATCACCAAGCTTTATTGGAACATGGAGCGACCACCCAGGAAAACAGTGCAACCATAAGGCTATATGGCTCTACCTTGGCTAATTAATTAGAAACTCTAGTTTGGGGTAATCTTACCGAAAGGGCATGAGGGGGGACTGAGTCGTTGTATAACCCGATCCTCTTGGGAAGTGGGCTTTGCTAAGACACTATACCCATTAGGGAGCTTTATCCATGCTAGACACTGAAACCTTAGCGGGTTACCACATATGAGGGAATCTTTGTAAAGGCCTTGTAGTGAGTCCCTAGCCAGTCACCTTGGAAGTGTTTAAGGGCTTTGCAAACCCAGGTGACATGGGAGACAAGACTTATGGGCAAAGATGTACAATCTCTGCAGAGTGTTTAAAACTGATCGATCAGCCATGCTCACGGTCAAGAGTGGTCTGGACCCTCACATGATTAATCTATCAGAAGTTGAATTTAATTATTGTTATTTAATTTATTTATGTTCATGCTTAATGTAGGTGGTATAAACTTATACTTAGTAATTGCTAATAAAACTTGACCAACCAATTAAAATGCTGACATGCTGTTAAACCATAGCCTATCCTTGCATAGCCTTACACTACACATTCCCAAGGCTTGCTGAGTACCAACCATAAGTGTACTCACCCTTGCTAAAACCGTTGCTCAGACCAAGACTACTTTGAGGAGATTCCTGGAGATTTTGAAGAATTCTAGGCGTACGTGTGCCACCAGTCAACTGCCTGTGGAGTTGTCGTCATTGTTGGAGCTCTACTGCTAGAATAAAGACTCATTTTGTTATTCAATTTAAAGACTTTCGATCATGTAATAAATTTAATACTCTCTTTACATTTTAGCACTGTCGATAGTATTTACTGAAGTCATTGCATGTGTGGAACTTGATCCTGGCACACATGTAATTTATTCATCTGGTTTTGTATTTAAAACCGGGTGTGATAGAAGTAGTATCAGAGTTGTGTTGACTATAGAATGTTAGCCTAGTCAGAAAATGGTCGAATTAAGGATTATAATGCTTTAATAGCCATTCTTACTTCATGCTTGCTTTAATTCTACTTTAATATGCTTATCCTTGCTTTTATCTTATCCTTAATGCTCTACTTGCTTCTTTATCTTACTTTTGCCATTCCATTCACTCTATGCTTCCTTGCTCTTGCTTTAAGGAATCTTTAGCATCTGTTTTAATCCACTTGATTTGTTCTATTTTTTAAAAAAACTGGTCGCACCCAGTACCGTCCTTAGGAACCCAATGACCCTGTCTTCTACAATCCAAATATCTTCCTTATTAGCACTTAGGAGTTTTAAGTTTAAATTCGATGTAATCAATATAATCGAGCGATGGTTAGTTGAAGTATGTGCTAGAGTAACTTAAAAGTGTGTTTGGAATGTTTGTTCTTATGATAAATGCTTGAGTTGGTTCTTTGTTTTGAGTGCGGTGTGTTGTAGAGTGATGACCACAATGATACCGGTTTTTAGTAATGCAAGTTGCTTAGTTGGGTTTTATTCTATCTCAATCAACCTTAATCTTGCACGATCTCAAAAAAAACCTTAATCTTGCACAATCTTTTAACTATCTATATCTATCTATCATGCAAGTTTTGTGAGACCAAATTTGTTCGCGTCACCATCTGACACAACTGTACTCTTTTATTCATATCTAGAGATACAAAGCTCCTATTAACATGAATCCAATTAGGTTAGCTCTAGAATTTGGATATTCTGACAGAGAGAAACATATGAGTCTGTGAAATAATCAGAATCTGTCATTACTGCTGACCTAGTCATCTTGTTTAATTCATATCTTGAGTTCTAGACCTCCGATTGAGGTGATTCCAGTTGGGTTAGTTTCAGAATTTTATCTACTACATTCCTGGAAAGTTTTAGTACTTTTGGATATTCGTCCTGAGATTTTGACCTAATTTAGTAGGACAAATAGAATCTATCATAATCTGAAATTCATGTCAGCTTATCTTTTTATTTATCTTTATCTTCAACTATCGGAATCTCATATTCCTAACACTCAGATGGTGAACACCAGGTCCAGACAAGGAGTTGATCTTCCCACACAGCCCCAATTGAGAAGCAACAACTCCAACCCCGAACCTCGGTAGACCAAGAGCTACCAGCAGAGATGGAGCAGTTCTGTGCAGCCCAAACTGAGCTTCGCTAGAACTTGACCAACACCAAGGCATCCATGCAAGCTCAGATGAACAACAACTACTACTAGTACAACAACCAGCAGTAGCCATAGAGGAAGAAGCATCGGAAGTTCATGAGCCACAAGCCCCCGACGTTCTCTCATTCTGTTGATCCGCTTCAAGATGATGATTGGCTAAACGCAGTGGAGAAGATGCTCACCATCACCCAGTACAATGACAGGGAGAAGGTTTTGTATGCTTCAGGACAACTTGAGGGATCTATTGCAGATTGATGCAATGCTTACACCACCGCACATGCTGATGCTAACGCCATCACCTGGTAGGAGTTCAGGAACAGCTTCAGGAGCCACCACATTCCTGCTGGTGTCATGAAGCTGAAGAAGGAGTTTCTCTCACTCAAGCAAGGAGGAATGTCAGTGAGCGAGTACAGAGACAGGTTCATCCAATTGTCTTGCTATGCACCTAAGGAAGTGATAGATGATGAGAAGAAGCAGGATCTATTCCTGGAAGGTTTGATTGAGCCACTCCAGTACCAATTGATGTCTCACACCTTCCCATCCTTCTAGTAGCTGCTAGACAAGGTGATTGGCTTGGAGTACAAGCGACAGGAGCTAGTTGAGCTAAAGAGGAAGTCCATCTCTCAGGGACAGTATGGGAGCAACACCCGCCCTCACTTCACTCCACAGCAAGGGACACCAATCTGCTCTGGGGCCCGAGTAGGAGCTTTGGGCAGAGTTAGTTCCAGCGCCCTGCTTAGTAGTTCCAGCACCCCCACTAAGCAGACTTCGCGCCCCAACCTTCAACAGAACCATTAGAACACACCTTCTGGCACCCAAGTGAAGCCCAACACCCCTAGTACTCAAGTGGACAACACTTGCTTCAAGTGTGGAGAGGTTGGTCACTATGCCAATGGATGGCCCAAGAGGAATGCCTAGAACACTCCAGTGCAGAACCAGTAGATGCTGCAGATGAGGAGTGGAAATCAGACCCCATAAGGCAGTAGAACTATGCACGTGGCAAGGTAAACCACGTGAATGCTGAGACTGCTCAGGAAGCTCCAGATGTAGTGCTCGGTATGCTCTTTGTCAACTCAGCCCTCGTCTTAGTTTTATTTGATTCTGGAGCATCACATTCTTTTGTTACTACTCGTTATGTAGCAAAACATAGTTTACCCATGCATACCATGAGACATCATATGCTAGTTAGCTCACTTGGGGGAGCAATGAAGGCTCCATATCTATCCACAAGTTAATCTGAAGATAGTGGGTGTATACTTTCCAGCTGATCTCATAGTCTTGGAATCTAGGGAAATTGATGTTATTCTTGGAATGAGGTGGTTAGCAGGCTTTGATGTAGTCATTCAGTGTGCAAAGAGGTCAGTTCTTCTTACAAGTCCTAAAGGGGAGCAGATTGAGTTTGTGAATAGTATACAGTCAGCGGCAGACTGTGCGCAGTGAATCAGTTGAATGGAAAGGCTTTGGAGGATATCAAAGTGGTATGTGAATATCCAGATGTTTTTCCAAATGAATTACCAGGTATGCCACCTGATCGAGATACTGAGTTTGTTATTGATCTTTTACCTGGTACTGCACCTATTTCTAAGTGTCCATATAGAATGTCTGCTGATGAATTAAAAGAGCTTATGAAACAATTAAAGGAATTATTGGATAAGGAATCCATTCTCCCTAGTTTATCACCATGGGGAGCATCAGTTATCTTTGTAGAGAAGAAGGATGGTACTCAGAGGATGTATGCGGACTATAGATCGCTTATTGAGGTGACTATCAAGAACAAATATCCATTGCCTTGCATTGAAGATTTGTTTGATCAGATGAGAGGAGCCAAGGTATTCTCTAAGATTGATCTGCATTCTAGTTACCATCAGATGAAGATTAGACCTTCAGATATTCCCAAGACTACTTTCACTACAAGATATTGGCTTTATGAGTATAGATTCATGTCTTTTGGGTTAACTAATGCACCTTCTTACTTCATGTATTTGATGAACAAGGTTTTTATGGAGTATCTTGATAAGTTCATTGTGGTATTTATTGATGATATATTGATATACTCCAAGAATGAAGAAGTGCAAGAGGAACATTTGAGACTAGTACTTCAGAAGCTCAGGGAGAATCAATTGTATGCAAAGTACAGCAAGTGTGATTTCTGGCTGAATGAGGTTTCTTTTCTTGGTCATGTCATCACCAATGGAGGAATTGCAGTAGATCCAGGCAAAGTCAGGGATGTTCTGAAGTGGATGCCGCCACAGACAGTTATAGAAGTCAGGAGTTTTCTTGGACTTGCATGGTACTAACACAGGTTCATTGAAGGATTCTCTAAGATAGTGAAGCCTCTCATATCACTATTGGAGAAGGGAAAGGAATTCAAGTGGACTGAAGCCTATCCAGCTAGTTTTGAAGAATTAAAGAAGAGATTGACTATAACATTCCGTATTTTTACGAGATGTTTGAAATTGCAAAAATGTGGATTTCAAAAATTTTGTGTTTGTGGAGTGAATTTTCCAAACTATAAGAGTGTCTTCATTGAATCTCACCCAAAATTCTTAGAATTAATTTATAAATTAAATTGAATTGCTAAGGTGTATTATGTGCTAGTGTGAATATTTCGAGTTCATTTGGAATTCATTTGGATTTGCTTGAGTGGGATTTGTATTTGAATTGGAATTCAAATACAAATAAAAATAGAAAACCAAACTAAACCTAACCTGGGCCCAAACCAACCTAGCTAACCCCACCAACCCACCTAACTAACAACCCAATCTAAGACAAGTGCAAAAATCGGAACTTCCAGTTTTCAAATCTCGGAACTTTTGGTTTTCTGGCCAAACCGCCTCCACGTCGCAGTCGCTGACCGCCTGACCCCACACGTCAGCCACCTGCACCACCGTTCCACTTTCTTCCCAATGGCGCTCACGCACGTGGCATGAGCGTAACAGCGACGCACAAACGACGCCGGATGCGCCCGCACCACTTTCATGCTAGCGCTCGTGGATTTGTGCCACGCCGCCTAGCCACAATCACCTGTTGTCCATCACCGCCCAGAACCCTAGCCGCCGCATATTACAGCCCCGCAGCAACCACTCTCGGCCACATCCACAATTGGGGTTTTCCGCTTCACCCGCTGCTGTTTGGAGAAGAGGAGAAAGAAGGAGGGGGCGCAGGAGGCAGGGAGAGGACGCCGGAGGAGGAGGAGACCGCTCCTGCCCCGCTGAAACGCTGCCAAGCTGAGCTTGTACGTCTACGTCGTCACCACACCTCACCACCGCACTACCATTCCCTCACAAACAGGCCCACCAAGTGAGCTTCATGATCCCCGTTTGCCTCGATAAACCACCGTCGCAGCTGTGGCCTGAGCCTCACGCTCGTGCGCATGCAAACCTTGCCACGGCCGAACCCCATAGAAAACCAGAGCTCCTAGTTTTCCAAACTGGAGCTTCCGGTTTTGAATCTTCGGATTGGGGGCTTGGGGTCCATTCTCGAACATTCCTTGTTTGGTACTTGTTGCGAGTACACAGTTGAGGAGCATAGGAGTTGGTGGTGATACCTGTTATGGGTATCGTTGCGGACCACGTTGTGGAGATGCTTTTGGGAGTTAAGAGCTCATCCTGATCTGAAATCGAGTGGGTCACCATGCTTCACGGGAATATCTTAAACGTGCACGCCACTTGCCGAATTATAGGTTTAGGCCGGGGTCGAGACTTGCAAGCGCGGTACCATACTTGCCGTAGGATAGAGTGTCAGTGTAGCGTGGAGTGTTGCTGACCTTTTGGCCCTTGAATTGCTTTTGCCCCCAATTGGCCCCAGTGGGAGTGCTTCATAGTTCTGGGGTGGTCCTCTGTGGGGGATCGCATCCAAGACTGGATGCAGGATGGTATCGTAACTCCCAGGTTCTTCGCTTGGTAGGGTGATGTTCAGTCGGCTGATCCTCTTACTCCAAGATGGGTCCAGGTGTACACACTCTGCAGAGTTAAAACTATATGTATAGCCGCGTCCTCGGTCATGGACAACCCTGTGTCATGATGACTCTGCATTGTTTTTGGGAAATCTCTACCTCCCCCTTATAGCTACTTGAGTGTTGCGAGCTGCAATTGCAATCAGGAAGATGGGAAGTTGCTCCCTTTCCCTTTAGGATCTGACTATAGTTCTTGAGAGACGAAGAGAGAGAGTGTTTGCCTTGACCCTAGTATGGAGTTAGGATGTTAGAGATAGCGATCCTGTTGAGGTAGGTGCACCCGATGTGCTGAGAGATTGGGATGATGGATATGGAATTTTATTCTTTATGCTTGCTGCTACATAGGAAACCCAAGCCTCTTCCTTGACTACATTTTTGACCACAAGTAATAGGCCACTTAAAGCTTGCAAATGGATGGTGACGTGAACCTGTCCCAATCCTTGGGGACAGCTCGTGAGATTGCAGGTTACAAGTCTGACTTCAACAACAACAATGACGGTTGGTACAACTAAAGGTTGAGGTGCTACGCTCAAAAATGCCTGTGGAGATGATCGTGATGATGACAATGCTTCCAGAAGCTACATTGATTTTATTCATGTCGTTTAGCCTAAAGGGCATGTACCAGATCGTACTCTCATATTTTGAGATGTAATAAATAAAATTTGTATTGTTATCATGGTATGGATGTGATATTTATGCTAAAATGAGATCTGTATGTGATAGCTACTGGTCCAGGGACTATCACCAGGATACAGGGAGTTGGATTCTCCTTTCAGAAATCCGGTTCGTTTCAGCTGGTATCAAAGCCCTACTTGACCGTAGCATGTGACCCTATACTTGCTTGATAGCAATAAGGATTTCCCTGTGCTCCATTGCTATATATACTCCTTAAACTATATTACAAAAACTCTTCATCATTTGAAAACTGCTTACTTACCTTTCGTGACATAGGAAGCAATGGCAGACAAAATCGAGGTGATGCCCAAGCACTACGGAGAGATCCCAAGGTGGCTGGAGAAAGCCCTAATGAAGCTTGGAATTCCGTCGACCCACGTCCACTACCGTGTTGTTTGGGTGTACCCCGCAGTCGCACCTTACGTACACGGTACGGTTGTGGTGACCATGCACCCATCCCAGCCCGACTTCGTCGGAAGGTGTCACACGGGATGGGATTCTCCGTGAAGACTACACTCGACTTCGCAAGTTGAAGACTGTTGGCGAAGGTGTTGGCTCAGTACTGGGGGGGTTTCAAGTCTATGAACTTCTGACTCCTTCCCCGAGGGTACTGGGGCACGCCTAACCTCGAGGACCTGCAGGTAGAGGTGCGGATTGCGCCACTTCGAGAGGAGGATGAGGTGTTGTCTACCACCGGATCTTACCTAGTCGACCACGACAACCACGTCCACCAACTCGAGTCTGAGGCACTGGACTTCCACCACACCTTTGACTAGGCCACCGCGAGGGGCCGTGAGTACTTTTCTCAATGTCTAGCTCTCGAGAAGGAGAACTACACTCTCCGTCACCGACTCCAGCAGCTTAAGGGTGCTCTCAACACTTCCACCGCTACCCTAATCCATGTGGAGAAGGAATGCGTAGACATCAATAAGGTACCGATTCACACCATGGAGGACAAGAGGAAGCTTCACATAAGTTTGGACCGACTGAAGCAACAAATGAGGGAAAGGATGACCTCTTGATAGTTCAAGGACACCTACTTAGCCACGCGCAAGAAAAGATCAAGGAGTTGGAAACCAACCAGAAGCACAACACGGCAAATATAGCCATGCTCACTCATACTGCGCTGTACCTCCAAGACAAGTCCAAGATGCTACTTAAGACTTGGATGGATGCAGATTCGCTCCATGTGGATGAGCTCCTAAAAGCGAGCAGCGAGCTTCCACCCGAGTCTCGGTGTGCCATACGCAAGGATGACTTCACCGTGTACCCAACCACGCTTAAGCTCCACTTGTGTCCAGCCAAGGACATGCCCACCCCCATGGAGACCGAGGAGGTGAAGGCCACACAAGAAATGGTTGAGAAGATGTTCACCCCCAAGCACACCCCTGATGATCGCTGCCTTATCTCTTACAAGAAGGCTCACACCGAGGAGCGTGCTTGAGCGATGCCACTGCGCAAGAATAAAAGTAGACTGGTAATATAGTAGTTTCCAGGAGTTGTTCCATGTTAGCCAAGAGCATGTTCCGACACATTAAGAGTCATGAGTACCATGAATCACCATGAGTAGGCACTACCCTTTTTGAAATCTTTCATGATGTACTTAGATCGATGGTATCTATGAGACCTCCAAGGCTTAGGAGCCAGCCTCAACCTGCTGGAAAACCTGATCAAGCTTGGCGGAGTACTTGGAGGCTGAGTTCCATAGACTGAAGGGGACGCGGGACGGACCTTGCGCCGACTTGGTTTCATGTAGTGCTTCCATAGACAGCTCTATGCACTCAGCGATAGTACTACTAATGCCATCGAGGTCGCAAAAAGGATCTCGCAACCACCCCTACCTAGTGCGCCAACTGTCGGATTTATATGCCTGGCAATCCACCAGGCAGTTACCCAAGTGGTTGATTTGTAGGTGAGGTTGATTGCGAAACTAAGAACTCGAAGGTGATCATGAGAACATGAAGGGACACGAGGGTTTTAGACAGGTTTAGGCCTCCGGAGTAACACCCTACGTCCTGTATGCTAGATTGTATTGCTGGTATGAGATGTTGTACCCTCGAGAGGTGCCCTTGGCCACCTTTATATAGTCTAGACGGCCAAGAGTTACAAGCCGATTAGAATCTAATTGTTGGCGCTAGAAATCGGTCCAGCACCTTTTGACCGATTCCCATCTGTATTCCTTCGATTTCTTTTCTCTTTGACGCCGATTCTTCTGATGACGAAATCCGGTGTCAACACTAATCTACTCGGTAGTTACATGGAAAGTAATCTAAGTTGGATTGGAATACGCATCCCATGATGTCCTGGTAGATTTGGACAGTCTTGTTGCCTTGACGTGTACTCGAAGTAACTTCATGTCCTCAGCCTGCACGTCCTAGACGGGTAGGCCCACTTGTTAGGTCCGGCCAGTATCCTTGTCGTTGGGGACCCATGGGGTACCCATATCCCTCATATGTGTCTATCATGTAATGCTGAATGAGTGATATGGATTTCCTTGGATTAATTGAGTTTTATTGCTTTTTCCCATTGAGTGTTGGATTATATATTTAGTATTATTTTCATGCTTGTATTTGACTCCTATATTAGTTGGTGAGTGATGATTACCAATTCCTATCTAACCCTATAAATGTCGATTCAGTGACATGTCAACGAGAAGGTCTGGACGCCTGATGGCGTGCTTCGAGGAAGTCACCCACGAGGAAGCCACCCAAGAGGAAGAAGCTCCACCAGCACGTGGTCGTGGACGTGCCACTGTCCGTGGATGTGGACGCGGACGCGCCCTTGCCTGTGCACCAGTCCGCAGGAGAGGATGAGGCTGTGCTACTAGCATAGCCCTACAACCGCCCATCAGCCAAGAAGCTGAAGGCGAAGAAGAAAAGGAGGAAGTTGAGCCTGAGCCCACCCAGTAGGGTCATGGCCATGGCTGTGGCTGTGGTCACTGTCAACAGAAGCAGCCAGCGCTGCCACCGCCCAACCTAGCTGAGGTGATGGTGACTCAGACCCAGCTCCTACAGAGGATGGCTGAGGCCGTCGAGCGCCAGAACTACAGTGGGCACCACCAGGGACCGCATGAGGAGGACCTCCTAAGGAAAATTGAGAGGTTCATCTGACTGAAGGCCACTACCTTCAGCTACTCGCAGGATCTGATCGAAGGTGACGACTGGCTGAGGGTGATTGAGACCAATCGCGATCTCACCAACTACACCGACGAGGAGTGCATTGCGATCGCCATCCACTAGCTCGAGGGACCAGCCAAGGCTTGGTGGGACAGCTTCTCGGACAGCCGCTCAGACCCAGCGCACATCACATGGTTGGAGTTCTACGAGGCATTCCACGAGCAGCGCATCCCCAAGCAATTGATGGTCCAGAAGGCACCATGAGGGTGGAGGAGTACGAATGCCACTTCACCAACATGATGAGGTACGCTCCAGATGACACTAACACCGACGAGAAGAAATAGTTCTAGTTTCTTCAAGGCCTTCACTACGGCCTTCACCAGATTCTGATGGGAAGTGACTTCAAGTCGCTCCGCCACCTGGTGAACAAGGCCATCGCTCTGGAGATTGAGAAGATGGGACATGAAGATAGCATGAGGAATAGAAAAAGGAGAGGTGACCATGACTCTTGTGACTGGCCATCCTAGAGGTCGAGGAGTGGGCAGAGCAACCTGCTGAGGGGAAACTTCTATCTGGGACCCAGCCAGTTTGGTCGGAGCTTCGGTGGAGGTAGCAACCAATTCTCGGGAGGAAGGAACCCTGATAGGAACCCGCTAGGGTTGAATTCCGATCTTTTGATGAGACAAGGTGGATAACATGATTGGGGATGGAGATGATGTTCACAGCCCAACTACAACCATGCAAGGATGCTACACCTTAGCAACCAATACACCACCTCCAATGGTCGTCACGATCTTGTGGAGCACGATCAACCAAACCACTAGGGTAATTCCGGCAAGCAATCGAGGATCAAGCAAGAACAAGTAGAACAAGCAACTCAATTGCAAATATGAAGATGAAAATCAATCTGAAATCACAAAGTTGGGGTTCCGAATCGAGTAGAACGGATGGTCTAGTCGACACACGCGTCTACAAGGAAGTAGCAAAGGCTAAACTTTCCACAAAACAAAACCCGATCTGTTTGTGGTGGCTCTAATCCTTATTAATACCTAGGAGCATGACCAGGAGGGTCCTGGTGTCATGCTCCAACCTTAGGACACGTCCTTATTGGACCCAACTTGATACAAGACCCGTTGGGCCTAAAAATGATGCAACACTATAGCCAAAAAAATGTCTCTAGAACAATTCGACAATTGAGGGCCCCTTAGAAAATATATGGCTATGCGTCTAAATCCATATGAAAATAGACATCATAAGGATTCCAAGGAGTACTTGAACACCCAAAACCGAGCACGGATGAGGTCATGGCGGCCGTTGCAAGTTGGCGCCATGCTACAGTCCGAATCCAGCACCAAAACGTGTTGGATTTGATCTCTTTCTTTCCTTGGGCCAAAAGTGATGTGGTATCCTAATGGAGGAAGGTAGGAATAGTTGGATTTGTCCCCCAATCAACTTCTTTGATCCTCCATACATTCCATGTGTTTTTAACACTCTTTTTGATCCACGTACGTATTTCTAAAAATGACAATGAATACAAGTCATGGTGCAGCATCAATTCATCAAATGTATCAAATACAACCATAATAAAGAATTATTTCACCTTCGAATCAAAAGTTGTCAATGTGGTTGTATCCGAGTAGGTGATGTTCTCATCATTCTCCCCTTCTTGGCTGCAAGTCGTCCTCGACTTGCTCCAATAGCATTCAAAGGTGCTTGGCTTGATGTTGGAGTACGGAGTGATGGCTATGCTGCACGGCCACAACCAGCAATGCTCCCCTTCTTCGGGCTTACCCTGTTGTATATGGGAAAGACTAGAAAAACTTTACAAGACATTATTAGTGTTAGTGCAGCCCCCTATTTGATCATGGTATTGTAGCCCAAAAGGATATTTCAAATTAGAGCAAATATAAACTTTATGCACCAAATATTATTCTTTGCTGTCATATTTGCCAATTGCATAAAGCGAGTGTTGACGCCGGATTTTGACACGTGTTTTGAATCGGTGTCAAAGAAGGAGAAAGGGGGCCGATGCGGCGGGCTAAAAGCTACAGTTAGGAATCGACCGATTGAAGCTACAGCGTTTTGGCCGACTGGTGGAAGAGGAAGCTGGACGATTGGGAGTCAAAGTGGCTTTGCCAGTTTGGGCCTAAGGTAGGTCGAGATAAAAGATTTGCTGAAGAAAGAGATAGGCCCGTAGAAAAGTAATAACCAACTCAAGTACGAGTCGAGTTTGTAAATATTTGTTGTCGTTTAAGATTAGAGATAAATTCTAGTCGGTTAAGAAATCAGTTGTAACAGGCTATAAATAGCCACCTCTAGAGGTTTGTGAAGAGCAACACATCAATCAATACAACAAATCTACTTTTTCCTCATACTTTACTTTCAAGTTGGCGACTTCGCCAAAATACTTTTTCTTTCACAAGTTCGTACGGGTTGGCACGGCTACATCGACACGATCTCCGGCCAATTCTGTAAGTTTCGCTTATCAAGTAATATCTAAGCTTTAACTTCGGGTGCATCGCTGTTGTTTCATTTAGATTTATTCACCAGTTATTGATATCAACTAGAATCATAGGTTCTACCTGTTATTTTAGTTTTTATCACCAGTTATCCAGCTTGAGATACGAACTGTTGGTTTTATTACTTTTATTCTTTGTTATCACATAGCCGTTGTTTAGCGCCAACAGTGAGCAATGATTAAAACTTAGCAAACTAGAATCAAATTTAAGTTTCTCTTGTAGACAATTTAGATTACACAGAATATCAAATTTAGTATAACCCAAAGTATTTGAAGATAGCAAAGTCAGTTCATCTTGTGTATGGTTCTAAACAAAAAGTATCACACTTATTCACTACTTGTGGCATAGGAGTAAAAGAATCATCAGCACACAAGTCCTTTTTATCACAAGGAATAGCAAGTAATTCATCTTGTGATAAAGGTAAATCAGCAGCGGGTTCTGCTATTTGTTGCTCTTGATTAGCATGCAGAGTGGACAAATTTTGAAGATTATGGGCCACATCATTCTTGGAAGTATTCACAGATAATAGAACCTCCTTTTTAGCACTGAGAGCAACATAAAACAATTGACCAATATGTCTATATGATTTGCTAATCAACAAGTTTGGAATTTTAGAATTGAGCCCTCTCATGAACCTACTCATAACATCTTCCATGCATTCATCTAGTCCACCAAATATGATGCAAATCTTAAAATCATGATGGTATTCTTTCACAGTCTTACTACCTTATTTTAGTTTGTCCAGTTTGCTAAGCAAATGATCAACATAATATGAGGGAACATATTCATCTCGAAAAGGCATTTTAAAATCTTTCCAAGTAGGTGGAACTTTGTTGTGCCTACAATATATTTCCATTTATTCAAAGCATATTTTGTTAAATCACTTGCAACAGCTGAAATCATTTGATATTTAGACAAGTCATAATTATCAAATTTAGCATCTACCTTAAGCTCCCAATTAATGCATGCACGAGGGTCAAAATTTCCCTCAAAAGAAGGTAGAGTATTACTGACCTCAATTAGAACATCATCATGTACCTCTAGTGGGTATGCTCCCATATATTGTCGAGGATGTGAACACCCATGGTGCAGGCTCCCAGCTCCCATGTGTGTCGTTGGGCCTGCCATTGTTAGCGAATAGCAAAAAAATTCACAAGAAGTTGCCTACCAACTAAAGAAAATAGGTGGTGGAAGATTGTTGTTTTCACTCAAACCTGTCCATTCAAGTTCTTACATGTTCTTACCAAGCCAAACAGGAGGTGACAGCAATCAACAAGTCTGCAACCGTGGAAGAAAGTATATCGGTGCCGAAGCAACAATTCCTGTCAAGTTGTAGTCGAATATCTGGAGCTGTAGGTGGGCTAAAGCAAGGAAGTACTAGAATCACGTTAGTTGGAAGCAAATTGAACAAACGCTCATGGACTAGAGACACGAGCCTGAACACAAGCGAAGTCACTGAGCTGCAGCAAAGAAGGATCACAAGGAGAGGAAAAATAACCAAAGAAAAACCCTTCTCTTCTTCTTTCTCTTTCTTTGTTTCTGTCTTTCTTTTCTTTCTTTTTTTCTTTCTTTCTATCTTTTTTTCTATTTTTTCTTTGAAGTAGCACAAAGCTGAAATTTTGCAATAAGAGACAACAAGCAACTTACAACAATTAAATGTTTCCTTGGGAAGGGTGATTCGGTAGCAAAGTCAAACAATTAGCTGTTTTGCAAAACCAACAGATGCGCAATCTCCAGGGTGATTGCGAAGCGCTCAGAATGAATTTGGGACCAAGGTTAGATCTGTTGGAAAGAGCACAAGTTAAGGTTTCCAGGCTATATTTAAACTCCTTATTCGGACTCCTAAAAGAAGAAATATGGCGCTTTTCTTTTTAGGATGAAACAAGACTCTGAATCGAATTCTTTTTTGAACTTGTTGGATTTCCTTTTTGTAGATGGAAGGATGGACGTGGATGAAACCTCAAAGGACGTGGTTAGGTTAATGGTGGTAAATAAAACAAAGGAATTTAGAAATCTACTCAGATTTGTGGAGAGAAATAAACAAACTCTAATCTGAGATGGTGACATAAACATGACTAGAACTCGAAACTCTAAATGACTAGACCTATGACCAGCAACTTGACACGACGATGCAACCGTTAATTCAATAAGACCTAACTAAGTAGTAATAGTATCAAGCTCAAAAGGTTTTTAGGATTATGGAGAACTAATCTACTACTTTTTTAGCTTTTTTTGGACTATAGGAGATTAAAAACAACAAACAACTAGAAGTCTCTCACTGATCAACCTTGCTCTGATTACCAATTGATATGAACCCGCCAGGGTTGAATCCCGATCTTTCGATGAGAGAACGTGGATAACTCGATTTGGGGATGGAGATGACATTCACGGCCCTACTACAACTTTCCAACGATGCCGCGCCTTAGCAATTGATACACCACCTCCAATGGTCTCCGCAATCTTGTGGAGCACGATCAACCAAACCACTAGGATAATTCTTGCAAGCAATCAAGGAATAAGAAAGAACAACTAGAACACGCAACTCAATTACAAATATGGAGATGAAAACCAATCTGAAATCACAAAGTTGTGGTTCTAAATCGAGTAGAACGGATGGTCTAGTCGACACACGCGTCTACAAGGAAGTAGCAATGGTTTCAACAAAATAAACCCGATCTGTTTGTGGTGGCTCTAATCCTTATTAATACCTAGGAGGATGACTGGGGGTCCTGGTGTCATGCTCCAACCTTAGGACATGTCCTTATTGGACCCGACTTGATACAAGGCCCATCGGGCCTAAATAGGGTGATGCAACACCGTAGGTAGAAAATGTCTCTGGAACAATTCGACGATTGCAGCCGCCTCAGAAAAGATATAGCCATGAGTCTAGATCCATATGAAAATAGACTTCATAAGAATTCCAAGGAGTACTTGAACATCCAAAACGGAGCCCGGATAATGTCGTGGTGGCCGTTGCAAGTTGGCGCAGTGCTGCAGTCCGAATCCAGCCCCAAAACATGTCGGATTTGATCTCTTTCTTTCCTTGGGCCAAAAGTGACGTGGTGGCCTGATGGAGGATGTTAGGAATAGTTGGAATTGTCCCCCAATCAACTTCTTTGGTCCTTCATACATTCCATGTGTGTTTCACAGTTTTTGATCCACATACGTATTTTTGAAAATGACAATGAACACAAATCATGGTGCAGCATCAATTCATCAAATGTATCAAATACAATCATGATAAAGAATTGTTTCACCTTTGAATCAAAAGTTTCCAATGTGGTTGTATCCGACCAGGTGATGTTCTCATCAAACCCCGGCTTCCAGCAGCAGGTAGGAGGCTATGGCCGCCTGCAAAAGCTCATGCCGAGGACGAACACTAGAGCAGTTATGCTCACATGCTTCAGCTGTGGCAAGCGCAGCCACAAGTCCTACGACTGTCCTGACAAGAAGACCAATCAGACGCTCGCAAAGACATCGGCCCTAGGAGGGAGACCTCCTCAGACTGCCAGCTGGCAGCCTGCTGGCCACAAAAGACTCAACCACCTTACCGAGGAAGAAGCTCGGGATGCTCCTGACGTGGTGATCGGTGAGTTTGTAGTTTGTCGCACTAAAGCTTTATTTTTATTTGACACTAGAGCAAATGGCTCTTATGTTTCATCTAAGTTTGTGACCAAAGTGTCTCTTCCCATGGTTCCCCGACCCATGCCCATCATCACAAGTTCTCCCCTAGGTGGTATAAGGTGCACCTTGATGTGTAAAGGTGTGGAAATGTTTATGAAGGGGCAGAAGTTCTTAGGAGACCTAACGGTACTGAAGTCCAGCAGTATTGACATCATACTGAGCATGGATTGGATTACCGCACACAAAGGTGTTATCTCTAGTTCTCGTCTTGTGACTTTGCTACTCCCCAATGGAAAGAAGGTCGAGTTTGAGTCTATGAAGTCCCATGATATTTCGGCTGTGTACAGCCTCACTGAGAAGATAGTGGCAGATGTCCCCATGGTTTGTGAGTACCCTGACGTTTTCGCAGAGGAGTTGTCGGGTTTACCTCCAGACCGTGACGTGGAGTTTATGATTGACCTTGTGCCAAGGACAGCCCCAATACCAAAGTGACCGTACTGTATGTCAGTGGAGGAATTTGATTTGTTGAAGGTAGAATTGAAGAATCTCCTCAACAAGAAGTACATCAGACCAAGTGCCTCACCTTGGGGTTCACCGATATTGTTCGTGAAGAAGAAGGATGGATCGATGCAATTGTGTGTCAACTACCACGCACTTAACGCGATGACCATCAAGAACAAGTACCTATTGCTGCGAATCGATGACCTGCTTGATCAGTTGAAGAAGGCCAAATATTTCAGCAAAATTGATCTCCGGTCTAGCTACCATCAAATGAAGATTAGACCGGAGGATATTCACAAGACCGCATTTGTGACCCGGTACGGGCAGTTTGAGTTCACTGTCACATCATTTGGTCTTACAAATGCATCGGCTTATTTCATGAACATGATGAATAAAGTGTTCATGGAGGAGTTGGACAAGTTTATCATTATGTACATTAACGACATCTTGATCTACTCCGAGACTACTGAGGAGCATGAAGAGTACCTGAAGATTGTGCTGGAGAAGCTGAGACAACACCAGTTGTACGCTAAGTTCAGCAAATGCGAGTTCTAGCTTGAGAAAGTCACTTTTCTCGACCATGTGTTAACAGCAGAGGAAGTTGCTGTAGATCCGGAGAAGATTGTGGCCATGTCAGAATGGCAACAACCGAAATGTGTGACAGAAATCAGAAGCTTTCTCAATTTAGCAGGGCACTACCACAGATTCATTGAGAAGTTCTCCAAGATTGCAAAGCCAATGAACTCAATGTGCCATTTGTTTGGTCAGACAAATGTGAAGCAGGCTTCCAAGAACTCAAGACCCGACTCACTACCACCCCAGTTCTGACCCTTCCCAACGTCAGAAAGGATTTTGTGGTGAATTGTGATGCCTCGAGATAGGGTCTCGGATGTGTGCTGATGCAAGAGGGCAAGGTTGTGGCATATGCTTCTCACCATCTGCCAAAACATGAGGAGAACTATCCTACGCATGACCTAGAGTTAGCTGCAGTTGTTCACGCTCTGAAGATCTGGAAGCACTACTTAATTGGCAACAAGTGCGATATTTACACAGATCACAAGAGCCTGAAGTGCATCTTTACCCAGTCAGAGCCGAATATGAGGTAGAGGAGATGGCTAGAGTTGATCAAGGATTATGACTTGAACATCCAATACCATCCCGGCAAGGCAAGCATTGTAGCAGATGCTCTAAGCTAACGCAGTTATTGCAACCACTTGATGGTACAGAATGAATAGCCCGAACTACGGGAAGAACTCGAGAAGCTGAAGCTTGAGATTGTGGAGAGTGGGCAGTTGAATGAGATGAGGGTGAAGTACAATTTGCAAGACCAAATCCAGCAAGCCCAAAAGAGTTGCCCAGAAATCGAGGGTCTGAAAGACCTCATGGCTAGGGGATTAGCTCAAGATTACCGTATTGATGACCAAGGCACTGTTTGGCTGAAAGACCACATATGCGTACCCCGAGACGGGGAGATCAGAGAGGCTATCCTGAAAGAAGCTCATAACTCCCAATATTCCATTCACCCAGGATACACAAAGATGTACCAAGACCTGAAGGATCGATTCTAGTGGGAGAAGATGAAGGTGGACATAGCTGAGTACGTTGCCCGATGCGATACATGCCAGAGAGTGAAGGCAGAACACCAGAAGCCAGCGGGTTTGTTGAAACCGTTGGACATTCCAGTTTGGAAGTGGGATGACATCAACATGGACTTTGTGGTAGGACTACCTCGCACACAGAAGGGTCATGATTCCATTTGGGTGATCATTGATTGATTGACCAAGGTAGCACACTTTATGTCATTTAGCCCAAGGGGCATGTACCAGATCATACTCTCACATTCTGGGATGTAATAAATAAAATTTGTATTGTTATCATTGTATGGATGTGATATTTATGCTGAAATGAGTTCTGTATGTGATAGCTACTGACCAGGGACTATCACGAGTATACAGGGAGTCGGATTCTCCTTTTGGAAATCCGGTTCATTTCATTGATTACAGCCTCAGTGCTAGTGATGTCAGATCTGCAGAAGAGCTTTGATATCTATTGTCTGATCACAAGAGTCTGAAGTACAAAAGGATCTTAATCTGAGGCAACACCGTTGGTTGGAGATGATTAAGGATTATGATCTGGAGATTCACTATCACCTTGGTAAAGCAAATTTAGTTGCAGATGCCTTGAGTCGAAAGGTTCACGCCAACATGGCTCTAGCATTCGAGATGCCTTATGAATTGATGAAGCAGTTTGAGAAACTCAACTTGGGGATAGTTGCTCATACTAAGGGAGCAAATATGGAAGTAGAACCTACTCTGGAACAGGAAATACGAAAGAGACAGTTTGAGGATGCTAAGATCAAGGAAATCAAGGAACTTTTGGAAGAGGGAAAAGCTCCAGATTTCACAGAGGATGACCAAGGGACTATATAGTTCAAAAAAAGGATTTGTGTGCCAGATGTGGGAAATCTCAAAGACACCATCTTGAGGGAAACTCATGATTCAGCCAACTCTATCCATCCTGGCAGTACCAAGATGTACCAGGACCTCAAGGAGAAGTATTGGTGGTATGGGTTGAAGAGAGATGTTGCTAAGCATGTACCCTTGTGTGATACATGCCAGAGGGTCAAAGCTGAATCAAAGGCCTGCTGGATTGCTTCAACCACTAAAGGTCACATAATGGAAGTAGGAAGAGATCACTATGGACTTCATAGTGGGATTGTCATGTACTCAAGCTGGTTATGACTCTATACGGGTAATTGTGGACAGGTTGACTAAAGTAGTTCACTTTATTCCTATGAAGACCACTCACTTTGGAGCTAGATTGGCAGAATTGTATATGTCAAGGATTGTGTGTTTGCATGGTATGCCCAAGAAGATAGTGTCAGATAGAGGCTCAGTTCACATCTTGTTTCTGGTAAAAGCTTCATGAATCCATGGATACAAAGCTGAATTTTAGGTCAGCTTATCATCCTCAAACAGATGGACAGACTGAGAGGACAAATCAAATTCTAGAGGATATGTTGAGAGCTTGTGCTCTTAAACATGGAGGTAGTTAGGATAAGAGTTTGCCTTATGTTGAAAGTGTTATTTGGGATAGAGATCATCCAGGAAGTTGAAAGTCATGTTCAGATCATCAGAGAGAACCTGAGGACAGCTCAATCCATGCAAAAGAGTTATGCGGACACTAGAATGAGATAATTGACTTTTGAGGAAGGTGATTATGTATATCTTAAAGTGTCACCTATCAGAGGCATGTGCAGATTCAAGGTTAAAGGCAAGTTGTCACCTTGCTATATTGGACCTTTCAAAGTTTTAGAGAATGAGAGAAGTAGATTATCAATTGGAGTTACCCAATCAACTCTCAGATGTGCATGATGTGTTCCATATCTCTCAACTAAAGAAGTGCCTATGAGTTCCAAAGGAATAGTTGAATGTAAAGATTTGATCTCACCTACACTGAATATCCCATCAAAATCTTGGATACTCTAACATGGGTTACCAGGAATAGAGTGATCAGGATGTGCAAGGTGTAGTGAAGCTACCATGCTGAGGATGAGGCAACTTAGGAAAGAGAGGATGAACTGAAGCTAAAATTTCCCCAGCTCTTTGCAAATCCATCTGAATCTTGAGGATTTGTAACACCCTAAATTTCCCATCTTGCAGTTCAATAAAATTTGCTAGAATTTTCTAGATTTTGTTGAGTGGTTTAAGGATTTAAGGACCTTTCTAAGGTTTTATTTGATTCCTAGGCATTTAAATGCATTTCTAAAATTTAATTATTGAATCATAGGTTTTCATTGTTGCATTCATGCTGGTGCATTATTTTTGTTTGTTTGTGTTCAAATTTCCAGTTTGAATCTATTGAAAAATAGCAAAGTTCTTCTTCATCTTCCTTCGGCCTGCCAAATTTTTCAGGCCAGCGTAGCTTCAGCAAGCTTCTATAGCTCGCCTAGCTGGCAGCCTGCTCGGCCACGTCAGCCTAGTGGCCAGCCCGTTTGCCAGCTTGGCCCAATTCCCGTCCCGCCTCTTGCTGCTGATGTGCGGGCCCCGCCTGTCATCCCTTCCAGGGCGTCGTCCCTAACTTGGCTTCGAGCCACAACCGCACCCTAATCCATCTCCACCTCCCAGCACTTAGCCCGCACACCAAGGAGTGGCCCCAGCCGCCTTTATAATCACCGCCACCACCTCCACGACCTCCTTTGGAAAAATCTCCAAGCCACAAGCTCTAACGCCGTCACCCGAGCTCGCTAACCCTAGCCACTAGCCGCTGCCATCAATCTCCTCCACCTCAAGCTCCCCGATGACCAGAGTAGACTGCGGAGCACGGTGAGGTGGTAAGGAAGCTAGAGAACCTGCTCCCAAACGCTCCCGTGCAGTTCTCCGATTGCTTAGGCTTGCTGAATTTGCCCCATCCCCACCGAGCTGCCTCGCCAGGCATAGTGCCCCCACCGACGCATAATCCACCGCAAGGATACCGTAGATGCGTTCGTGAGCTTCCCAGCTTCCTCCCAAGCCAAACCTTGTTGCAAACGGTGGCCGGATGCTCAAATTCGAGGCGATTCCAGCAAGCTATCCATGTAGCGTCGCCGTGTGCCGCCCGCCTCCGCCGCCCGCGTACTGCTGCCTTCACCGGAGTCCTCCACAGCCGTCTGATCTGATCCGAACGGCTCGGATCTTTCCTGACCAAATTCAGATACCGGTCAACCAAGTCAAACCCGACTCAGCCATGCTACTTTTGCAGAAGAGTCCCTGCATTTCTTAGTTTTTATGTTCACAGCTAGCTCAGTTCAAAAGTAATTAGACTTAAGTCCTTTTTCTTCTGTTTTAGCCCCTGCTCTTTTACAAAATCGTGCCCAAAGTCCTGTTTAGTCTTTTTACATGGTAGACCTTCTATTTATAGGCTTAATTATGTTTTTGCCCTCGGTTTCTCGTAGTTAAGCCCTGAAAGCTTAGTTTTCTCACACATAAGCCCCTATATCTTGTTTAGCTCGTATCTATAGTGTTTTAAATCTGTTTTAAGCAATCCTTGCGCCTATGAGTTCGTGTTAACGCATGGAACAGTTTTATGATCTTGTTTTGCTATGTCGCTTTTGTTTGGTGTATTGTTTTCTTATTTTATTCTTTTGTGTGCTTGTATGTACTTGTTTGATGCGCATAGAAGGATCGCAATTTGAGGGATTCGAAGACCAACCTTTTGAGGACTTTGAGCAGAAAGAGCCAGTCCAGGAAGTTAAGTCATGTCCTTGATCACAATTTGAACCTACGCAACATTTACTTTTATGTTGAATACAACTGCTATGCACATTTATGATTAAACATGATGGGTCCTATCTAAGTGTGCCTAGTTTTATCCTTATGCCTTGATCAACTTGGGTTTTACTTTATGTTGGGTAGTACTTGCTTAGTTGCTCAACTTGGATATGGTGGTATTGATGAATCTCAATGACTAAACTCATTTTATTTATGCTATACCTTTCATTAATACAAGATCACCATGCTTAATTGGAACACGGAGCGACCACCTGGGAAAACAGTTCAACCATAAGGCTATATGGCTCTGTCTTGGCTAATTAATTAGAAACTCTAGTTTGGGGTAATCTTACCAAAAGCGCAAGAGGGGGGACTGAGTCGTTGTATAACCTGGTCCTCTTGGGAAGTGGGATTGGCTAAGAAACTATACCCATTTAGGCGATTTGTGCACGCCAGACACCGAAACCTTAGCAGGTTACCACTTATTAGGGAATCTTTGTAAAGGCCTCTTAGTGAATTCCTAGCCACACACCTTGAAAGTCTTTAAGGGCTTTCCAAACTCGGGCGACATGGGAGACATGACTTATGGGTAAAGATGTACAACCTCTGTATAGTGTCTGAAACTGATCGATCAGCCATGCTCACGGTCAAGAACGGCCTGGACCCTCACATGATTAATTTATCCAAAGTTAAATTAAATTGATGTTATTTATTGTTGTTTTATTTATTTATGTTCATGCTTAACGTGGGTGGTATAAACTTATACTTAGTAATTGCTAATAAAACTTGACCAACCAATTAAAATACTAACATGTTGTTAAACCATAGCCTATCCTTGCGTAACCTTACACTACACATTCCCTAGGCTCGCTGAGTACCAACCATAAGTGTACTCACCCTTGCTAAAACCGCTACTCAAACCAAGACTAGTTTGAGGAGATTCCTAGAGATTTTGAAGAATTCTAGGTATACGTGTGCCACCAGTGAACTACCTGTGGAGTCATCGTCGTCATTGGAGTTCTGCTGCCCGAATAAAGACTCGTTTTGTTATTCGATTTAAAGACTTTAAGTCATGTAATATCTTTATGTTTTGGCACTATCGATGGTGTTGGGGGGAAATATTAATGATCTCCCCTAGCCCATGGAATCAACAAAACATAAAGGCCCAGGCCCATCTAAGGTGGCAGGATTGCCGTCGGCCCAATATGGGAGGGAGAGGCCACGTTCCGCCTCGCACGACCCGGAGTCCCAGGGTCGAACGTTCCCGACCACTTGAAGAGTAAACTCCACCTCGCCCAACCCGGAGGACCGAGGTCGGGAGCGCCCGACCCCTGCCGCAAAAACTCCGCCTCGCCCGACCCTGGGCGCGGGGGTCGGACTCGCTCGGGTCCACAAGATAAATATCCGCCTCAGGCGCGGACTGGAGGATCAGAGTGCCGATCTCGTGGGTCCTCCTATCGACCTCACCATAAATGCGTCGCGGCCCTGTCATGCAGAAAGGGAGTGGCGCCCCCAACATAACCGGTCACGAATACCCATGCGCGGCCGTGCGGCGCGAGCTGCAGTGGCCGCGGCTCCCTCTGATTTTCCGCAGGGTACTCATGGCCCGCGCCGAATGGCACAGGAGGGTGCTCCGCTTGCTCTCGCGCCCCCGATGATAGGGATGCGACGTCCGCGCCTCACGGATAATCAGCAGGGTAACAGAATCAGCCCTCCTCCCCGGCGGGCACAGATGCCAAGGCTGAGGATCATCATCGTGCTCGGCAGCAACGGCGACCAGGGAGATCATCGACAGGATCTGGAAGAAATCGCCCTCCCTCGACGGACGCGCTGACAGGGACCGGAGGCCGGAGCGAGAGCGGCGGCCCTAGGACCCTCTCCTTATGTTATATTTTACTTGGCTTATCTCTTTTACTTCTCCTCACGCCTGGCTCATCTGTAACCCCGAGCTCCCCCTTCGCGCTATAAAAGGAGGACCGGGGGTCCTGAGACAGGGGACTCGCTCAAGCAAATAGAACACACCCACAATCACTTAGAGCACGAGCGCACTCAAGAGACCTGGGATCAGTTCCCTCTCTCGCACTACTGTAACCCCTACTACAGAACCCCGCGTGGGTAACACGAGCAGGTCCCGATACTGGACGTAGGGCCTTCCTTTGCCCGAACCAGTCTAACCCCATGTCTCCCACGCCACCATCCAAAGCCTTACGTGCATAAAAGAAATTTACTAGTCTAAGTCTCGATCCGCAAATCTTGACAACGACAGATGGTATTTACTGAAGTCATTGCATGTGTTAAACTTGATCCTGACGCACATGTAATTTAAAACTGGGTGTGACACCATGTTGGAGGCGTGCACACGAAAGGGTTATCGGACTGCGCGTGGCAGGAGGGGAATGGTGCCCGGCAGTGAGACCCAAAGTGGAAAGGAAGGTCCTGTCGGGGAACGACCAGATGGAGCCAATCTACCGAGCGAGCATAAATTAGCGGTGCCCAAATTAGCGGTGCCCCCATCAATCGGTAGACTCAAATCATCATAGCTATTCGATCTATTATGTTTTCTAAAAAATAACCCACATATGCTATTATGAAAATAGCCTAAAGTAACCCCCTAAATCTATATCTAAATTACCCACCTCTACCATTATATAAAATAAACTAAAGTAATCCCCTAATCTTCATCAAAATTACCCACTTATGCCATTATAAAAATAATTTAAAATAACCCTCCAAATTTCAACTAAATTGCCCACCACTTAAACTTAGAAAATAACATCAAACTAACCTCTTGAATTTGCATCTATATTAGCCACATATGTTATTATTAAAAATAACATGAGGTAATCCTAAATTAAATCCAAATCACCTTGATTATAAATATACACTAATATGTGATTCTAAATCGTATATTTCTTGCACTATTGGTATATGATCTAATAATTAAGGTATATATGCATGATGTGTGTCACCATTTATAAAGATATAGAGGATGTGATTAGAATATAGATTTCTAAATAAATTCAAGGGCATACATGTGATGCAAAGTGAAAAATTAAAGATTATAAATGTGGATGAAAAAGTTATAGAGTAATTACTAATAAAATCTACCACAATCAAATGAGTATATATCTATATAAGTATTGTGTTCAAATATTTAACAATAAGAGGCAGCACAAGATAATAGTTTTGTAGCAATTTGACCTTATTTTGTTTTTAAAGGAGACTCCGCATTGGTTCTCACTAGACATGCTAGAAAAAATAAAAATCCTAGAAATTCTTGCAAAAATCAAAAACATCAAACATCGATCCTGTAAACTCTAATAATTATAGTCATTGGTCTATTATATTTTCTAAAAAATTACCCACCACTGTCATTATCAAAATATTCTAAAATAAACCCTAAACTACATCTAAATTATTGATCACTAGCATTATAAAAAATAATCTAAAGTAACCTACAATCTTCATTGAATTTAATCATGTATATCATTATAAAGCATAATTTAAAATATCATTATAAATGTGTATCTAAGTTATCCACGACCTAAAGTAAAAACCTAAACCTTAATCTTTTTTACATGAAACTGTGAAGGAGCTCCCCACAGCATTTTATTGCTTTTAAAAACAGAGAGTTTATGTACAAGAATACTTAGAAGGGGAAACAGAGGGGAAAGAGAGAAAGGTTAGAGAATACTATATATTTAGCCATTGTCTAACTATTAGGGGGTGTTTGGATCTTTAGTCCCGACTAAAATTTATGTCACATCGAATATTCAGAGGCTAATTAGGAGGACTAAACATGAGCTAATTATAAAACTAATTACATAGATGTAGGCTAATTCACGAGACGAATCTATTAAGCCTAATTAATCTATCATTAGAACATGTTTACTGTAGCATCACATTGTCAAATCATGGACTAATTAGGCTTAATAGATTCGTCTCGCAAATTAGTCTCTGTGCAATTGGTTTTGTAATTAGCCTATGTTTAATACTCCTAATTAGTATCTAAACATTCGATGTGACAGGAATTTTAGGAGGGGCTAAAGAAACAAACACCCAGTCGTACTTGACACGGTGCAGGATGATTTGCTCCTTGAACCTCACGGTAATTACTAATTCAAAATCAATCTACAGGGTCTAATTATAGAGTAATTACTAATTAAAAATCATGAATAAAGATAAATACACATCTATATAAGTATTATGTTGAAGTATTGAAATAATGAGAGAGTAGTAGGTAAATAATTTTGATTATTAGCGAAGAGTTTAATTTGCTAAATAATTTTCAAATATATTAGCTTTTAAAAATATTAGCTGGTGAGGGAGCACAGGTTGATGGCCTAGTGTTAACTAATGAGCCGTCTGCAAAGCTTATCACCGTAATTTTCTAACTGAACAAGCGTGCACTTTGTAAATGCCTTTCTTTGTGCCAAGGGTATCATCGCTGGGGACGTTCACATGAGTGTGCATATCAATGGAAGTTTCATACTACTTCTTTGCCCAGCCTTTTCCAACCTTGTGACCACACGCTCAGAATCTCATTGGACAGGGCAGCTTGGGTCAAGTCAACTTGTCTTTGTCTACGCGGTTGGGACCTAGCCTGTGTGCTTCTTTATATTCTTTGCAGCAATAATGGAGGCATCTATCTCGCAGCCTCATGCGCCTGCATTCTGCTTCTCCAGGATCCTTCCCTGAAGCTAGGATCCTTCAAGTGTTCTTCTCCAGGTCAGTGCTTCTAACAAGCTGTTTATTTCTGAAGTTATTTCACTTACTCCTGTGGTTTAAGCTGTCTGTGTGCATTCAGTTCCCCTTTTCACCTTATCAGTCTAAAAGCAGAGAAGCATGATACCATTCAAATGTTTTAGAAACAATCTTGTTCTCGCTCTCTGAGTGTGTCTTTTAACAAATTTTCTTGCTTGTTTGGGTACATCAGAAGCCTCGATTTATAGAAGCGCAGATCCGTACCTGCATCAGTCATCAGAAATGGCTAACCTACAGAGCCAGCAGAGCCTAGTAAGTACATTACCAAAAGAACTACCTGCGACCTTTATGAAGGAAATTACCAGCGATTTCGCCGCTGGGCGAGAACTCGGCCGTTCTGTATTTGGAATAGTTTACAAGGTAAATGACTGAGCCCCGTCATTTAAACATCAAATTCTTCCAAACAAAAACACTTTGCACTAATGACCCATGGAGATTAAAACAGGGGGTTCTGCCAGAAGGGGGCACGATTGCTGTGAAGAGGCTGGCTGAAAACGCCCCAGTGGCACCTGGCAAAACATTTGATACCGAGGTTACAAATCTTATGGTACTTCAGCACGACAATATTGTACAGTTGGTTGGCTACTGCCATGAAGCACAGAAGAAAGTGGTTCAGCATAATGGAAGATATGTGATTGTAGACATGGTCGAAAGCTGTCTGTGCTATAAATATCTACCAAACGGAACCCTCGACAAGTATCTTTATGGTATGCAATGCACTATCCAGCACATTTCTATCTCTCTACTATTAGTATTCAAGAGATATATACAATTGTCAAAAGAGTGATTCTTATTTTCTCAGCAATACGCACTCTTGGAGACTACTATCTTAGAATACTTACAGTTCACTGTACTTTCTTTACTTCTTACTTCAGCGGACACTAGATCCATTAACTGGGACACGCAATTCCAAATAGTTAAGGGAATCTGCCAGGGTTTACATTTCCTTCACAAGGAATTGGATGGCCCCCTTATTCATATGAATCTTGTGCCTAACTCTATATGGTTGGATGATAACTGGGTGCCAAAGATTGCCGATTTTGGCCTCTCAAGACTTTTTGGCCAAGAGCAGACCCGGATGTACACAGTCAATGTCAAGGGACATAAGTAAGCTGAAACAAACTGTGAAATATATGATTATTCCTTATTATTATAGATAAATTCCATTTGTTTATTTAATAAACCCTTGCAGTGGGTACATAGCTCCGGAATATCTATACAGAGGTGAAATCTCCACCATGTCGGACATATATAGTTTAGGCATGCTTATTCTTGAGATCACGACCGGAGAGAAGAACAATTCAGTTTCTGACGACAAATCTGCAAGAAAATTTGTTGACAGGGTAAGATGACTTGAAACTTGAAACATCTGTTTTAGAATCTTTCCATGCATTAAGTTAATACATTATCACTAAGGATTATATCCAACCATGTAGGTACATCAAAATTGGAAGACAGAGGAGCAAATAATATACAAGTACCCATCACTAGATCCAAATGGCCTCCAGCAAGTAAAAACATGCATTGTAATTGGGCTAATGTGTGTGGAAGCTGATCGGAACAAGAGGCCTTCCATAGTGGATATTGTTGATAAGCTCAATGGCAAACGTGTACCAATATTTGACCAGGTATGAACACTGAGTCATTGTCACATTGATGATCTCTTTTCAGAACATCTAGTTTTTTGTTGCAAAGACTGACAACTAAAGCAAATAGAATTTCCTGGATTATTACACTTTGAACATCATCAAATAAGTTGAGTCAATGTCTGGATGCTTTCATGATTTTTTTCACCTGCAATGGCACTCCTTTACAGTCCAAAGTAGATTCTACCAAAACTAAAGATCCCTTTGAAACAGATCTACCAATGCATAGCATAAATAACTGGTTGGCATCGATTTTGAAATAAAATTTTATCTCAAATACCCATATATCGGTAGAATCTAGAGTTTATTCTATTTCCCTGTGGTGCTAATTTAACATGCTATATGAAATTTCAGGTCCCCCCTTCCTAGCATCCATGAAACATGGTCTTTCCAAAGAGAAATCGATGTCCAAGATGAAGTCAAACCTGCTGTATGATCTGTAGACGGCACTAATTTTCTTCAGAACTAATTGAGATCCTTCGTTAAATTTCTCTCTTACTGGCAACAATGTACACTGCATCATCGGAGTACTTCTGCCTCTGTTGATCTCATCTTAAAGTAGAATTTATGTACCTTTGCTGCATGGAAAAATTTGCTACTTTTTTTCTGGACTTGGGGTGGAAATTTTTTCGGTATTCCACATTATGTTTGAGCATATGAGATCAGATTAAAACGAACCCAATTTACATTCCAGGATCCAGGCTCTGCTTTCTCTTCCACTTCCACACCTGACTCTCCTACTCTTCCCTCCCCAACCATGCATATACCACCAACAGACCACTGACCAGTCCCCTGTTTCGAATACATGGTAGCCACAGGCGTTAGGTTGAGAGGGGATAGCCGTTATGTTCTCAAATGTCTTCAGATTGACCGTGTGCATATTCCCCTGCTCCAAAATCGCAGTATATTCTCAAATGCTGAGATCAAATGTGATCAGTTGATTAGGCATTTGGGGAATCTTTGAGGAGGTTGAAGCCGGAATTTTCTTCCATTATCTAAAAAATGGCATTTGGGGAATTAACATCTCAACTTGAAGAGTGATCAAAGCGTCAGTAGATGAGCCGAGTGTGTCTGGCTGTCTGCGGTGCATTCGGGATACTTTTAGCCCCAATGTCGCCGAACAAAGCTTGCCTCGGTCAAATCAGAATGGCTTGTTGAACTCACAGAAGGCGGCGCAAAGCTCCCAGATGTCTGCTAATATTTGGCGTTAAGGAGCTCCTATATGTAGCTGCCGCCCTTTGACAATTGTGTTCCCTGTTCCTGCTCCTTTTTAGTCTGTAGATGTAGCAAGAGCACGTAGAGGGCGGAGGAATGATTGTTTGGGAATGAAGATGAATTCAGTTACAAATTTGTTGCCCTCTCCTTCGGTAGACATAGTTCAGCTAGTACATTGACTAGTTAATTACGATTGGGCTTAAGCCCGCTGTGGGTTTGACACTCAAGTGATCACTTGGCCAGCCTGCGAACCAGAAATCCTATATAACTTTGTATTTTTTTTTCTTATTCGGATTCCATTGTTCGAGATTTGTGTAGGCAACCTCATCCGTCAGATGCTAATCCATCTTCCTTCAGCCCTAGCACACTATACGCTCGAACCATCGCCACCGCCATCCGCTCCGCTGCTGCTTCTCGCATGCGTGCCATGGGCATGGCCTGCTACACAATACTTTAGTATAACCGTACATTATTATGTATTAAGTAATAACCGTTCATTATTATGTGATAGGGACGTTAAAAAAAAGGATCATTGGGATGGCTTAATTTTCACCACAGTAGGTTTCGTAGCAAAGATAATTGGGTAAGCAGCTTTATGCGTGACAAAGCTTGGATGCGACAAGTGACAAGGAGAGAGGCACCGAAGAGAACTCCGACTCGATCTCCGAACGAGCACAGAACCACGATCCGGGGTAGCATTATACCAACCAAGGTTGGATGCGACCAAGAGTCGGGGTGAGAGGCACCAAAACCTTGAAGACTTCGACTCAATCACCGAATGATCACAAAATCACAATCCGGAACTAATCCACACAAAACTATGCAGTCTAATTGGAAACCGTAGAGCACAAAGTAGGGGACCTCAGAGAGATCTCTTCACAAATCCATAAAGAACAAGGAAGAATAAAGGTGTGTAAGGCACTTAGCAGCTCAGCTGCAAAACCATGCGTGCTTATCTATTCATCAAAATTCAACTTCTTTTTCTAGTAGCATATAGAGGTTATGTATACTAGGAACAACCCTCCCAAATAGGTATGAACTAAAATCTCCATGTTGCAAGGTGGAAGGCCATGTGGTAAAAGCATTCACGAGGTGACTCCTTCGGTTCACACGTGTCTTCTCAGCTTCTGTGCAGTCTTCACTAAATTGGTCATAACTCCTTATTGAGAAGTCCAAATGATATGCAGTTGTTGCATTGGAAACTAGATTTCAAACCCGTTCCATCAAGTACTCATGGACCTCCGAAGACATTGGGAATGAAGATTCATGGTCGATTCATTATGTATGTTCAAACTAATCAAAACCGAGACAATCCGAACTTTTAGCTTCATCATGTTAGTCTAAACTTATCCAAACATAACTTTTAGTCCGTTTCTTATAGTTTGATCTAATTGTTATGTTTCATCTCCATGTTTCTTGTTGTTTGATCTGATTGTTGCGTTTCGTCTCCATGTGGTGCAATACCCACATCTTCATGAGTAAATCTAATCATAACCAATGTAAAGGATTTAGGTAGTATAAAATTCTTAGGTATGTTGAAGTTAATTTCAACAAGGAAAGCATGCACCTCTTGTTGGAGTTTCTTAACACGGCTGCGTGTAATTGGTCCTTCATACACATGTTCTTATGTACCCAATGCGTGGTCTTGTGTAACCGGTGGAATGTCCACATCATTATGGGTAATTTAGTAATTATTATATTAAAAAGTGAGATTCCAAATGAAATGATCTTATAGACTTTATGCTAGTGTAAAAAAATATTATAGTGATACCATTTGTGTTCTTTTTCCATGATACCCTTATAATACATATACTACTCATATATACTCACTATACCACATGTGAAGTTTTCAGTAGTATACAATTAATATTGCTAATATAACCTAGCATTGTTTATCGTAAAAGATCTCCCGCCTGTAACCCCGCTCACTAGCATCACCGCCCCCTAGCTACGGCGTCACCCATGAACGCCAATGCCCATATCTATTGGCCCCATTGACATCCCTGCTCGTGTGTGCCAGCCACACTACCTCGCCTCGTGTGCCGCTACCCCTGCCATTGTCGAAGAAGAAGATCAAAAATAATATTTTTTTGAATTTTTTATTTTATTTTGAAAAATGTTGGATCCATTTTATGAAGATGATGAAAAATATTGTATGAAGTACTTCTTATAAAATTTTGATCTATATTTTTAGAGAATGTTGAATCTAGTCTATTGAAATATTGATTTAGACTTTTAATTTTGATCTAATGGGTTTTAAAATAATGAAGCTTAATCAGCTTCCACAAGTCTCATAGGAGCTCCCAAGAACTCTTGCAAGGCCCAATAGCTTCAGCAGCATCTTGAGGAACATCTGCTCTAACTGATGACCTCCTGAAGCTAACAAAGTCACTTAATCCTAGTCTTGTATTTTATACCATCTATATGATTTCACAAAATATTGGACGAACACCGTGCTAATTTCATGATGTTCTAAATACAATTTTGATGTTTTGATCTAGGCCCCCTGACTCTCAGAATATATTTTTAATTATATTTTGATAATATTTTTAGCTCCCTAATGTATTAAAGTGAGTCATCCAAGTCCAAATCAGTCACAAACACGGCCATGGATTCAGCATGGTGCTCCCGAGTGCACTGGGCCTTTGGTGGCACCAAGGAGTCATGAGAAGTGGAGAATGAAGTCGTCTTGGGGGGCTATGAGCTTAAATCCACGTGCACGTTTTGACAATCCTAGCCGCGCTTGACGATCCACGTCGGATCTAAGCCCGTGTCGTAGTTGATTTTTGGACCTTAATGATCCATTTGAAATAGATTAGAGTCAAAATGCAGTTTGCATAAGAGTTTGGAGATGGCCAGTAAAGTCTACTCTTAGACTAACTCCAACTCCGAGAGTTTTCTAAAAATTCTTCCCTAAAGCTATGTATCGGAGACTCTTCCAAAAGTTATTTTCCTCAAAATTAAATCATCCCACAATAGATCTCTAATAACTAGCTTCCAATATTTCAAAACATACTAATTCTCAAGCTTTTGGCGCCCGCCGCCTGTAGCAATGGAGCGATTGGGGAGGAGAAGACTCGCGAAAATTTGGAGAGCGACGGATCCAGATTTCGTATTGTTGTATTTTTGCATATCTTTGGGGAGCTATTGGAGTTTTTTTTCTTCCGTTTCTCACTAATTAAAGTATTAGGAGTAATTTAAAGGAGTTTTTGGAGTTCCTCTAGACTAGGCGACAGTCACGTACTGGTAGAAAGTCACGTCCTCGTATCTTATCCTAGGAGTGTACTTTAAATCAAATTTAAGCATCCTCGCAAAATACATGAGCCGAATAAAAGAATATTGCCCAAACTGATTCACCTCTGTCCAGTGCCCAAACAATATTCGGACGCCGCATTTGCTCTGTTTTAGCGGGACGGTGGCAACAGACCAACGGTGATTTCTAGTACAGTTCCATTCCGTGGTACTAGCAATCATCATTGTGTCAAAATTATTTTTTTTAAGATAAAGAAATAGTTCAATATCCCGACCTCTACATCACGGTATAATATATCCAATGTAATAGAAGGAACCACAAATGAATGAAAGAGCAAAGATCAAGGTAACGAGCTTATAGGCCTATTACTAAATCGTCACCCGTTCTTTGCGAAAATCTCCATTGCCGTGATCTCCAAAGCTCGACAAGATCCTGGTATAGTGTCTCGATCCTCCATCTTTTGCAAATAAGGCCCAAAATCTCATCCAGTGAGTAGCTTTGAAAAGAACCTACGGCCAAATTTATTTATCTACTTTATTAAAATAATGTCATTTCTACTTAGCCATAAGGTCCAACAAACAACGCTTACTCCGGTTAGAATTAGATTCTTTTCTTTCCACCTTACCCCTTTAGCTATGATCCAAACATATGAATAGCATTATTTGGTTTTCTAAGCCAAATGTGTGGAATGAATTATTCTCCAAATCAACCTAGCCATGTGGCACTCAAAGAAGAGATGTTGTATAGTGTCATTATTACTACAGTAGCAGCATTTCTTATTTCCATGCCAATTCCATCTAGCTAAGTTATCTTTAGTAAGAATAACCCGTCGATGAAAGAGCCGTAGGAAAACTTTAAACTTAAGGGGAAGTTTTAATTATAAGAATTTGTTAATGGGAAGAATCTTTACATCTAGTATTGCTCTATACATTGATTAAACAGAGAAGAGTCCATTTTTATTTAATGACCAAATGAACATGTCTGGTTGGTCCACAACCTGAACACTTGCAATCTGAGTCACCAACTTATGCCAATTCATAAGACTATTCCCCCTTAGAGCTCTCCTGAAGGAAATGTCAAGGGAGATTGAAGCCATGACTTTTTTACGGTGTCATGCTTCCGAATTACCAGGTTGTATAGTGTTGGGTATTGCTCACTAAATCTTGTATTTCCTAGCCACTTATCTTCCAAAAAATTATTTATTCCCAATTTTGTAATTTAAAGGTTACGTAATTAAGGAAGTCATCTTCTTTGACGTTCATTAACCCTATAAAAATGCGAGTCTCCTCATTTTTTCTCTACCTGAGATTGTTTTGGAGCCTAAATATTTATTTTTTTTGATTTGTTGCTAAATTTCATCCCCATTAAAAAGTTTGAAAAGCCATTTACTTAGAGCAACTCCAAGAGACTGCTAATCTTACCCTCAATACATTTTTAGGAAAAAAGAGAGAAAAAATGAACTCCAACAATCCACCTAAACCTTCCCCAATTTTTTAGCAACGCTAAAAAACACCTGCCACCATGTATATTTTAGCGTTGGCGTTCCTCCCCCAATCCTGATTCCCGCACGCCCGCGCGTCCCTTCCGATGGGCCCAATATGATGACGTGGCCTGTGTTTGAAATATTGGGGGCTATTTATTAGCGATCTGCTGTGGACTGATATGTTTTTGGAGGAAATTTTTTTTAGAAGAATCCCCAATACATAGTTTTGGGGAAGAATTTTTTAGGATACTCTTGGAGTTGCTCTTAGGAGCTATTTGTTTTGGGTTTCCAAATCCAAAATTTCTAGACCTTCTTGCTCTTTCAGTCTACACAAGATATTCTACTTCCCTTGCCAGAAGAATATGGACCTAATATAATCCAATTCATTAAGGATTTTGTTTTGAATTTAAAAGAAGAAAATCATGTGCACGGAGAGATTGCTTAGGATTGAGTTAATCAAGGTTAACCTGCCTCCATAGGAGAGCATCTTGCTTTTCTATGTACTCAATTTTTTTTTCAAATCTTTCCTCTATAATTTTTCAATCTTTATTCTTGATCAGGCGTGGTGCATTGGAATGCCAAGATATCGAAAGGGCCAGTAGGACATCCGAACTCTTGTTTGGCCCCTTTCGCATCTTCGTAGCAAAACAGTTCGCTCTTATCTTGATACCAGCAAGAAGTTTGAAAACTGTTAGCACAAGCTTCGTATTTTTTCGCTTCCTCCAAATTACCTGCATTCGTGCTGTACTGCTGTAGCAAATAATTGACCCGAGCCACTGATTTTCAATCGGAAGGCTGAGGAAACATCCAAACGCGCATCGTTTATTTGCCCTCCAAAATGCAGGACTTGCTCACAGCAACCAAAGGCCTGCAGAACAAGGTTCGATTCACTGCTGACAGAGTTCCGTTCCGCTGCTCTGCATACAATTTTTAGGAACTGCAAACGCATATTCCATCAGCAACTTCTCTGCACCTCCCGAAACGCGGCGCCGACACGGTGACTCGTTGAGGCCTGGTTTGGTGACACTTGCTTAAAAATAAGCAAAGGGAACCAAACGGGCCCACACTTTCTCGAAAATTCTGTCATCTCCCTCTTGGATTGGGAATTTGGGAGTGCCCGTATTTCTGTCCAGCGTCTTGGTCTAGAGTCAAGTCAACCCGCTGTCCGAGTTCGGTCGTTCCGATACAGAGGTCCCATCCTTCTCCGGCCGCCAACCTCAGCCCGTATTTCTGGTTCTTTGTTCTCTCGGTCTCTCCCCAAGCTTGGATCCCTTGAGTGTTCTTCTCCAGGTCAGTGCTTCCACCAAGCTGCTTACTTTCGATTGGTTTCAGTGCAGAATCGACCAATGCCAGCCTCTCCATTCCTCCCCGGGCGGCCGGGAGCGAGTTGACGACGAGTGCTTCAATCCACCACAGGTCCCAAATCCATGGCGCCGCGCCGCGGCCCCAATTCTTCCCTATCCCCGTCACCCGCCCAAGATTCCCCTCCCGCTACTACACGAGATCCCCACCGCCGCGGCCACAACCAGCCACGGCACTGCCGCTGCGGCCCTAGTCCACCCATTTACCCCCCAAACCGGTGACAGGCTAGCGGCTTGAAGAGGATGATGGGTTTCCGTTTCTTGGCCTCATGATTCGACTTATTGTTTACCTCCTGATGCTTAAGTTGCAATTAACCTTGCTTCTCTGAATCACAGGGGTTGCAATTTCCTGACTACACATTAGTAAATCATTCAGCTAAAATGCTAAATCCTTTGCTGAGTGAAAGTAGAAACAGTTCAATTGTATTGACTGATGAATCTTTGTGTAGATATATAGGCCGGGGAGGCCTCACATATAGAAGAGAATACCCACTTATAGATAGATATTCCATCAGCCAACAGTGCCCTGTTGAACATCACCTATAAATCTCAGAACCTAAGCATGTGAGGTTAGGGTGTGCTCAAGTTGATCCAATCACAGATCTACATTCATACCTTTTTCTGCACATACATAAACACCTGCCCATACATCTCAAAATGTTTATCTTAGATTTATTCAGTGCACTTACCTTATTTTTTTAGGGTGATGCAAGGATATTCTGTGCATTATATAAGAATGAAAACCAGATTGTTGTGCAGTCTATAGGCTTTTGAAAACCAGATTGGGGAGTAGTTTATTTTTTTTTTTTGGCTGCTTTGCAAGTTCACTAGTTCTTATCTTTACTCCATCATGTTAGGCCAATTTTGGGCCAAGAGTTATAGTACATTCAGGAGCTCACAATGCATGCCCGTGAATTTTAGCATCTTAAGTCTGTATATTTAGATTGTTTGTGCAGTGCAATGAAGCAAGTTGTGAATAGGTTCCAACATCTTTTGTAAGTCTTAGAGTATTAATTCTTTGGGAAAATGGAGCGTCTGAACAACTCTTGGGGAAAATGGAGCGTCTGAACAATGAAACTAGATCTTGCAACAAAATCACACAGGCGATGCAGGACATAACATACTTGTTTATCAGTTAGTTGCGTATAATGGCTATGATCCCTAAAATAAATGATTGCTGAGAAAACAATTAACAGGAGTCACTTCAACTGACAATGGTGTTTTGCTTATTTGGTGGTGTTTGCCATCTCAGTGATAGCGGGCTGATAGCAAATTATAATTCTAAGGATTCTGAATTAGTATGATACGATTTAAAATGTGTGTAAGAACTATGATGTGCAATCAATTACTCCAAGTTGGTCTTGTTTTACAACATATTATTTCCTGAGGCAACCAATTGTGTTGTTTTTTAGTGATCCTTTTGCCCCATGTAACAATATCAGCAATTAGTTTGTCCAACATTTCCACTTGATTAATTTTTATTTTGAAACAGGTCCAGTTGATCAAGGTGTTGGCTTCGGTGCAGATCCCTTGACCAAGAGGTACAAGCTTTTCCATGATTCATTAAGTTGAGGGTTCAATAGGCAATACTCACTTTCTTAGACTACACCTAAATTAATTTGTCATGATGCCCACTCATCTAATCTAACAGGTCTTTGCCAGCCATGTTTAACAATTTTCATATTTGCTGTTTCGTAGCTGAACTCAACTTTTATATTTCCATCTTTAGGTACTCAGCTGACGCACATTTCTGGGCAATAGCGTTGCCAGGTGTTAGCTCCTACCACAGACACACACGCAAGGAAAGACAAAGCGAGCAATGGCAGATGTAGTGCTTGGGGTCGCTAAGTCCTTGGTGGAGGGGACCATAACCAAAGCTCAGGCAGCGATTGAGGAGTCGTCAAAGCTGCAGCAGAGTGCACAGCGTGACTTGGTGTTCATAGCTGGTGAGTTTGAGATGATGCAGTCCTTCCTCAGCACAACCACTGAGGAGCAAGTCACGAACAACATTGTGGGCACCTGGGTGGCTCAGGTCCTTGACCTTGCCTACGACGTGGAAGACGGCATTGAGTTTGTTGTCCACCTAGACAACAAGTCCGACTGGTTGCCCCGCTTGATCCCATCATGCATGCGGCGGCCGCTGCCCCTAGATGAGGCTGTTAGCATCATAGAGCAATTGAAGGCGAGAGTCCAGGATGTGAACCAGAGGAAGGAGCGCTACAAGCTTATGAGTGATTCTGGTGGCCCCAATCCTGAGATGAAGCAGCTGGCCAGTGCTGGTTCATCATCGTTTGTCATGCTTGCTGAAGAAAGGAGCACCCCCACGAAGCAACAAGACATGGATGCTCTCACCAAGTTGGTTACCAGGAGGGGTAGCGACCGTCAGGTGATCACAGTGTGGGAGTTAGGGGGCGACCTTGGAGCAGCGTCAAAGTCCAGCATCAGGAAGGCCTATGACAATGCAAAAAACTGGGGTTGCCGTGCTTGGATCAAGCTTGGGAACCCTTTCAATCTAAATGAGTTTAGCAGAAGCTTGATAGATCAGTTCTGTGGTAATGGTGTCCAGGGGAGAAACCAGGCGCCACCGACAGAAGATTACCTCATCCACGAGCAAGTGAACAACCGACGATATTTCGTTGTCCTAGAAGACCTGTCCACCAAGGAAGACTGGGATGCTATTCTAGGGTCTCTTCCAGACAGGAGTGATGGGAGTCGTATTGTTGTGCTCACACAGCGGTTCCAGGTTGCAAGATACTGCACTGGCCTTCCATACGTTCAGTATTTCTGGGCTAATAACTCTGTTTGTGTCTTTTTCGAGGAGGTAAGCCTGGAATAACATCAGTCACTTCTGCCATTTTTTCTGAAATAATCTGCCAAAGAAATATGTAACTATGTGTACATTATCCAAAACAAACCATTTGGCACTACTCTATTGAAAACATGTCAGGCAAAAATATGATGTGGAAATATATATACTAATAGTCTAATACTATTAGAAATATAAATCTACAAATACATTTTTAATGTCAAAAGTAACTCTGTACATAACTGTTGTCAACACATTAAACGGTTAAGAACGTTTGTCTTATTCAGGCACATTATTTTGATTAGTATCAGCTAATGTATGATTCATATTCTTTTCTAAATGTTGTTTAGAGTACAAGACAGCAAAATAGGATTATCTAATATTATTTCCAACTATGTAATTGTAAAATTCCTATATATTTGGTGACAAATTAGACAATTATTATTATTATTCCTGCCAAGCACCTGCTAACAGATTTTTTTACTTCCAGGGTTCCCTTATTGGACGCATGTCAGATATCAATCAACTTTCTGGGTATCTAGCTAAAGCACGTATGGAGGCTTTGCAAGTGATGTCCGTGTGGGGAATACCTGGAGTTGGGAAATCTGCTCTTGTTAGAAATTTGTGCCATAAAAAGGTTCTTCAGCATCACAAATTTGAGAAGCATGGCTGGGTGAATGTATCCCATCCATTCGATGTAAGGGATTTCTCTCAATGCCTGCTTTTGCAGCTTGTCGATTCACATTCTCTGGAACTTGAAGCAAATGATGAAGCTAGTAGAGACCCTGTTGAAGAGTGTCGCAACCTTCTAAGACGTCACAAGTGCCTTGTCGTTATTGATGACCTACAGTCCACACAAGAATGGAAAATAATACAAGATGCCTTGGTATCTAGACCTACTGAAAGTGTTATTATTGTTATTACAAATGAAGACACCATTGCCATAAACTGTGCAGACAGAAAAGATCTCGTGTTCAATGTCAAACCTCTAGGTATTGGTGCAGCCATTGATCTCTTCAAAACAATGGTGCGTTTTACTAGACAGATGATACTTTCCAATACAGTTGTTCGCCATTCAACAAAATTTACTTTGCATCTTGTTACAAATATAGAATCTCTCATGGTCGCATGAATTACCCTTCTCTCTTTACTACACGATTAATTAGGCCATCTCCAATAATTGATCAAAGGTTTGGACAAGGGTCAAAAGGATTCAAACTCACCATTGCTATCAGCAATGAAGCAAAGGTAGGATGGCAAAGAGGGATCACGTGATGGGGAGGTCATGGGTTTGATGCCTAGGTTTGGTTGCCCACATTACAATTTTTCCTACATAGAGGAGAGATTACCATTATTTTTCTTGAACCAAGGAGAGAATAAATGAAGGGAGAAAAATTCATGCTAGTAGTTAGTAGGCAATCTATTCATTTGATAAAGTAACATTGCAACCATTGATTATGTATGCATTGCTCAACTAAGGTTGCTTATAGTCTCGTCTATCAGTGATATGCAGTTATCTGCATTATTGGAGATGTCCTAATAGTGTGATTCTAGCCCGCGGAACTCCACAACAATTATGCTAGTAGCTCAGATATTATCCGCTTAGTTGTCAGGATGTGGGATAAATAATTTAATTGTGGATGTTTGCATTAAATTAATAACTGCTTCGTTTTAGGACCCCCTTCAAATTTGGACCTTTCGACAAAATGCAATTGACAGTGGAGAATGGAGATCAAATGTTATTTCTGTTATATAAATATAGATAGACATTTACAAATAAACATTTTATGTTATTTCTAAATTTTATGTTCATCAATTGATGCACACTTTATATGACCCAGCTTCGAATATTAGAAGCTAATGTAATTTCTTTCTTGATTTATAGGCAGAAAGTCCATATTTTTCTGTAGATGGTATTGAGAAGGACTCGGTGTTACAGCAACTTATTTCAAAATGTGGTGGACTTCCAAAAGTAATTGTTGCTATTGCTGACATTTTGGCCCAAGCCTTTAATTGGACAGAAAAAGCCAGCATTTTGAATGGCAGTTTTGTACCCAACCTGGAGACCAGTCCAGAGTTTTGTTGTTTACGTGGTTTGTTTAGTTGGATGCGTTGCTACCTCGGTGCTTTGCCAAGGCACATCAGGAAGCATGTCGCGTACCTATTAATTTTCCCTGGAGACAGCAGTATTCGACGGCGGCGTTTAGTGATGCGGTGGGGTGCAGAGGGATACTCCACGGACACTGAAAACCATACTTCGGATGAAAATGGGGAGGACCTTTTCTCCAGGCTCGTTAAGCAGACAATGATTCAGCCGCCACCGCTGACAACCACCACAGACATGAGAATGGTCTCATTTGAAGTCAATACGATCTTCCGTGAGTACATGATCTCAAGACCCCTGAAAGAAAATATTGCAACTGCAATTGAGCTCTTTGTACTGAAAGGAGCTTGCAGCCCAACAAGCAGGCGCAGAGGACGGCACCTTGTTATCGAACAAAGCTGGGACAGAGATAGGATTGTGTTCCAGAACATTGACTTTTCGAGGCTAAGGTCCTTGACAGTGTTTGGGGAATGGAAGCCATTCTTCATCTCTGAAAACATGAAGGTGCTTCGGGTGCTTGATCTTGAGGATGCATCAGGTGTGACAAATAAAGACCTCCAGAACATGATAAAGCTGCTGCCTCGCCTCAAGTTCCTTTCTCTCAGAGGATGCCGTGAGATCAACTATCTGCCATGTTCAGTGGGTGAACTAAGGCAACTCCAAATTCTTGATGTCACATACACTAACATAGTCACCATTCCAACGTCCATCACTGAGCTGAAGAAGCTGCAATACATCCATGCTGTACCAGCCCCACCTGAGTATTCATCAGCACCTCATACTGTAGCATTCAAGTCGTCGAAGCTCCACAGATACCTTCAATTAGTTGGTGTCCAGGTGATGTCAGGGATTGGAAAATTGACCGCATTGCATACACTTGGGGTTGTCAATATTGGTGCTGCAGGGGGCAAAGTCATCCTGAAAGAGCTGAGGAATCTCACCCAATTGCGAAAACTTGGAGTGTCTGGGATCAGCAAGAAGAACGGCAAGGAGTTCTGTTCTGCCATCTTGTGTCACTCCCGTCTAGAATCATTGTCAGTATGGCTCAACAAGGACAATCAAGATTGCTTAGATGGCATGGTCCATGGGAACACCAATGAAACGTCAGGGCCTGTGAATAAACTTCAGAGCCTTAAGCTGTATGGGCCTGTAGAAAAATTGGCGATGTGGACTAAGCAGCTTAACAACCTCCGGAAGTTAAATTTGGAGATAAGCACATTATCAGAAGCTGACATAAAAGTCCTTGGGGGCCTTAAAGAACTACGAATTCTACGCCTTTGCATCAATCCACAGAAAAATGGTAACCTCAAGTTTTATGTGGAGATAGCTGGGGTAGAGGATCGCTGCTATGAAATGATGAAGGTTCTTGAGATTGGTAGCAGGTCCAACTTACATTTAACTTTTGGATCATTAGCAATGAAAAATCTTGAGTTACTCACGGCTGGCTCCTGTAGCAACGGATCACAGCTTCGGTTTGATGGGCTAAAACATCTCTCCAAACTCAAGGATGTCCGAGTTATTGGTTCCAAAGATGAAACGCTGGAGAAAAATTTGAAGGACCAATTTGCCGACCATACAAGCAAACCTGCTTTGGAGCTGGAGGAAGTCATTCCGCCGACCCAGGCATCGACTGGACGAAACGATCAACACTACTATTCATTTCCCTTTTACTGTACCACTCGATAAAACCCGGTGACGCGATCACCATGCCTATGAATACTGAAGATAATACTTTCTTCTGTATCATTGTAGTACGAAAAGCAGAATTCTAGAACTAGGCTGTAAGAAAAAGGATCTTTTGGAACTGTCGATTTATTTTTCAGCTGTATGGTTATCTACCTCCCAGATTGTTTAAGAATTTCTATCCATCCACCACCTCCTGTCGCTCGCCATGGCCCTAACCACAGTCCGGCAGCCAAGAAAGCCTCCGCCGGAAACAACCAGCCACCGTCGACTGGAACTTTTCAAGTTTTCAGGCAACTACAATGTAGGAGATGCATATTGTTTGAAGCTGTCTTGACAGAAAAAATGATGGCACTCTTCATTTTGATTATTAGTAAGGTTGTGTGATGGAAGTATCATAGTTCTACTTGCCCTGCATCACCAAAGCGCGTGACCACATGGGCATCTTTGTCTTGGGTCAAGTCAACCACTCTTTCTTTACGCGGTTGGGCCACAGCCTCTCTGCTTCTTTATACTCACTGCAACAATAATGGAGGCACCCATGTCAGAACCTCAGCCCCCACCCGTTAGTGCTCCTTCGAGTGTTCTTCCCTTCAAGTGGTGTGGTGTTCTTCTCCAGGTCAGTGCTCCTAATTAGGATCTGGTTATTTCTAAAATATTTTGCTTGCTACAGTCGTCAATCGTGCTTGTGCGCATTTGGTGTTGCGCCTTAAATTTGTTTATGTACATCCAATTAATTTCCTCTTTTCATCAAGTTCAAAAATTGCCCCCTTTCACCTCATGAATCATGTTCTTGCTAGATGTATGTGTGGTTAAGCAAACTTTCTTGCTTGTTTGGCTATGTTATTAGAAGCTTTGTAGCAGGTCAGATCCATAAACTCCAAGACGGTCATCAGAAATGGAGAGCGAGCAGATTCTTGCGAGTTCATTACCAAAAGACCTACCAGCGACCTTTATGAAGGAAATTACCAATGATTTCTCTCCTGACCAAGCACTTGGTGGATCTGTTTTTGGAACAGTTTATAAGGTGCGAGTCGACCATAACATTAAACATCAAAGTCTTCCATACAAAACTGCTGTACGATCACTAATGATCCATGGAGGAGGTTAAACAGGGGGTTCTTCCAGATGGGGGCGGCATGATTGCTGTGAAGAGGCTTGCTGAAAACGCACTAGTGCACCTGGGCATATCATTTAAAACTGAAGTTACAAACCTTATGGCAATTAAACACGAAAATATAGTAGAGCTGGTTCACTACTGCCATGAAGCGCAGAAGAAAGTGGTTCAGCATCATGGAAGATATGTGATTGTAGACGTGACCGAAAGCTGTCTTTGCTACAAATATCTACCGAACGGAAGTCTTAACAAGCATCTTTATGGTATGCAACACAGTTATTGTGAATCTTATTCCCTATATTTCGTTTTATTGCCACAAAAATTTAAGCAACATACACTTTCGGACACTACTATCTTAGAATACTTACAGTTCACTAGTACTTTCTTTACTTCTCCAGCAGACGCTACGTCAATAAACTGGGGCACACGATTCAAAATAATTAAGGGGATCTGCCAGGGTTTGCATTTCCTTCACAAAGATTTGGTTGGTGGGCCCCTTATTCATATGAATCTTGTGCCTAACTCGATATGGTTGGATGATAACTGGGTGCCAAAGATTGCCGATTTTGCTCTTGCGAGGCTCTTTGGTCAAGAGCAGACCCGGATGTACACCGTCAACGTCAAGGGATATAAGTAAGCCGAAACAAACGGTGAAATATATGATTATTCCTTCTAATCATTATAAAAGTAATGCCATTTGATTCTTTAATAACTCCTGCAGTGGATACATAGCTCCCGAATATTTATACAGAGGTGAAATCTCCACCATGTCAGACATATATAGTTTAGGCATGCTTATTCTTGAGATCACGACTGGAGAGAAGAACTGTGCAGTTTCTGAAGACAGATCTGCAAGACTGTTTGTCGACAATGTAAGACAGCATTACTTGATGACTTCAATTTTGAAACATCTGCTTTAGAATCTTTCAACACATTCAGTTAATACATTCTCACAAAGGATTAAATCCAACTCTGTAGGTACATCAAAATTGGAAGACAAATGAGCAATTAATATACAAGTACCCATCACTAGATCCAAATGGCCTCCAGCAAGTAAAAGCATGCATTGTAATTGGGCTAAAGTGTGTGGAGGCTGATCGGAACAGGAGGCCTTCCATAACGGATATTGTTGATAAGCTCAATGGGAAGCGTGTACCAATTTTTGAGCAGGTATGAGCACTTGAGACGTCACATTGATGATCTGTCTTCAGATCGTCCAGTTTCATTATGTTGTGTTATGTATTAAGAAACGTTTCCTTTTTTTTGTTGCGAAAAGGAGGACAACTAAAGCAATCGAATTTCATGGATTATTACACTCTGAACATCATCAAATAAGTTGAGCCAATATCTTGATGGTTTCATGCTTTTTTAACCTGCAATGACACTTCCCAAACTAGATTCTATCAAAGCCAAAGATCCTGTGCTACAGAACTGCATACTGTAACTAACTTGTTGCCATCTATTTTTAAATGTAATTTTGTCTTAAAGCCTAATATCAGTAGAATAAGAGTTTATGCTATTTCTCTGTGGTGCTAATTTAACATGCTATATGAAATTTCAGGCCTCCTCTTCGGAGAATGCATGAAACATGGTCTTTCCAAGGAGAAATCGATCCCCAAGATGAAGTGAAACCTGCTCTATGATCTGTTGATGACATGACTTTTCTTCAGAACTAAGATCCTTCTAAAAATTTATCTCTTCCTGGCAACAATGCCACAATGTATTATTGAAGTACTTTTTCTCTCTGTTGCTCTCATTACAAAGTAGAATTTCTGTTCCTTCGCTGCATGAAAGGAATTGCCTTTTTTCCCTGGACAGAATATCATAAACTTGTCACTGGAAATTGTTACAGTATATTACAAATGAAATCTGGACATACGTGATCTGATTGAAACGAACCCAAAATGCATTCCAGGATCCTGGCTCGGCCTTTTCTTTCCACTTTATCCCATCTGACCTCTCATCCCTCCCGAGTCCGATGACCAATCCCCAGTCTCGAATCGATGGTAGCCGCAGGCGCGTTGGGTTTCGAGGGGATAGTAGCCATTATAGATTGCCCGTATGCATTCCCCTGCTCCAATATCCCTGTATATTCTCAGATCTTCAGATGGAACGTGATCACTGATCAAGCGTCAGTAAATTATATATGTCTGCTGAGCTGAGAGAAGGCGGCTCAAAGCTCCCAGATGTCTGCTGCTATTTGGCATTATGGGAGCTCATACATGCAGGTGGCTGCCGCAGCCCAAGATTTTGCTGCCGCCCTTTGACAATTGTTTACGCCCCCCTTCTCCCCGTTCTCCATCCCTACATAAGAATAAAGACACTTAACCTTAGCTCTGTCATTTTCCTCTTCTGTGTATGATTTAACAAAGTCTCGGACGAACACCATCTGATGTTGGATTGGATGCGTATGGTGTGATGGTCCACACATGTTTCTTATTTACTAAGTTTGATAACATTACTTGACTATTTGAGGGCACTTTGGGCTCAGAATGGACTCATTTTTTTTACCTCCTATCTTTTGAGCTGAAATATGTGTTCAGCCGTAGCAAGGGCCTGGTGGAAAGATCTCCGGCACGGCGGCCAGGGCAAAGATGTGAAGGCCCAACTGTCATTGTGTAGCACGTTCTTTACACTGCGGGACATTTCCGCCAACGGGCAATAATAATTTCTTACGCATTTAAAAAATTACGACCTCCATTTTTAAAGGTTCATTGATTTTTTTTCATTAGTTTGACTATTTTTCTTTGCTACAAATATTTATGCAAATAGAATTTACAAGTTAAATGTAAAGTTTTATTTTTTGATAATAGACATAGTGATACTTACTCTATTTTATTGAACTAATTAATTAAATAGATATTATCGATCAAAATTGGAGAGAAAAAATGGACGGTGTCATATTGGACCCCGCAGCAGCAGTAAGTAATCATCATTGCATAGAAATGATCAATTCTTGCATCCGTGATGTAGCAATTGATCCGAGCCATCGGTTTTCAATCCAAAAGACTGAAGACACCCAAATGCACTTTGTTCGTTTGTCCTCTGCATTTAGACTCTGAAATGCAGGATTTGGTCACGACAAATCACTGTTGACACAGTTCCCCTCTGCATAATTTTTAGAGAAAACGAGTACTGAACGCGGCGGAGACACGGTGACAGCGACGGGTAGAGAGCAAGGACCGTATCTCAAAGGTGGCCCAGGCACACGGACACGGACGCCACTTCCTCGCAACTGCTCAGACATCACCTCGAAAATCCTGTCATCTCCCTCCAGGAGTTCCGTAGCAACACCGTGCTCACCTACGCTGAAAAGGGACCCAGATTTTCCATTGGGCGTCTTCGCCTACAGTCAAGTCAACGCGCTGCCCTCGTTCCAATCCAGATCCCATCGGGTCTATAAATAATCTTCAAATCGAAGCAGCTCAACCTTCATCCGGCCAGCAACCTAAGCTTGTACATCTGATTCTTGGATCTCTTCTCTCAAGTGTTTTTCTTCAGGTCAGTGCTTACTTTCGGTTCGTTGCAGAACTTTTCAGTTTGTGCGAAATCTGCCACTTTGAACAATTTCCTCAATTTGTCAGAGTAGTAGTTGTAATAATCTTGAAGAAGCTCTCATCTAAGCTACTTTTTGTCAGGAATGGCCCCTGACGCCAGCAGAGGCAGCAAGCCGAGTCTTCTGAGTACTTTGCCCAATGAACTACCAGCAGAGTTTCTGAAGGATATCACAGATGGGTTCTCTCTTGAGCGAAAACTCGGTCAAGGCGCATTTGGAACCGTTTATTTGGTACGACTATGCTCAAATCTTCTCCTATTTTAAAATAATCCCCAGTAGGCGTGTGCGGATTACAGTATCTCAGAGGTCAAATTAACAGGGAATTCTGCAAGATGGGCAACCGATTGCTGTTAAGAAGCTTGCGGATAATTCACCGGTGGCGCCTGAGAAGCAGTTCCTGAATGAAGTCATCAATCTTATGGCCGTCCAGCATGAGAATATAGTGAAATTATTCGGTTACTGCCATGCTACTCTGAAGAAAGTGATCGAGCACGGTGGGAGATACATTCTTGTAGACGTGGTTGAGCGCTTACTCTGCTACGAATATTGCCCAAAGGGAAACCTTGACAAGTGTATTTTCGGTATGAGAACGCATATTTGGCTTGTCATTCATTTACTGAGATGTAAATTATTATGGGATTACATGATCCATGTTTTCATTCTTCAGATGCATCTACTAGACCCGATTGGAAGACATGTTTCAAGATAATCAAGGGAATCTGCCAGGGTTTACATTTCCTACATAAGGAAATGGATAGACCAATTATTCATTTGGATCTTCAGCCTGCCAACATATTGTTGGATGATAACATGGTGCCAAAAATCTCGGATTTTGGCCTGTCGAGACTCTTTGGTGAAGAACAAACCCGAATAAACACGATAAATGTTGTGGGAGCAAAGTAAGCCCAGTAACTATTCTGACATTCATTATTTCTGTTTCTCAATGATAAATCAATTTAGTTGCTTTTGTGTCCCAAGATCCTTAGTCCCATTGACATTCATGCTTTCCAGAGGGTACATGGCTCCAGAATATCTATATAGAGGTGAAATTTCAACCCGGTCAGATATATACAGCTTAGGTGTACTAATCATCGAGATCACAACAGGCGAGAGGAATTTTTCAAGCGAAAAAGACATGTCTGCAAGGGACTTTATAGATAAGGCAAGATTAGATTTCTTTTGCATTTGAAGACTAAAATGTATTTTTTGGATGCTTATTCTATGTTATTTTGTATGTTGTCACTTATGCTCACACTTCTAATTCTGTAGGTTCGTGCAAAGTGGACAGATGAGCACATTGCATCCAAGTGTTCATCATTAGATGCAGTTAGCCTCCAGGAAGTAAGAACATGCATTGAAATTGGGCTAAAATGTGTGGATATTGATCAGAGGAAGAGACCTACTATAGTTGAAATTCTTGACAAGCTCAATGGAAGGCATGCTCCCTGAATGGTGAAGTAGTGCATACTATTTAAGGGAAAAGTGTGTTGCAGAGTTGGTTCACCCATATGCAGTCATGGACATAATAATTGTATCAGTTTCCAATTTATGTACTTTTGAACAATGCGTTCCTCGGGTCATGTCATTTTTTCTGGGAGCTCCATCTTGATTTGGGTTACTGTAGTTTTTTTTTTGTCACGACAATGTGTAAAATTCAAAGTTTGTCATAAATAATATATAGTCTTGTCTCCTTTCGTAGGTTTTAATATGTGCAAGTTGAAACGTAGAACCCTAATTCACATCCTCCTAGTATGTTACAGTCCTCCTACAGGCATTGTAGATGTATACTATGTAACACCTAGCCTCACCCTCCAAAGCCGCACTACCCATCCTTTCCAAGGGATAAGCCTGCATACATGTATATAGCACCGTCCTTACACTCTCATCCTCACTTCGTGTAAAAAGGGTAACAAGAAGATTCCATACTAGAGGATAAAGACTTATAAGTTGGTTTCACCCTTGCTCAAGTAGCAAGACGGTACTAAACATGAGCATCGTCCCCTCTTAGCGCACGACCGTACATTGAGTGATGTTGCTATATGCCATGTCGTGTCCCATCTGGGCCCACACAGGCCATGCGTCGTATACTCGCACACTAACCCATATACGCAACCGTGAGGGTTGACTATGATACCACTTGTAGCACCACACCCTCCAAAGCTGCAATGTCCGGCCCTTTTGAGCGCGGACCTACATACACATAGCATTTACACTATCATTATTGCTTCGTGTAAAAGGGTTAATACTAAGGTGTTAAAGACATATGCATGTAGCACTTAGGGCCACTACAATTTTGGAGCAAGTGTCACATAGTGGAAATTAATATTACATACTGGATGATCCCACGCAATACAGATGCAAGACATGGTATATCCAGCGAGAAGAAGTGGTTACGGTGGGACTTATCCCGTAGCTAGTATTGAATGATGTACAACCAGTCCACCATATGATCCGATGAGTACAAAGTGGTTAACATCAGATCATCCAGCGTTCATAGAAGTTTCATCTACTGGAGGTTGGCCCAATAACTAGTTGAGTGGTTGAGGCTATAAATACAATGCTTACTTGCCCAGCTAGAGCCGCTGGAGTGGTGGAAGATCAAGGGAGAGTAACTACACTTGAGAATACATCCAAGCCACCAAAATGCTAAGAGTGATCATCCAAGACAATCAACACTTGCATAGTGAATGATTTATGTTATTTAGGCTCGAAGAGTGTGTGATTGTAAGGTGTGGCTGCCTTATGTCAATGAGTGAACTGCACTTGTATGCTTGGTACGACGACACCTTGCCAGCCTTTATGGCTGACCAACACATTAGGCCTTGCATTGGTGGCTCTAGAGATACCCTTTTGCTTGGTGGTGGAGTTGCATCAAAACCCATGTAAGAGGACTTGGAGGGATAATGCTCCAACTTATTGGAAGGGAGGGAAGGGAGGCAAACATCCTTACTTGGTGGATGCTCCAACACATTGACTGGGGTAGACTTTGTGGCCCTATGTACCACGGGATACACCATTGTGGCAGGTTTTTATACCACATGTTTAATTGTCTATTTTATGTTTCCACATTTATGTTTGTAACATCCGTAACAATCACCGACTTAAATCACCCGCTAAAATTTGTTTTTTCAAAATCTTTTTACCGTTGAGCTCATTAAAATCCCGTCTTCCTGGCGATTTCACCGTCCCGACACCCAAAACCGACAACCATCATTTTTATCCTCTCCACAAAATTCGCCGTGTGCTGGACGACAAACCGCCGCGCATGCTCCGACCGTTTTCCGCAATCACTGCCGACCCTCCCTTTCTTTTTCTCTTTTTCCTTTATTCCTATTCCTCTTTTCATTTTCTTCCTTCCCTTTCCTTCTTCCTTCTTCTTCCTTCTTCCTTCTTCCTTCTTCCTTCTTCTTCCTTTCTTCTCCTTCTTTCTTCCCTGGTTACTCACGCAGGCCCCCTGGCGCACAGCCCCCTGGCCGGCCCTCCCCTCCTCCTGCACGCTGGCTTGGCCCCTCCTCCTTGCGCACGGGCAGCAGCCCCACGCTCAGCCCCCTCCCTACTTCGGCTTCCACACAACACGCCCGACGCCGGCGCCGGCGCTGCTTGCCGTCTGCCACGCTACTGCGCCGCCCAGGCCCTGCTCCACGCCACCCAAAGCCGGCCTCCTCCCCGTCACTGGCCCCTACCTGCACCGCATGAAGCTCGTCGGCCCCCACATCACCGGCCGTTCGTCATTTCCTTCTACAAGACGCTATAAAAAGGGGCCTTGACGCTCGGAGCCTCGGCACCACCTCGCCCTCTCCTCCCACACCACCAGCGCCGCCACCCCCCTGCGCCCAAGTGTCGTCCCACGTGCCACCCTTGCCGGAGCTCCGCCCAAGCCACCCTCTGTCCACCACCGGCCCCCTCGCCTCCCGTCGTCAATTCGCTAGGGTAAGACCTCAAATGGAGTCCCCACAACTTCCTCCATCTCCCCCTACTGCCAAAGCTCACCGCTGGCGAGCCTAGGCTAGCCGCCCCTTCCCTAACTCCCTGTCATGGTATAGAGGAGGAAGAAGAAGAAAACCCTCCAATTTTGATCTAACCCCCTACTTCTTCCTATTCGTGAAACAGTCCTCCCACCTCTCTCAGAGATTCTCTCATAGATCAGCCCTTCCACTTCCAAAAATATTTACAAACAAGTCCCTGTTCCTCGCAGTTAAGCCCCTAAGCCTTGTTTTAACCCCTAAACATGTCTTTGCCTCATAATTTCATGCGCAAAACTTCCTCCAATTAATCCCAAATTTGACCACGTCATCCTCTACTATATTCCTGCTGAGTCATCTACAAATTCCATGAAAATACTCATTCCTCCTATTTTTTGTTCGCTTTCTCTGTTCGAGCTCAATGGATAAAATCTTATTTTTCATTTATTTATTATGTGCCTGATTGTGTGTGCCGTAGATCGCGAAGTACCCGAGGAGGAGCCTGAGGAGGAGTTTGATCGTGAGCCCGAGCCCGAGGACCAGCATCGCGAGCAAGAACTTCCAGCCAACTACGAGAACGGCAAGTCTAGTCTCACCCTTTGATGCATATTTATTCTAGTTTTTCAAACACAACCTATTGACCTGTTCTATAAAATTGCATATTGTTTTACTACTGAAACATGGTTGGATAGCCACCCCTTTATTGCTATGAACATTCCTTGATTGTCCTATAATTATCTCTAAATATGATCTGCTCTATTTGGATGATAATTACTGCTAGAATGCTTAGGACCTTGCTACTCAATTCAATCATAACTACAATGGTTTATTTAAAGAATAAATGTGTGAGTGTTTTCAAATGAGAAAAATGGGTTTTCGGAAATAAAGAAATGAAATACTTAGATAAGATGGATGGGTATTTCTTGTGTGAAATGCTAATAAGTTGGGCTCGTACCTTTGTGGTTGAGCAAGGTTGGGAGATATCTGTCTTGTCACAGTTAAGGACCGAGTTGATGTGCCATCTTGCCTAACCCAACTATCGTGCAACCACTCGACTGTTGTGTGGGCGGCGGCTTAGCATAAATCCCTCTAGCTGGTCTGTTAGCCATCAGGAGAGCTGGTGAGCAATGGGAGACCATGGAGAAGGACTAAAAAAAACTTTGTGAACATAGATCTTGGTTAAGATCTCGTTGGAAGGTTGTTAACCCCTTAGTTGCTTCCGTGTTGGCTAGTCAGTCTTAGCTAAGGTGGGTAATGGCTCTGATAGGATCTGCATCGACACTAAGGTGATCGTGCTTCGGTACCCTACTTGTGGGTAAAGTGTACAACCTCTGCAGAGTTAAAACCTATCCGGGTAGCCGTGTCCACGGTATTGGACGAGTTACGGTTTGAACACATAACTAGTGTTTGGGTGATGGATGGTTTTCATGGTGTGAGTTGGATTTTGGAAGTGTCCGGCAATTGTGCCGTGAGCTACCGCAGACAAGGAGTCCGGTAGCATGAAAACTTGGATCCTTTGTGTAGGATCAACCCCACTTATTGATTCGGTTACTAAAGAAAATGCTTTGTGAAAATCCTTTTGAAAATGAACCCTTGCATGTGTTGAAAAACCTAGCTTTATAGCAAATAAACCTTGGCCTTATCCTTGATATATCCTGTGCATATTCTTGATTGTATCTCCCTCTGTGGATGGGGTTGGACTTGTTGAGTATTTTTGTAGTCACCCTTATTTTATTTCTTCAGAGGAAGACCCGGACTGCGTCGCCAAGGATTTCGAGTAGGAGGTCGCTTCCACACCCAACGCTGCCTGTGGTGTTGGCCTTTGCAGAATGCTTCCACTGTCGCTTAGTTCCGATTGCAGCCTAGAGTCCAACTGGATTGCAACTTGGATCTGTATCATTATTGGCTTCTTTCTCCTTTGGGTGTGGCTTGCCCGCTCGCTCCTTCGGGAGTTGTATGGTTTTTGAACCATCTGTTGAATAATGTTATCAGCCTCCTAGACTTATATTATTATCACATTTAGTCTCCACTGATGTGGGGACACTTCAATATTCTTGCAATTTGCATGACTTTAATTCCTAGAGTAACTTGATAGAATAGCATCATAGGATTGTCCTTAGGTTGCAGAACTCTTTTGTGGGAACGTGCAAACACATTAAATAAACTATAGGTGCTCATCTAAGCAATATGTTTAAGTTTACCTTGACAAGTCCTAGAGGAAGTTGTAGTATTCGAGTTTGTGAGAATATAAATACTGCGAGTTTTGGATAATTTGTATTGAGCCTCATTGTTGTTTATATAGTACATGTGGCTCAAATCCAAAGCAATCGTAGAGATAGAGATGCAAGTTATAATCAATCAATCTTAACTAATTCTATCCTACCATCTATAACATCCGGATCCTATTGATTGACTTCCATGTACTCTAACCCCCCCTCTCTCGTCGTAGCGTGAGCAACACAGATGCTCAGACTAGAGTGAAAGTCAATGAGTTTCTCAAGTGCATGATAGCCCTATTGTTGTTAAGGTAGCTAAGATTGATGTGTCGTGGTCAAAGCCGTGGAGGCAAAGCAAGTCCAACGAATGAACACAAGCACAAGGGTTCACATAACCATTTTGATCCATTTGAGGGCATTAGGGGCAACAGTGGCACCAGAGAGGTCAATGCTAAGGATGAAGTCTAGAGACATAAGTGTTGACCATTAGCAAGGTGATGCAACTTGATCAAGATCTGGAAAAAAATTAGAAAACTGATGTGAAGATGATCGGGAAAAACTCTAAGTAGTGACCGACTCATGGATTGACAACATAACACGAACCTGCAGTTGCCCGACCCTTTGTGAAGGTCATGGAGATGAATCTACTGAGGGCAGTGCAATATGGAAGCATGGAGGTGGCGGCTCAAGAGCAGTGCCAACTCCATACCATGTGAGATTGTAGGAGATTGGCGAAAAGTTTGGGACTCTATTTCTTGCTTCTTTCTCTTGTACATATAATGCACACACCGACATAGCTACTAGGCTCTAAGCCCATGGGCCTAACTAATAAGAACTACATAGCTCAACACTCCCCCTCAAGATGGGCGATGGATATCTACCATCCCCATCTTGTTACATGCTAACTCACACTCTTTTAATCCTAAACCTTTGGTTAGACAACCAACCACTTGTTTTCCAGAAGGTACATAACTCAACACTAGAGTACCATCATCTATCTTCTCCTTGATAAAAAATGGATCAATCTCAACATTCTTAGTCTTGTCATGCTGAACTGGATTATTAGCAATGTTGATAGCTGATTTGTTATCACACTGTAGCATTGAATGGACTTTCCTCAACACTTTCAGTTCAAATAAAAGGTTTCTTACCCATAAGATCTTGCACAACCCTTGAGACATGGCTTTGAATTCAGCTTCAGCAGTAGATTGAGAGATAATAGGTTGTTTCTTGCTTCGCATGACACTAAATTGCCTCCAACAAACACACAATAGCCTAATGTTGATCTCCTATCATCGAGATTGCTTGCCCAATCAGCATCACAATGGCCCTCAACATTAAGATGTCCATAGCTTTTGAATATAAGTCCCTTTCCAAGACTACCTATCAAATATCTCAAGTGATTAACTGCCTCCTAATGCCCACTTCTAGGATCATGCATATACCTGCTTACAACACTCACAACATATGAAATACCAGGTCTTGTATGACATAAATAGATGAGTCTGCCAACAAGCCTCTGATAGCACTCCTTGTTCACTGCATCACTAGATTCAGCACACAACTTGTGGTTTGGATCCATAGGTGTTGATGCAGGTCGACACCCAAGCATGCCAGTCTCACTAAGCAAGTCCAAGACATATTTTCTTTGTGAGAGAACTATGCCCTTTTGAGATCGAGCAATCTCAATACCAAGAAAGTACATGAGTTGACCAAGGTCCTTAACCTCAAATTGTTTACTTAGGTTCTCCTTCAAACTTATAATCTCTATCTCATCATCACCTGCGATAGTAATATCATCCACATATACAGCTAACAGTGTGATCATACACCCTAAATGTTTGTAGAACAAGGTATGATCTCCATTGCACTATTTATACTCCACATCGCATAATGCTCGTCTAAATCTATCAAACCATGCTCTAGGAGACTGCTTGAGACCACATAAAGACATCTTCAATTTGCACACCTTCCCTATTGCTTCAGGTTTTGACCAACCAGGTGGAATCTCCATGTATACCTCATCATGCAGATCTCCATGCAAGAAAGCATTTTTGACATCCAACTGATGCAATGGCCATCCAAAATTTGCCGTGCAAGACATTAGTGTTCTTACTATGCTCATCTTTGCCACGGGTGCAAATGTCTTATCATAATCGATACCATACGTCTGGCTATAACCTCGTGCAACTAATATATCTTTATACCTTTCCACCTTACCCTTAGGAGTTTACTTCATAGTTTTCTCATCAGGCAATTTGACAAGATCCCAAGTTTTATTCTTTTCAAGAGCACATAACTCCTCCAACATGGCTCCACGCCACTTCAGATCATTTTTTGCTTCTCTCCAATCTTTGGGAACTTGCACTGACTGTAGTGAGGCTAGAAATGCTCTATATGTAGGAGATAAAGAGGCATATGAAATATAGTTTCTAATATCATGCTCAAATCCATACCTTCATGGAGGCAATCGCTCTAGTTCATGTACATTTTCTTAGATCAATGGTCAATTCATTTGATGATGGATCTTCAATTTCAACTTCTGATGATGAAGATACATCAACCACCTCATGGTTACCGTCATGCATTGGAGCTGATGGAACCACTCGAATCACCTCTGTTTATTTTGCCTGGGGTCTAAACTTTTTTCTTGTATACACCTTTGAGACATGCTTGTTGTGAAACCACTCAACTCGAGAATCCCCCTTTTGAGATGAGTCCGAACCATCATTCACCAATTCTACTCTCCTTGATTGAGGAGCTAAACCACTTATTACTCCTTCTATACTTGATTGTTTCTTAGCTGAATTACTTTCTACATTATTACTCTCCCCCTCTCGGGTAGCCTCATTCATCCTCACAAGCTTAGGCTCAAACATAAAACTTAGGTTGATCCTACTCCTCTCACCATAAAATGGCACCGACTCCCTAAATGTCACATCCATGCTTACAAACAAGCATCTCTCGGTTGGGCTCCAACACTTGTAGCCCTTCTGCTCTGAGGAATACCTCACAAAGATGCATTTTACCGCATGTGGATCTAACTTACTCACCGAAGGTCTATGATCTCTAACAAAACATGCGCTGCCAAAAACCTTCGGAGGAACCACAAATTTGTTCTCACCAAGCAACATTTCACATGGAGTCTTTATCCCAAGTATCCTTGATGGAGTGCGGTTAATGAGATATGTAGCGGTCAAAACAGCTTCACTCCATAGAAATTTAGAACATTCATTGTAAACATTAATGATCGAGCCACCTCAGAATATGTCGGTTTTTCCTTTTAGCCACCCCATTCTATGGA